>NC_053166.1:64284289-64593977 GCF_016835505.1 Polypterus senegalus
GTTTTATTGCGTAAATGTGAACACTTAAGTAAAATATAACTTTACAAAGTGTTGATATGTTTTAGTGCTTTTAGTACTGCTATACAATTTAGAACTGAAAATACATGGAAGTAAATTCAAAAATACCCAGGGCAGTCAAAAAGATGACATTTTACAGTTTGTTCGATCTTGTTAAAGTTAATACTTTGTTTAGTTTATTATGTTATGCTATTATCTTATGTTATGATTTACACTTTCAAAGTTTAAATCAGGTTAAATGAATGAAATGCATCGATGCACAACTATGAAATACCCAAAAGTCAAGTGACTTTCTTTTCCATTATTATTTTATTCCTGTTTTAAAGATTTTGACCAGTACTTTTTGAACTTTATTTATTAACAGACATTTTATAGCTTTGATTGCAATTTTGCACTTCATAAAACTGAATCTTCTGTCCTTACTAATGAAATAATAAAATCAACTTTTTAAAAATGGTAAAAGATTGTAAAAGATGTCACTGCATAGACAGAAAAGGTATCCTTTTATGGGGGTGTATTCAAAATACTGCCTATACTACAGTATCTGTAACATCATGCAGTAGTGCAGAAATGAAATCTATTACAATGAGAGATAAACAAACTAATAATCCAGCATGTCATCATCTGGCTGTTGCTAATTTGTAAATATTATTCAAGCAACCATCATTTTGAAATATTCCAAAACAACCTCCTGTTATGAAAAGATGGAAATATCAACCACACAGCATTGAAATTCTAACATTTAATGATCGAAGATAACCTGCATTTTCTTCAGTAATAAAAGGTAAATTAAATCTGAAGATTTACACAGTACCCCATGTTATATTTCTTACAGTGGAATGTGAAATGGCCTTCATTTCTGATTGTCTGACTTTCTTTAAATTTCATATACTGTTTGATTTCAGATAGTAAGGCATGTTCACCCATTTTTATTCTAAGAAGTACAGCAAATGAAGAAAATCAACATCTTATGTTTTCCATAAAAATAAAACTTTCAAAAGTACTTTACAGCAACACTGTCATTTAGCATTGTTCCCTTCTTTGGCAGCTTAGTTAAAAATGATCTCACGTTCAAAACATTGGTCAGAAATGTAGAAGGAAACAGCAGAATATACACCATTCTCTGAAAAGTTGTTGTTTACTGCATATTTACCTGATTCAGTGTATGTAAATTAAAACACATGGGGTTATCATAGTGAGGAAATTTATAGACACAACATTTCAGCTGTGTAGCCTTAATTGGCTGTTATTTTAACAAATAAAAAGTTGTCCTTGCATGTATGCTGTGTGCATAGTCTTTTATCTGTTTAGATACATCCGTCATGGACATTGCAGGGTTAGAGTTTAGGGTCAATATAAGATGGTTTAGATGTGGCTGGCTCACACGCAGCATTGCATTGTTTCGTGATAGGAAGTGACAAAAGATAGGCCATTGAGTGTGTTAGGCTTTTTAGATGGAAGGAAAAGCTTATTTTCTTGCAAAGGGTGCAAGTCTACTATACATTTTCAACTGATGCACCCCACTTCATGTAAACAACAAATTCCACACAATAAATTGTTTTAAACCACTATAAAATTAACAAAGATACCTAGAGTGCAAGCAGTTCTTTGCTCTTGGTCAAACCAAGAGCCTCTCGCTCTATACATCATAACCTAATGACTACATTACTCGACGTGTTACCACAACATTAGGATATAATTCATTCATGAAAATTACCAATTTCTTTGTTTATTTGCATTTTATTGTGTTACTGTTTGAATTATTAATTCATTTTACTTTGAATGTTGTTCATGCTGATCAACCTACACACAGAATCACTATGAATGAAAAAAAAACTCCAAATCATCTTGAAGGAAACAAAAAAAATAGTGACTCCACGGTTATTCATTTAGTTTCTTGCTATAACTATGATTAGTTAAACAGATCTGTGTGCAGTTATGGTGATTCCTGCAAATTCAGAATGAGTACATATTTCTCATTGAAAGTTTGTAGTCGGTTAGTACAGCTGCAAATCAAATTTAAATCATAAAATATTCAAAACAAACCCGCGATTTGGTTATTGGAAATCTCTAGTCAGACTATAATGTAATATCTAAAACTTTAAAAATCAACCACATTATAAAAAATTAATCACATATGTGAACCTGCACAATAAAAGGCATCTTCCCAAACTGAGAATCTGGAAAACAGCCTGCAAAATATGGAATTCTAATTTTTTTGTAAATAAAATACAAGAGACAACTCATAGGATGCTTCACAAAACTGGGCTTTATGACAAAATAGCACATTCAAGGTCTTTGTTGAACAATAAATAATCCACATTGGGGCTCCATTACAGCTTGTTACCCAGACCTCTAGGCTATGCTGTGGTTAAGTGGAGAAAACTCATCCAAAATGTCCCTTTCTTTGCCCCTATGCTGTATAGTGCATTTGCAAGAAGTAAAACACAGCACCACATCTCAAGTATTGCTGCCCCTACCATAAATTATGACAACAGTAGCACAATGTTCTGGAAGGCATGTGAAGACAGAATGCTAAATGGAAGCCACCAAATACCAAGAAATGCAGGATAAGAATTCTAAAGACGACCTGGGAGTTTATTGATGATTCATCATCTCCTAACTGGAGACTGACCCAAGAACATACATTGAAAGAAACACAATATTGTGAAATGGCCTTATCAAACCTTAACCTCTTAACCGCCCTGTGCCGGATATATCCGGCATCGTAGCGTTATTGCTGACGCAATACTGCCGGAATTATCCGGCACATTTTTCTATGGTTATGTGAATGCCTGCCGCGTAGTATAATTGACGGTTTGGCGTGGGTATTATTACTACATTGTATTTCAACAACTCTGTGGTTGTATCGGCCAGAAAATATTTCTTTGCTGATTATGTGATAACCATTGTTTACTTTGTGATTCGGAAGTGAAAGTTGTGAATATGGCGAAACGTAAACTGACTTCAAGTGAGGTTTTGCAGGCGATTTTTTACAATAATTCTGATCATGATTTTAGCATTTCTGAAGAAGATTTTAGCGACAATGATGATCAGCAACGTGCGCTGCATGATACTGTGAATGACGACACATCGGATGATGGCTATGAGTGGGTGTATCCCCAACATTTCAACTGGACTGCTGCCTGTGGTGAACTACCATTTCTGCATCCATTTGAGGCAACATGTGGATTTACTGTTGATGTAAACAATTACACTGCTGAGCAGTTTTATGAGCTGTTTGTGTCACCTGACTTGATCAGACATTTTGTTCATCAAACAAATCTGTATGCAGCACAGTTTATTGAGAAAAATCCCAATTTACCTCCATATTCCCGTGTTCATGCTTGGGTAGACACTGATGAAAACGAAATGAAAAAAATCATTGGGATTTTGATGTTGATGGGAATAATCAGAAAGCCAGATATTCAGATGTACTGGACTACAGATCCTATGTATGCAACACCTATTTTTGCAGCTATCATGAAATGTAACCAATTCTCTTTGCTGCTGAAATTCTTTCATTTGAATGACAACAGCAATGAGCCAGATAAGAAAGATCCAAACCGTGACCGCTTGTTCAAGCTACGTCCTTTGATTGACCATTTATTTGAAACATTTAAGTTGCCCTACATATCAGGCCCGTCAGTTGCAGTTGATGAAAGTTTATTGCTGTGGAAGGGCTGCTTACAGTTTTGAAAGTATCTACCATTGAAAAGGGCATGGTTTGGTATCAAGATGTTTTGCTTAGCTGAGAATTCAGGTTACATTTATAGATTCTGTGTATGCACTGGCAAAGAGGATCCTATGAGTAGTATTTCAGCAGTGTTGCCAGACGAATGTAAGGACTTTGGACTTTCAGGGAAAATTGTTGTGTACCTTGCCCTACCACTATTGGACAATGGGTACACCATTTGGATGGATAACTGGTACTCCAGTTGTAGGCTGTTCCATTACCTTCATCATGGTAAAACTACAGCATGTGGCACAATTCGTTCTAAAAGAGTCCCTCCAGAAGCTTGCAATTCAGCACCAGCACCAGTCTTATCAGCTGTTTTCTGGTCATACAGAATTAATTTGACACTTCATAAGCATGATAGATGACATGGCAAATGAAGTGAAATACTTTAGCATGTTCTGTTACCACTTAGTTGTATAGATGATTGTTACAATTTTAGCTAAATAAAAGAATGAAAATTTACAAGCCAACATACTCATAGTTACATTTTTCCCTTTTTCATATCCCCTGAGACTCCGCTGTGTCTGCAATGATAAGCTTGACTTCTGTAATGATGTACTTAGAATGTTTCATCATTGACGTACTGTGGACAGGAGTACACTTGCAACATCCACTCTGATAGGAACCCCACTAATAAAATGTGCATCCTGCTGGTCCTCCCATTCCATCCTAGCATTCAATATTTTCCATCAGTTGTCAAACAAGATTTTCACCATTTTGCAGACTGATCCTTCCATATAAGCCTTTTTTCTAGCCCTCACTTGATCTCCTTCCATCAACCAACTAATCTTAGCAAACTTCTTATCTGAAGCTCACTTCGCAGAGGAGAGACATTTTCCTCATTAGGCACTTTGAGCTCTTACAGAAGCCGCTATGTCACTTACAAATATGCCACCAATAATACCCTTTCATTTTACCTCTCTGATAAATTCAATATTAAACAACGACCCTCTTGCCAGTCTAAAAATTTTAATAACTGCATTTCTTGTAGTAGGTGCCTAATCATGTACATACGTGAAACAGGAAAATGGTAGCATACTATTTCAGAGAACACATTCACACTTGATCATAGCCACACTAATCTCTCTGTTTCTGTTCTTTTGTAGGGCTTCAAAGACACTTTTGAAAGAAAAGCAGAAGAAGCTAAGATCATTCTCAGCCTGAGTTCACACACTGTTTTCTCCAGGTCTTAACAACCCACTGACTTTTTAATCTCCTTTATCTTCTCTAATGGCAGCTTTTCACAGCTACTGTCTCCTTTTCTCCTTTCACTTTCCATGGACTGTTCCCCTCCTATATATGTTACATGCTCATACCTTTTTAACCTAATGAAGGCCAGAAAGCTGAAACATTGTGTGTTTAGCCTCCTTATCTTTCCAGCATGGAAATTACTTTTAACCTTCTATTTTTTCTTTGCTAAAAACAATGTTTTCTGTTTGTGGACCAAAAGAATCCCTAAAAGATAGTTGAGTGAACAACATTTTTGGGAAAGCAAAATTATTTGCTTGTGTACTTCTTTACATTATTCTCTGTGTTCCTTTCTGATGTTTTGAAGAAAAGTAAAGATGCATCTTTTTAAGTACAAATTTAATTAAAAGTTGCATGAAACACCCCAGAGGAACTGGGAAATTTGGCACTCTCCTATCACCACAGACTTCTTGTGATAGGTTTACCAGTAGACTTAATATGTCTTTTGGAAGACTGGTGGTGGTGCAGGTATAACACAGCAGAGAGTCTCCTCTCCTCTAAATACTTCACAAGTAGCAGCACATTATATTAACCTATGCATTCTATATAAGAATGCAATGCATATACAACATTTTAAAGAGTACTTCAGCCAGATAGTGTTGTTTTTTTACATATGCTTCTAACAGTAATGTCAACCTAACCCAATAAAATTACAAAATATATTTTAGCCTGATAAGCATAAGATAAAGCTCACTATTACCCCAACTGTTTGTCATGGCATGGCTTATAAGAAGCAAATAAAGGCAGACTATGATGCAAGAGGAACAGCAATTGCTGCAGCAAAATATGTTATAATGGAAAATTACATCAGGAAAAAGCACTTTGCTTTTAATTATTTTTATATGTATCTTTTATTTTTTCAGGAAGCAACATAACAAAAGACTTCATGAAACATCAAATTGAGGTTCAGCACATACAGTATACCTCAACAAAACCAACTATATCACATATGACTGTTTGGGAAACAAATCTACTGTATAAATCATGCGTCCATCGTCATCATCCATCATCCCAACTTCCTAGTTATTGCTGATATTTAATAACTCAAATGATTACTTGTGGCTAGTTTGGAAATGACTGATTTAGGAAGAAGACCAGATGCTGGCATTAGGAATCCAGATGTATTTTGTTCTTAAAGCAAATGACTGTAATGGGATAGCTCCCTAATCCAGCAGAAATAGGATGCAGATAAAACTGTTTAAATGGCAGCCAGCCTGTAACCATGTTAGCTGTAGCCTTATCTTTACTCCCCAGACTGGCCAGCACTTACATTACTGTTTACTGCTGCAGAGGTTTGTGAGGGAATTGGAACTCACATTATCATTTATCCCAGGGACAAAGGCTAATTAGTACTCAAAGGATTGTCATTTCCTAACCCTTCCCCCCTTCCCCAGAAGAGCCACTAAACACACAGAGAACTATTGTGATGGTTCCACCATACAGCATTTCCTGCGTGTCCCATTCATCCTGACAGAGTGCTAGTTGCTCTATCATACCACCAACAATTGAGAGACTACTATTGAAACAGGCAGAATCTGAAAGAAATTAGCATGAATTTCACTCCCAGTGGAGCTTCGAACAAATGAGACATGCATGAGTGAGAAATAGCTTTAGGGAACATGTTTACTGCCTGAACTAGTGGAACCTGCTTTTCTCAAATGTCTAGTTTTTGAATCAGTAATTGAGCCATTTTCTTGCTTACTTATTGGCTTTCAAATATGACAACTTACACCAGCAGAATATTAGGCACCACAGTATGCTGTTTTAAATACTTGACACAATATAGTTATTTTTCAAAATGTTACATTTAAAATAAAACTAAACTACATTTTCACAAAACTATTAATTTCTTAAAAAGCCTACAAGCGTATTAGCTTAAGATATTTTAATTCTATTTCCTTACAATGTTAATCAATTTAAATATATATACTTAATACAGCAGGGTGCAGTGGAAAAACAGTTAATGGAAAAATTAAGTACCGTATATATATATATATATATACTCACGTCTTTGGGCCTTGAAACCCAAAAAATCAATCATAAAATCAGACTTTTACGGCCATTGAAAAATGTAACACTTAAATTTCTTTTTTTTACATCTTCTTGCCTCCTCCAATCTCACATCAGTTTCTCAGACACATCAAATTTTGTTGCAGCAGCGCAATTATCAATTTCTTTCGCTATTTCAACAACGTTTAATTTAAAACTAGCTTCATATTTTTTTCTGATTGAACGCTCCATTATAGATAAGGGATACTCTTACGATAAAGGTGTATGAGGGTGTGAGATACAAAAAACGTTGCTTTGGAATAGTTCGGTTATTACCGTGTGGTCACATAGGCACAATAGAGAGAGAGAGAGAGAAAGAGAGAGAGAGGGGTTTGGAACACGGGCTGATACAGTGCATTGCCACACCCACATAGAAAAAAAAAGGCAGTGTTCTCCGTGGTTACTCTCTCAGGTGGGGGTTAGCATACCATAATCTCTTGGACCAATAGCGCGAGTTTTCCGCATTTTACTTATATGACCAACATTATAAAATACCAGAAATTATACAGTAAAATCAAGTTCTGACTTATCCGCAAGAGAACATATCCGCGAGTATATACGGTAGTTGAAAGTTACAATGGAAGCTCTTTTTAATTATGTGACCTTCGATTTAATTAGAAATTAGTAATATGCCTTTAGATTTGGGGGTGTCCCAGTAGTTAGTACTGTTAACCCAAAGTTCCAGGAGGTTGAGTTCAATCACATTCTATTTTGGTGTACTTATTTACTACAGAAGGGAAGACAAGCTGTTCTGCAGTAGTGTAAGCTTTCTTATATTTGGAAATTCTCTGTACAATGAGTGGATGACCCAAGTGCCTGCTGGCTTGCTGTACAAACACTTTTTGCAACGCATGAAGATTTTGTTTATTTGTGTTAAAAAAGGAATGATTTACTCCTGCAACAAGCATACTTTGTTTCAAATTGTGCTTTATAGAGGAAGGATTCATAGCGTTTGTTTGGTAGAACCACACTGCAGACAATGTATGAAGGATATTGCTTGCCATGATTCACTGTAAAAGTAAATCTATTTCTTACAAAATCTAGGTTGTATGTACTTTTAACATTCTGGTTTGGTTCAGTTTTTTAGGATGAATCTTGCAAGGTTGATATGGAATTGGAAGAGTGCAGGGGTAGGTCAGGCTGTGGGGAATCTGAGGAACTTTTCCATGTTTATTGCCTTACTTAATGAAGTATGTTGTGTGTAAGAGGTTGTCATCTTCTCTTAGGTGGACTTATGTCACTCATTTCAATTTATAAGCATGCAGAAGCAAAATGTCCCTTTGCCTGTGTTCTCCACTCCAGAAATGAAATCTTCAAACACCAGTCCCTTAACACAGTAAAATGATGGCTGTCGACTCATCTACAGCAGTCATAACCTTTACGGGTTGAGAAACACTGCACTGCTCTAGAGGATTGTCTTTTTGCTTCTGTCAACCTGTTCATGGTAGAGGGTGTTTTTCTGGATATTCAACAAGAGAAACAACTATGTCGTTGAGTCACTGTGCAATTTACATTTGTAACGTGATAATGTACCCACCTGCCTCATTCTGATATTGTTGAGTCATGTTGGCACCTTTAAAAGTCAGGATTAACCAAATTCATGTGACCTTTTAAAAAAAGTATTTTGTTTAATTTATTGACATGAGTGTTTACACTGGGGAGGAGAACCTCCGGCCTGTAGGCCATTGATAGCCCTGGATGATTCTTAGATTTATGTACTATATATTCTTTGGTTGTTCTTGTTTTCTCAAAGACAAAAATTCTTTAAACATATTTTGG
This sequence comes from Polypterus senegalus, assembly GCF_016835505.1. Classification (NCBI taxonomy): domain Eukaryota; kingdom Metazoa; phylum Chordata; class Cladistia; order Polypteriformes; family Polypteridae; genus Polypterus; species Polypterus senegalus. The sequence continues at coordinate 64,293,123 of NC_053166.1, forward strand.
GACCTTGGAAAAAATGATGCAGAATAAAGTGCTATTTTTAGGTGTGTTTGCATAAAATGCAAAAATCACCCACTGCACTGTCACTGTCATGTCTGTCTGCATGTCAGCATTAAACAACTTGGCTTACAGTGGACCAATTTGGTTAAAATTTTACACACTTATTCTTGAAGTAAGGCTGACGACAAGAAAGTTCAATTTATATCTCAAATAGAGTGCGCTCTACAAATTGTTTGAGAAGTCCCCATTTAAAGGCATTGCCAAATTTTGTAAGTCACCAGTCTTAAAATAGAAAACTGTCTCAAATTTACCTTTAAAGAGGTTATCTGCAGTTGAATATTCTCCTATGTATATGCCCAAAAAACACTTTTCATGGGAAAATAGTGAAGTACATAGACTCAAACAAAACTACAGAGAACATATCGTTGCCTCAGATGCTTGCGTGAATCATACCAACTCACTTCTTCTGCTGCTTGAAGTCATACAAAATAGGTAAAATGATTTTTGTTACTGTTAAAATAAAAATGCAAGCAAAGAAAGCAAAACGTTACTTAACTTATCTAGGACTAAATAGAAGACCAAGGAAACTATGGAAGCCATTGTGCCTGTAGTGAATAAACATGTACATTTCACTAACATATTTTCACAGCTGTATTATCTATAGATTACGATGATTAAGCATTTCTGTTACAAGAAGTTAGTGCCAAATTGCCACAGTGACCTGCTATCCATCATAGTCCTTCACAGCCAACAATTTTAGCTTGAGATTTCAATGTAGATTTTAAGTCTCCAACAAGTATTTTGATAAAAGGCTTGTGTTTAAGAAATATGAACTAGAATTTGCCATAAATCCTATACAACAGACAAGTAACAACAGTACCAAAAATTTAGTTTTTCACATCCCTAGAGTTGGGCTCTGTTGTCTATGAAAGCATTTCAGCCACCACAATTCTAATTGGGCTTGGTTTTAACTTTATGACACTCTAAAATGCTATTTAAAGAAATACAAATTGTAAATACTCTACTAATACATTTAATTGCATTCTATTAGTGGGTGGCATCGTGGCGCAGTGGTAGCACTATTGTCTCTCATTGAATCTACCAGGGTTTCAATCCCAGGTTCTCCCTGTATGGGGTTTGCATGTTCTCCCTGTGTCTGTGTGGGTTTCCTCATAGTGTCCAAAGACATGTAGATTAGATGAATTGGAGATGATAAATTGGCTCTGGTGTGTGTTTGTTTGCCCTGCAATGGCTTGGCACCCTATCCAGGGTTTATTCTTGCCTTGCACCCTATGCTCACCAGAATAGGCTCCAGCACCTTTTGTGACCCTGATCTAGGTCATTCTATTAACACTGTTAATGTTGAATAATTCAATGTTACAAAATATTTAATAAACTATAACATGATTTATCTTCCTTTAATGAAGTAAATAAGTAAAAATTTAAAATAAATGTTTGAAAAATGTAAAAGATTTAAACAATTTTAAATTCTCCAACTTTCAAAGATGCAAAACAAGTACCCAATTGCATCTCAATGTTCAATCTTTTTTCTTGAAGTTTTCAAAATGATCCAATCAGTTATTGCAAATTACTTGCAGCTTCATCATGTAATTGCTACAGCAAGCAATCAAACTGGCCTGTCCCTTTAGTATGATTTAATGTGAAAAATTGCAAAGCAAAAGAACAGCCAATGCTGAATGTCAGGTCTTTTAACACAAGTGGATGGCGAATTACTTCTCTGTGGAACTGAAAGGTACCCCAGTTTGCTTAATTTGTGGAGAAGCTCTCGCTGTTCTCAAAAACATAAATGTTGAGAGAAATTACACCAGTAAACATGCAAATGTTGACACTTTTCAAGGAACAGTGCGAATTGAGAACATCAATCACTATTGCATGCTTATTTATTAATCTAGCTCCAAACAGGAAAAAGCTTCTCCATTCCTAGTTTTAAAAAAATGGCTTTATCTTTTTTATAGTTCATTACCATTTATAGAATATTGTTACACAAACTGACAAACCGAGTGAATATGATGATTGATGGATTGTAATATTTTATACTATTGAAATCTATAACTTAAATGAGAATTTTAATTAAGCTTTATAAAACGTATAACACCAACCTGTGTATTAATATATAAAATGACTTTATTAATAAAGAAGCACTTATTTAATGCTGTAATTATTACAAATGATTATATTTTCAGGATTTCGTGAACTCTACATAAGTTTAAGTAATAAAATATTTGAGTTGTCATATTGTTAAGCGACCTTGCTTAAAGCTACAAATATATAAATAAATACTTCAAATAATTAATTACTGTACTCAAATTTTTGCATGATTTTTAACATAACATATCTTTCTCCAACCCATTTAATAATATTCAGGGTCACCACTGGCTGAAGCCTTTCATGCTGACATGGCTTACTCATACTTTTGCATTTAAAAGTCTAAACATTTTCCAGAGTCTGTAGTGTAATACAGTTCAACATTTACAGCTGTACATGTATGTAGATCCTGCCATTTTCTTGCAGTCAACTAATATTTCCCAGCATTATAGTATTAGAACAACAGACCATTAAAACAATCTGGATGAACACAGGCCATTCAGCCCAACAAAGCTCACCAGTCCTATCCCTCAATTTTTAAAACACACATAAAGTCTAATTTTGAAAGTCCCTAAAGTCCTACTGTCTACCACACTACTTGGTAGCTTATTCCAAGTGTTTATGGTTCTCTGTTTAAAGAAAAACTTCCTAATGTTTGTGTGAAATTTACCCATAACAAGTTTCAAACTGTGCCTTATGTTCTTGATGAACTCAGTTTAAAATAACAGTCTCAATTTACTGTACTAATGCTAGTCATAATTTTAAAACACTTCAATCATGTCCCCCCTTAATCTCCTCTGCTTAAACTGAAAAGGCTAACCCTAACCCTAACCCTAAACCCTCATAATGCATCAAATGCAGTCCTGGAATCTTAATGCTTCTGTCTTTTTTGTAGCCTGTAGACCAAAACTGTACACAGTACTCCAGATGAGGTCTCACCAGTGCATTCCAAAGCTTTTATAAAACATCTTTAAGGATATGCATATTTTTATTGTGCTGCTGCAGCACAAGGCCATCTTGGTAACAACAGCATACTGTATAGTAGTCCAGCAAGATATATAGTAAGGTTTGTGCACACTTTTACATAGTTAGTAGTACACAAAAAGACTTGCTTGTGCAGTAAATGGAGAAAAGTGGGTGTATGAAACAAAGAGAATCTATAGAGTATGTGATCATTTTTGTTGTTAAAAGGGAATATATAGTATGTGGAACATAAAAAGGTTTAATTAATTTTAGCATTTAATGGAAAGAGTGTTTGGTATAATGACAGCAAAAGAGAAACATTACATATTGTTTTAAAATGATTTTTCAGGTTGTACCTTTGCCTCTTCATTCTAAGGGGTTTTGTCTTACTCTTCCACAGACACATGCAGTAGCTTCAGAAGGGCTTGATAGCTTTGGTCTTGTGATTCTCCTATATGTGAACTGGTAAAGCCATTGAAGCTAAAGGATTTTTTAACTTTATTTAAACTTTGTTATGCCTTGTGGTTGGGATTAACCTCTGCCACTCAAAAGCTATTAAAAAGGTTACAGCCTAAAAAAATCTAATTTCTATTTTTTTATTTTTTCCATCAGATTAAATTATGACACATATGCTCTGCTGATAAGGCAGGTTTTTCAAACATTACATGCACTTCTAATGCTCTAGAAGTCATGTCAGTTGATTTAGGGCTCCCTCACACAAAAGACAAGTTTAAAATCCTCAATTAACCTAACTTGGGCATCTTTGGGGTGTGGGAGGAAAATAGGACAAGTACTGAATGGACTAGGATGAAGCCTGGAAACAATGAGGAATGATTTAACCACATTTATGTTAAGTAGAATACACAGTGGGAGATAAGTGGTCTTTTGGCCTTGGAACCCCTGCAGATTTTTTTTTTTGTCCTCCTGATCATCTGACTTTCTCATCATTTTCATCGGTAGAGACTAACAATATGATTTGCATATAACAACACTATTATTCTACCAATTATATTTCTATATCATATAATATTTAAGCTCGTATGGATTTATTTATTTACTTATTCATTACTTTTCTTACCTACCTTTTTTTTGCCTTTCTTTTGTCAGATATGGGCATTGGAGGACTCCTCTGAGGGGTCAGGAAAGGTATGTAAAAACCTGCCTAGACGAGAAGAGTGGGCTACCGCTGACTTTGTCCTGTTTCTCTACTTCCTTCACAGCTCCAAGAGACCTCCCAATAAGGGCACAGCCCCGGCCCTTCCGGGTGTTTTGCCATAAAGGACATGCAGCCTGGAAGACCCGAGTAAGTCGCACTGCCGGGCACAAAACTAACTCCCGAGAAGGAGGAACTCTGGACTGGGAAGCAGCACATTTTGTGTGTTTGGCCTCCCAAAACTGACTGATTCCTGTCTGTTCTTACACCACCTGACTACACTTTTCTTGCAACTACAGTATCTTTTTGACATTTTGCAAAGTACAACATTTAGAGCTACATTATTTGTATAAAAATGTGTGATATAAATAAATGTTATTGGTGACTGTGCATGAAGACACAGGAAGAATTTGCACACTCCAACCAGAGAGTGACCTTGCATTACATTTGAACCCACAGAACTAGATGTGTGTCACCCATTCTTCCTGATAAGTTGATTTTATATTTTTACATACCGCATGAGGTTCATTGTATGCTGTTGTTCTACTCACTTATTTATTTTCGATAAATGCCAAAAAGGACACAGACTGCAATTTCTGTCTGAGTTATTAGTGGCAAACGCTTGTGAAAGGCACTATGCTTTGATCCTCTCTTTGCACAGTTTCACAACTGGAAACTATTGAATATATCTCAATCAAAAAACTTAGCTTACATTATTAGTATTTTCATTAAATACTAATAATGTAAGCTATGAAATATACAGTAGGTGTCACATATTTGCAAGCATGCAAAAACATTTATGGTTTCAGTATGAGTATATGTGTGTTATGCAGTACTTGAATCGTACTAAACTGTCAGTCCTATATGATTAAGGTTTACATGGTACTGATAAATTATCTCTTGATTTCTTCCCGGTTTTCAAGCACTGCAGCCAGGACTCCTTCTATTCAGAATTTAGTTCACAAATGCTTGGTAACCCTCAGGAGATATTTATAGGATAATGCACTGCATATGTGTTATGAGACAGTATTTTCAAGAATTACAGTTAGAGAACTAAAAGACTGGGAGGTAAATGCAAGGCAAAATCATTATGAAAGACAGCCAACCAGAAGATCATAAAATTAACTGAGCAAACAAAGCACAAAATCAACATCAAAGTCAAAAACAGTAGGTTAGTACTAAGCCTACTTGCAATAAAGTTAACTGACACTAAAGTCATGTTATTTGTTGATTATTCAGCTGAGGGATAACTTAAGGCAGGATTGTCGTCGTATTTATTCCATCACCTCCTTCTATGCTAATACTCAACTAAACTACTAATCAAGCCTTCTATGAGTCACTGTGAGTATCTGCATGAATTCATCCTGAAATGGAGAGCCTTGTAAAAGGACGGTCCCCCAAATAACCTAGATTGGGGATAATTCAGTTAAAAGATAGAAAACCAAGGGCTGGGATGCTTTTATTCAAGTTAGATCAGGTTAGAAGTACAATGCTAATTAATAAGAGTGTCAACATTGAAAAATCGTGAACTGTTTGATTTCTTCTGGAACTGAAAAACACTTGACAGTGTGAAGACAGAAAGCAGCTCTAGAACACATATCTTCAGGGAAAAAAATTTCCTTGCAGAATTATTCATATCCATTACAAATTTTAAAATGTATTTCAGATAATATCTGCACATCTTGTTTCAGTCTGTATTTCTACTACAAAAGTGCATGTGCAGAAGAAGGCAGTTTTTACAAGCACAATAATTAATTTGCTCACAAATATCCTAAACTATGCTAAATACTGAACTAAGTTTATTGCGTCAATCACCCTCATTAATATTTGATTAAGTCTCCTTTTACCACAACAATAGCTTTAACAGGATATTTTACTAACAGCAGCTTCAGTGCTAAGCTATAAAGAAGGTATAGCTCAACTGAAGTTGACAGACAGTGTCATATTCCTCTGTGATGTCCTTGTGCTCTGTGATGCATTTTTGTAGTTGTGTTTACTTTTAAGTTCCATACACTTCACATATCAGTGATTGTCAAAATGTGCATACTTCAAATTTCTTTGTTTTGTGAGCTTTTTAGTTCAGAAAGTGTTGAGTAATCATTTAATGTTTAATTAACACTTTCAGAACCAAACATGCACATTTGTGATTGAAAATCCACAGTATTCAGAGAAAACAAAAGTGTGTACTGACATAGGAAAAATGAGTAAACTCCAAAAAGACAGCACTCGGTTTGCAATCTGAGGTCAGAGTTTTATAGATGAGATAACTTCGCTGTCATTCAAAACATGCAAATGTTTTCAAAACAATTACAAAAATGCATGTTTTGTACAATCTGACAACAGATTAGTTGGTAAATCAAAGTGTGTCCAGAACCAGTGAGAGCTGCTGCATGTGTGAATGTGCTCAGTGTTAGACTAGTTGTTTCCCAACTTGTTTCTGAAATATACACTATGCTCCCCATGACCCTGAACTGAGTAAGTTGGCTGGAAAATAAAGGGATGGAAGTTTACAATTTGCTTTTACCTATGTTGAATGATCTATCAAGCCTGAAATACTGACCTTAGATGCATACTGACTCTTCTTCTCATCCCTCTCCACAAAGGCTGCCCTAACAGCACAGTTGCTTCGGCTTAAACTGCTTATCGCCTCTCAAATTCATGTGCTAAACCATAACAGTAAGAATCAATATAGTACGCACATAAACAAGATATGTGTGAAAGCCAATATATTGCACTCCATAAAACAACACATGACTTCGGCAATGCCAATATGGTGCACATGTTAAATTAAAACCAATATAGGACTGAAATAAAAACCAACTGAAAAAAGTAAAATTGATGCCACATATAAGCAAACCATGACTTTATTCACAAATATCAGTATATTTAATATGAAAATGAAAAGCTATTACATGGAATGGTTTGTGTATGAAAAATTTCATACACATATGAATAAAAACAAAAGTAGGACATGCTCAGACCTACTGAATACAAACCAATATAGGTAATAGGTATAAAATCAATATTGTCAATGCACACAGAATAATAAATAATAAAAGCTAATAAGCCAACAATATTAAGATATAAACAAATATATTCAGAACAATAATATAAGACTAATTGCATCTCATGCTGAAACAATGTTGTGGCTAGCACAGTACTTTAAAGTATAAATAGTGTATAATGAGATTGAGCAGTGAAGGTTTTCACCATGCACTGTGCTTTGAATATTGGCCAAAAAGCTCAATCTGTTTCAATCTGTTTTCAAAAGTTAGCTGGTAAATTCCAGAAGGTCAATTTTTTGTTGGATTGGTTTCTATTGGACTGAGAGACTTAGACGTAATGATGTTTTTAGTGGAAGATTCAAAGGATTCATCAGTGAAAGTGTTCAAGGCAAAATTGAGAACTGGGAGGTTAAAAAAAAAATAACCAAAACTAAGACATAAACCAGAACTTATATTAAAAAAAAAAAAAGTTGCAAAAAGCTAAACCTTAATAATTCTTTAATTATGTGGTAGTAATTTCTGTGATGTCTTTCCTGAGGATAAATCTAAAGTCCAAATGCCTTTTTCAGTGCCAGAGTCATTCTTTAGAGCCCAAATGACTAACAACAGCATTGTTGCAGTAAACAACTTGGTGGTACCCATAAAAAATACGGCAAATAGCAAAACTACAGAAAACACCAAACAGTGGCAGCACAATAAGAGGTCTTTGCATGATTCTTTTGGAATAACAGTTTTGTTCTGACCACCTTCCTTAATGACATCATCATGGTGTCAAAGAGAGGCAACATACTGGGAGTTAGTCATTATAGACTGGTGTATTTTTGTACATATATTCTTGTTGTTTTCTTTGTTTTTTGCATTCCATTGTCATTGTTTTTAACTTTATGACTGACAAACTCTATTAAACACTGGAACAAGCATTCAGGGTTTCAAATTTTACTTTGTCACATACAGGACTGCTAACATCATATATCTTAAGCTAACACAACCAGCATGACTCAACCAGGAACAACATGATAACAAGAACGAGGAAAAGTGGACAAGGAGAAAAGGGGAAACCTTCAGATGAGGGCAAATGTTACTGGGTTCATTCAGTTACTGGGTAACAAACTAGGCAACATTTGCTCAATACCGACTTTGTAAAGAGATGTTGGAAAGTGCTGTGTTTATTGATTTTCAGAAAGATTGTTAATTACACTAGAGATTTTAATACAGCATGGTGCAGACATACCCTGTATGTTAAAATCTTCTCAAAAACTGCCAATTGATCTGAAGTATTTAATGATAAAAAACTAAACATTCTGCGGTGGGTTGGCACCCTGCCCAGGATTGGTTCCTGCCTTGTGCCCTGTGTTGGCTGGGATTGGCTCCAGCAGACCCCGTAACCCTGTATTTGGATTCAGCGGGTTAGAAAATGGATGGATGGAAACTAAACATTTTATCTTCCAAAACAGTTTTTCAATGTTTTTCTGACTACTGTTTTAATCTCGCTGCAAGATAACACCAATATTGTGCTGATTTTACATCCTTACAGATTACTAATGTTCATATTCTGAGAGATTATTTATTGTGGCTGTATTTATTTACCCTACAAACCATCAGTATGTCAACTGTCCAGAAGGTGTGGATCACCATTACATCTAAATAAAAGATGCTTACCACCTATGACTCAACCATTTTGAACAGATGTGGCAAAATCTAAAAAGGATAAACTTTAAGAATGGTTTATATATAATGCAGGACAGGTACATACCAATATTTGGAATTAGTAGGACATTTAAAAATTCTGCAGCAAGTTTATAAGGATCTGAAAAATAAAGCCGCAAAAGAAAAACATCTGTATAAAGTGATTAAGACTGATAACTACAATGCAAACTGTAGAATGCATGAGAGCAGCCATTAAGAAGGATATTTGGGAAGGTAAAAAGTAGTAAGAGAGGAATATGGAAGATATGTTTAACGATGACCCACAGAGATTCTTTCAGTATTTTACTAGAATACTAACAGTCAAGGAGGAGGTAATGTGCATCAAGAATAGAGAAGGGAAATTAAATTACACAGACAGTGAAACAGTAATTGATCTTTCTAAAGTCTTCACATGTGATGAAGTGGCTAACCTCCCAGCGGTAACAGGGATAATACTAAGGAGGTACTGAGTAATTTGGAAATTGTAGAGGAAGAAGTACTATTTGGATTAAATAGGCAGAAATCAAACACATTAATCAATATTTAATTTATAAAGTATAGTTAAAGACAAAATATCTTGACCTAAACACAGAATATAAACAACTTCATAATAAAATTAAACATAATTAAACATACAAAAATGTTAAATTAAAAATAAAACACAAAAATAAATCAAACTAAATCATTATAGGCTATATTTTAATCATCTTCATATGCCAATGAGAGAAGAAAGGATTTTAATTGAGATTTAAAAATATCAAGTATTTAAAAACCAAATGTAAAAGGGTAGACTATTCCATAGAATTGTAAAGTCACATAATAATCATGATCACCCTTAATCTTCAACCGACACCACAAAATGGACAGACTTTTTTGAAAAGATGATCTCAAAGGCCTAGAGGTGGAGTAGGGGTGAAGGAATTCTGTGATATAAAAATTGTTCCAAACCACTGAGTGCTTAAAAGACAAATAATGAACTTTTAAACTGCATTTTGTATTTTACTGACAGCCAATGAAGAGAGGCCAGCACTGGAGAAACATGGTTTAAACTTTTTGTACCAGCATTTTGGACAACCTGCAAATGGGATAGGGAAGAATGACTAACATACAAATAGAGAGAATTGCAATAGCATGAACCACTATCCAAGTCTTTAAATGAAAGTACAGATTTCAGTTTGACTGAAAGAAACTGCCCTTTACCACACTGTTCATTTGCTTCTCAAATTGAAATAGCTGATCAAAGATGGCACGAAGATTTCTGAATAACATGGGTGTGCAGATTTACAACAAAGGTCCTAAGTTATTATTATAGTGCTGATAAAATTTGAATAGAACCAAATGTAAAAAACTTCACTTTTACTTTAATTAATTTGTTTTATAAGTTTTTTGAAATCCAATGCTTAACATCTTTTAAACGAGTAATAATGGCATTTAGAGATTTATCATATATTAGTGGCAGATACAGCTGAAAGTCATCTGCATAACAGTGAAAAGAAACATTATATTTTTAAAAAATTGATCCAAAAGGAAGCATACACAAAGAGAACAACACAGGGCTCAAAATGGAATCTTAAGGAACACCATAGATGGTAGGTGCTAAAGGAGAAGGAAAGCCACCAATCTTCAATGAAAAGTCCTATCTCTTAAGTAGGAACTAAACACCAACCACATTCAGAGGACAGTCCAGGAGGATTGAGTGATTGATGGTATCAAAGGCTGCGTTTAGGTCTAGCCAATAGTAAGGCATTGGACGCCTTTAAGAAAGTCTGATTCTATATTATAGTGTGCCCTGAAACCTCACTGATCTTCTTCCTCTTCATTTTTTACTCTTCTGTGTGGGGTTTATGTGCCTGATCAGAATTCTCCAAACAGCTCAGTCCTGCACCTCTTTGCCACTCAAGCCCCTTTTCTTTAGATCTTCCTATAGTTTGTCCATCCACTTCTGTTTTGGCCTGCCTCACTTTTTCTTCCCCCGTACATTCCCATTACTCTTTTGCCCACATACTAATTCTCCCTGTCTCTTCTCTCTTCATGTCCATACCACTTTAACATACTTTCCTGTACTTTCATAGATATTTCTCCCACTTTTGTTGTACCTCAGATTATTTCATTTCTTATTCTGTCCTTTTTTTAACTCCACACATCCATCTCAACATTCTCATTTCTTCCACATCTAGCTTCTTTTCCTGCACTCCCTTAACTGCCTTTGTCTCAGCTCCATACATCATTGCTGGTCTCACCACTGTCTTAAAAACCTTACCTTTAACCTTTACCTTAATTCTTCAATCATACAATCTGCTGATACTTTATTCAAGTTATTCCATCTACACTGCACTCTATGGGCTATCTCTGCATCTAATTTTCCATCTCGTGCTACCACTGATCCTAGATATTTGAATCTATCAACTCTGACTGATAAGCCTTGAAAATGTCATATTTAATTAAGAACAAGGAAAGCCAAAAAAATGAACATTTTCCAATGCTTTGGATAAAAATGGCAATTTATAAATGGGTCTTAAATTATTTGTAATTAAGTGATCTAAGTTAAACATGTTTCTAAAAGGCTTCACCACAGCATGCTTAAAATAAGAACGAGCAGTACCATTTACTAAGCAGCTATTGATTAAATAGGTAAGACACACAGGCTTTAAGTGGTTCAAGACATTAAAACATACTCTTGGCTCAATGGGATCATGAGTGGAACGTACAATGTTAGTCCTTACTGTGTTCATTTTATCAACAAAAAAGATTCAATTTTTCATAGTTTTCAAAAGTTACTTTGGAACAAGTAGCAAGGTGAGAGTTTAGCATTGAATTTATTGAACTAAATAACAATTTAGGACTATGAGCATTTTTGGAGATAATGAACAAAAAATTATTAAGCCCAATGGTTTTAATATATATCTGAAAATTAGTCAAACAGGTCTTTAAAATGGCAAAGGAAGCCTGGAACTTATTTTTCTTCCATTTTCACACTGCCTTTCTGCATTTCTGCCTAAGTGCACGAGACTCACTACAGAGTCAGGGCTGAGCTTTGTGCATAAGCCTCCTGACTTTAAGTGAAACAACAAAGTAAACTATGTCTGAGCTTGTGGAATTATATACAGTTACCAGATCTACCAATCCCTTGTATGAAAGTGGACCCTCAACAATATGAGACGAAGGAACAGTTCTGAAGGCATGTGAAACATTCATGTCCGGAAAGGGGTTAAAAAAGGAGGAACCTTATCTGAATTGGGTAATGTTAAGAGTGGTGTTCCTCAGGGGTCAGTGGTAGGGCCGCTGCTATTTTTAATATATATAAAAGATTTGAACAGGAACATACATAACAAGCTGGATAAATTTGCAGATGATACCATGCTAGGTGGATTGACAGATAATCTAGAATCCACTGAATCATTACAGAAGGGCTTTGACAGCATACAGGCTTGGGCAGATTTGTGGCAGATAACATATAATGTAAGTAAATGTAAAATATTATATGAAGGAAGTAAAAATGTCAGATTTGAATACACATATGGATATATGAAAATCAAAAGTTCATATTGTTAGAGGGATTTAGGAGTTGTAGAGGACTCTCCACTATCAGATGATTTTCATTCTAAACCTTTTCTTAATTAGTGACCTGTTTTTGCTGCTAATTAACCACTTTTGAATTCATTTTAATTGACTTGTTGTTAAAGATTTGTTCCCCTGTATTTCTTCATTGTTCCTCTGAATTGCTTCATTTCTTTTATAAATGGCACCCAAACAGAAATGAAATGTGAAGTGAGTCAACTAACAGAAGACCAACTAAGTCAGGGCCTCAAACTCCAATCAATTTCACTAAAACCAGTTGCTTAATTAGGTGCCAATTCTTGTTGTTAATTAAACCCATTCTTTACTTCCATGGCTTGTTGCTGCTCTCATTGTGCGATAGCATACATTTCCGAAATTGTTGATTTTCTCTTTTCTAAGAGAGCTGATAAAATTTTTTGGGGACCAAGGCATATTAGCTTTCCTGAGAACTTCACTTTCCTTTATTTTCAGATATTGTATGATGAACACGGTTTGCTGGTCATGTTTTGGTTCATTTTGTATCTCATTATTATTTGGCTGCTGTTTAAGGAAAAAGAAACAATTAAGGGCTCTGAGTCTTAAAGAGCAAGTCAATTCAATTGAATTCAAAAGAAGTTAATTACCTGCTAAAACAGTGTAGCAGGACAGGTTACAAAAGTTAAACATCACAAATATAGAACTATAAAACTACAATAACAAAAAATGATCAATTAACAATATGATAGCACAAAAGCCATTCATTAACAATTTGATACAATTGGAAACTTGGTTAGGATAAATTTCACAGAAACATTTGGATGTTTGTCTTCACACAGAGAATCCTAGACTCATGGAATAAGGTACCAAGTGGTAAGGTAGTCAGTAGGACCTTAGAGACCTTTAAAACTTGACTTAATTCTATTCAGAATAATTAAGTGGATATGACTTGCAAGCTTTGTTGAGCTGAATAGCCTGTTCTTGTCTCTTCATTTCTAATGATCTAATGTTATAACTTTTGACAGTCAGTCAACCTGTTGGTACTCCTGCCCCAGTTTACAATCATAGACTGAAGTGAGAGGAACTAGAAGGTAAAGTGATTCAATGACAGACTAGAGTTGGAATTAAAAATGTAGGATTGCTACAGAATATAGTTAGATAATTTCTCATCAGTTCTGGATGAGTATGCAACTGTTATAATTGGATTCACCAAAAAACAATTGTACACTACTTTGTGTCTACTAAAAACAATCCATACTTTTACTGAAAGGAAATTATGGGCCATTAATGACATCTGAAATGTACTAAATGCATTTCAGACTGACAATATGGTAACACAATAAATGCAGTTATGAACTCAGGAAAATAATTAAAGGTGCTAAATATCAGCACAGCAATAAGCTGGAGACTAAGTACAGAAGTAGCTGGACATACATAGTCTTTCACAAGATTTACCTGGGCTGATCAAAAGAGATTTGTCTTTTGACGTATTGGCGCTGGACAATAATCTTTCCCATGTTGCCATCAAAACTAAAAAAACTGGTTACTGACTTTCCCAAGCAGAAGGCACACCACACACCCATCAACATTAGAAGACTTAAGACATTTAAAGTTGTTGGAGTTATCATCATTCTGACAACCTGAAATGTTTCTTTTACATCTCAGCTATAGTTAAGATATCACACACAGGTCTTTACTTCTTTGGACATGTGAGGAAGGTCAGGATAATTCCATTTATTCTCACCAATTGTTACAGGAGTACAGTGACATCCATACTCACTATCTGCATAACATGCCAGCATGGCACTTGCATAGGTCCAGACCCCAAAGTAGGGCCTTCTTAATGCATGGGCACACTGGACAGTTGCACAAGCATAGGGGCTCCATGCTAATCTGTGTATGTTGTGACTTGCTGAGTGGTTGTGTAGGTAGGGGACCCAGTGCGCTACTTTGACCGGGGGGCTATAACACTGTTAAGACAGTCCTGCCCCAAGCAGTGGAAAGGACAAAGAAGGTTGCACAAAATATTACTGGACATATTTAATACATGCTGTCTTAGAAAAGCAAACAACATTATTAATGACCTCAGCCATTTCACTTTTCTTTCTCTGGGAAATAGTGCAGGATCATTAACAATCTCACCATTAGATTCATAGATTTTGTTTTTCTCAAATGTCACAAGGTTACTCCACAGGAACTCATGCTAAAAATGAAGGGGTATTCATTTTATACATATATTGTACATATTGTGTACATATGCAAGAATGAATGTCATTGTACTCTGCACACATGACAATAAAAATTAATTTGACTTTCCAATATAGGCCAGCATTATGCAAAGCTCTTGGTAATAGTTAACCGACGCACCTTTACTCCTCACTCAGTAACAGATCTCTGTAGTTCTTTCAAGGGGATTGCAGGCCTCTCAGTGGGATTTCTCACAAGTCAGCTTTTTGTTAGTAGGCTGAATTTTAACAAACATTTTTTTCTAGTCATTGTATAGAAGCTTCCATTTATAGATTGTTGAGTCAACTGTGCTCTGAGAGAAAACCACTTTGAAACAGTTTTGTAATGTAACCTTTCCCTAAATTACACATTTACTCCTTATCTCTGATTTCCTTAGAATGTTCTTTAGCATTCATTTTCATACTTTCCGTATTCAGCCATGTGACTCCTAAACATTAAAAATGTTATGCACAACATGTGATAGTGACTTAAAATGTTCACACCATTTTATACTCGTATTTAAAAATCTGCTTTGAGTATGTGAGAGTACAATAATAATATAAACTGAAATAAGATGCTTACATATCTTCCATAACTTATTACCCTTTGAAAACATTTATATGGTTTGAACACATTTGCAGGGCACTAGGAATCAGTGACCCCTGCAGATCTGCTGTAGTTAAACTACAAGCTGCTGTACATTACACTATATGGAACAAAAGAACATAAAAATGAGTAAGCACATGCAATAATTTGCCTTATTAGGGTTATGATTCTGAGAACACCTATAAGTAAATTTACATTTATAATACTCTCTATGCCTTTCCAAATCAACTGTAAATTAAACCCATGAAGTATCAGCAGCTTTGATTTAATGTTTTAGGGAAGTTAGCAATGAAGAATTCATGTGTTTGATTTATCATGAAAACGTAACTCTTGTAAGGCAAGTAGTATGATTTTGGTAGAAGATTAATGTACTGTCATTTCAACCTGAAGCAAATAATAAATGGAGGTCACTCTGGTCCCGTTTTCTAATCACATCAGTAATTAATAAGTGTGAAGCATTTCGAAGAAGATGGAAATTACATTCTGGGAGAGAAATTAAAAATAATATGATTTTCCTAATTATAATCATTGTATTTTTTTTTTACTAAGAGTTACTGTTTTTTTCATTCCTGTTACTTTTAGGCACTTTGGTGTGGCAACATTAAATTGGTAGGTTATAGTGATTATGTAAAAAAAAAAAATACAAATTATTTTTTGTGCTTCTTAAAAGTTGCTCATTTATACACAAGACATTCATAAACCCACTTAATCCAATCAGCACAAGACAAAAATCTTTCCTGTATGGGGAATTAATCCATTGCCTGTTCCATCAGTGCACAGACACTCGCAAAGCCAACTTGGAACCATCCTAACAAATACATCTTAGATTGTGAGAGGAAAATCCACACAGACACAGAGAGAACCTGTAAACTTTACAAAGACAACTACTGAAAGCTGTATTTGAACAACATGCAACCTCCTTGCACTTTTATGAGTACACAAATTAAATCTGTTGTCAAAGATAAATAGTTTCATTATATAATAGCCTCTCAAACTTTATTATAACACTTCAAGGAAAATTCCAAATATAGTTAGCTACTCTTTAAAGGAAAAGGATACTACAGTGCAAAATGAAATAAGGCACTTTATAAGTTGCTGAAGTGTAAAATTCGAAAGCAACATAAGAGAAAATTATATAAAACACGATCGCCAGATGAGAAAAATAAAAGTAAATGGAGACACAGCAGGATTAATATTGTAGGTATTAAAAATGAGTTGGTATGCGTGAACAGCATTTGAAAATTATAAATCAAGAAGAGGTAGAGAACGATTACTCTGTTGGTGAATTATTACAAATAACAATTACAACAGATTACCAAAATATGAAGGGATACAAGTAATAATATCGCTTTCGTGATCCACACCTCTCTCTCTCTCTCTCTCTCAGTCTCTACCTCTTTCTCTCTCTCTCTATCTCTGCCACTTTTTAATTAAACGTAGGCGTTTCAAGACGTTTAATCTTGTAGTCTCGAGATGTAAGAAATTAGCATTAGTAAATTCATTCACAAGCAATACGTACATCGTTAAAGGCATAGATGCATCCAGGAAATAGGCGGTGTTCTACATGCGGCCGTTAAACAGTAGCTCTTTCGAGCGGCATGCAGGAGCCATAACCGTGTAGAGAAACAGAGGAGCAGGCGCTGTCACTAAGAAATGGTGCTGAAACGGGAAGCTCAAGCCTTGCTCTTACAAATGATCCCGTATTGTACTAATGCAAGTGAATGTCTGGAAAGGCACAATGGGTCTTGCTGTTAAGACTTAAAAGTCGTTCAGTTCAAAGGTTTCCAGTGCTAAACACGGGGTTGTTAAATTCTTTTTTAAATCGTACTAACCTCGATTTAATGTGTCTTAGAGCAGAGGCTGTAGTTCACCAGACGTCCTTTTGATATCGAAACATGTAGTTCCTCCAGTGATTAGATGTATGAAATCTCTCTCTCTCTTTCTCTCTCTCTCTCTCTCTCTCTCTTTCTCTCCCTCTCTTGCTCTCTCATTTTTCCACCCACTCTCTCTCTCTCCCTCTCCAGTTTCCAAGCTCTGCCACTTCTCACTTTGCAGGGAAATGCTTCTAAAAATAGCGCAGGGATAGACAGATAACTACGGCGCCTATTTGTTTACCGAGTAGTCGCAGATTATTGTTTTCTATAAAGTTTGATCAATCAAATACTTTGCGTTATTTGGGAATGGTGTGCACCATTTCTGAACTCTTATGTTAACTTAATAATGAATGATAAAAGAATGTAGATCAATTTCCTTAAGTCATTTTCTACATAGTAATTTTAAAAGCAGAAAAATAAATTATGGCTGTTATTAATCACACACGCTCCTACTACATCTATTAGAACTTACATATTACATCTTGTGCTACTGGTATTTGTTACAGGTCCTTCTACTTCTACTACTACTAATACTGCCAGTGTTGTTATTATTACTATTATTATTTTTATTATTATTATGTGTTACTTAATGTACTAAATAAGAGTAAAGTATAATTATATATGGTAATGTATACTTACTTTCTAAGTTTTAACATGTGGTTTACAAAATAAATGACAGAAGGAAAACAGTACCGACAGATAAATGATTGATTTGAAAAACAAAACCTAATGTACATCATGGTCTATTACACAACACAGATACATACACAATTCAAATCAAAAAATGAAAATCTGGGATCATCAAAAGTCAACAATCAGCATGTCAACATTGTGTCAGGTGGGTGAAAATGGAAACTTCACACAGAATGTCTTACCATCAGTATGCAACCAATAACCATTATCGATAAAACAATGGCATAGATGAATGGCAAATATCAGATTTTTTAAAATAGGTAAACAAAATACTAATTTACTCCACTTAATGCCGGCAGTATGAGAGGCCAGAAGGTAATCGATCCTGGAAAGGCTGTCAATTCGTCATTAGGTGAATTTACTAATACATTTACACTTACTAATGCTGGACCAATTTATTGTCACTGGCCAACCTAGGAGGCAAGAGGTTTATTTACCTTGGCAGTGACATTCATGTCTCTAGTGACTCTTCCTATGAAGTCAGTAGACAGAATGGGACAGCAATGTGGGGGGAACAAGAGGTCACCGGAAAGGGGTGTATGGCGCTCCCGATATCTATGTAAAAGGACGGAGGTCCAAGTCTTTAGAGTCCTGGTGCTTCCCGTCTTGCTATGTGGTTGCGAGACACGGACGCTATCCAGTGACCTAAGATGAAGACTGGACTCCTCTGGTGCTGTGTCTCTCCAGAAAATCCTTGAGGACCAGTGGTTTGGCTTTGTGTCGAATGAGCAGTTGCTCATGGGGTCCTGAATGAGGCACAATACCTGCAATGTGAGGGAGCATCCGTTACAGCACTACGGCCATGTGGCGCATTTCCACAAAGGTGATCCAGCTCATAGGATCCTCATTGTTGGGGACCTGAGTGGCTAGACCAGGCCAAGGGGTCACCCACGTAACACCTGGCTGCAGCAGATAGAGTGTTATTTCTGGAGGGTGGGACTGGATTGTATGTCTGCCAACTGGGATTCCAAGCTGTTTCATCATGTGGTAGGTGCAGCAACGCACTGTAAAATTGCATGCTCCCAACTTGACTTGATTTGACTTGGTCAACCTAGCTTGTGTATGTTTAGGAAGTAGGAACAAACCGGAGTATATGGAGAAAGCACACATGCACATGAAAAAATGTGCAAACTCCAAATTCAATATTGAGACTTGTATTTGAACCCAAGACTCTACAACTGCAAGGCAGCAATACTATCCATTTTTCTACTTTGACAGCTTGTCCAAAAATACTGTCCAACTCAATATGTGAAATGTTCGTTCACTTTTGCAGTGCTCTGACCATACTTTGATTTCTGTTCATGTTTTTTCCATTTTTGCAAGAATTTCCCCTTGGCATATAGTTTTTTTTGGCTGAATCCACATATATGCTGTTAAGTTAATTGGCACATTGAAATTGTGTTTGTGTGCGGGGTCATACTTGGGGGTAGAGGAGCCTAGACTTGAATCATTATTAGTCCCCACATGGTTGTTTTGAGGGAACCATGGAAAAACTAGTATGTAATGTCATAAGCGCTTTGAGCTTGGGAAAGGTGCTATATAAATAACATGTATTATAATTACTAATGCTTAGTAAGTGCCTAAACCTGAAAAGACACTACACAAGAATAGCAATTAGTGGAAGAATATACAATAGATATATGGATAGCAGCAAAAACTAGTCTATTAATAGCAGTAGTGGTGTAGCATTGCCACAAAAATATATTGCACAAGTATCTGTCAAATGTGTGTTGTTTGTCAATGCTTAGGCTTCCACACACTTAATGTGTGGGAGCTTTTTTATTCTGGGATTGGGAATGGAACGTGTAGATTGATAGCCTCATTCTTCCAGGGGGGGATTTCCAGGCTGCTCTCAGAACTGTTCCAATCGGTAGCCTAGTAGAAATCAGGATGCCAAATAGGAAAGGGAATAAAAAACCCATTGTCAGGTGTTCAATTCTATCGACAAGACCAAAAAAAGACAGGAAAAAATGAAGGGGGTTAATAAAAAGGAGTATCCCTTGAACTGGCCACCCATCCTTTCATTTTCTGCCACATATCTGGGTCCAGGTCACAGGGACAGCAGTCTAAGCAAAGATGCCAAGGTGTGCCTTTTCTGTGTCATCTCTTTCTTAGACCAGCTGAGTTTGTTCTGGATCTGCCTCAAGGTCTCTTTCCAGTTTTAAAAAAGAGCAAGGTGGCCTGCAGGTATTCTAATCATAAGCCCAAACCACCTCAACTGGCTCCTTTCGTTGCAGAAGAATATTGGCTCTACTTTGAGCTCCTCGCGAATGTCTGCGCTACTCACCCTGTTCCTAAGGCAGACCTGGAGATGAAGTGTAAATAAACTTGTCTGTGTAAGCAACTGGCTGAATCTAATAGTCAGACAATCGATGTCACAGTTGTTATCTTCATATCATTCAAACGACAGCATTATTGACAGAACCAATCAAAGTACTAGACTAATTTGCAGTGTGATGTGGCTCAAAATAATAAAAAAAAAACTTTCTTTGCACAGTGTTTCACTATTTATTCAATTGTTCCTGCTACACAAAACCTTTCAATAAACTGATTTAGTATGCCTAGGCAATCGGTTATTGAAACTGTTTTGTATTAGAAATTAAGAGTTATCATTGCTTTAAAGATTAATTTTATTATGCACAAAGGAAATATGTAAAATTTCTATTAATATGCAGTTAACAGTGATTAATTGCGATTTCATTTTGTAACTGAATGACAGCCTTAAGATATATATTAAGAGAGACAGGGAGAAAGTTACCTTTTGTAATATAACCATCACAGCACAGTATTCCATGTCAAATATTAAAATCATATTAAATATTAAAATCAAATATGTCAAATATTAAAAACATATTTGTTTTGAGAAAGAGAAGGATAGATGTAGGGAAAATTCTACATCCTTATTATAGCATGAAATTATTTTCATCATATTAGGTATTTTCAGATGTTAAAGTAAAAATTAAAACACAAAACATTTAAAATATTAAGTAAAATCTAAACAAAAACACATCTGCAGTTTAGCTCCTTATCAATTTGTAGACTCTGGGCACATTTGTCAATAAACTTTACCTATTTTCCAGTGGGGTTCCTGCCAACTCAGTAATTATACAATGCTTGCTTGGTTTTATGCCAAACAATCTTTCAAATCATAAATGATTTGTCAACAACAAGATTCTGGTCAGGTATATAAAGTGTAGAGAGGGCCTCAAAGAATAATGTTACTTTCAAAAAGGATTTCTCCCTAATGTGCACGAAATGCAAACACATGAGAAGGAAGGTAAAACTTTTTTGCCCTTTATCTGCAGTCCACAAGGTTTTGTTGGGCAGTACATTTCAACTTAAGCCTTGATCTACAACAAGTGCAAAGAAAGCTAGCAGCTCTTCATAACTGACATCAGATCAAATGAGCATCCTGTAATTTCGATGTAGTGTGTTCTGCTGCATATGTCTGTTGGGCTCAGTCACAATTACATTTAATTTGCGATTATTTATGGACAACATCAAATTCGGTAAGGAAAGGTTACATAACACTCTTTTGAGGCCACGTACAATCAGAAGTGGAATCATAGTTTAGAGATACTAAAATGTCACCAGACCAAGAATCTATCATGTAGTCAATGTCCACTTCTAAAGAGCCATCTCCATTTTAAAATAATGAATCACTTACTTCTTCATGCTCATTACGCTCTGACAGCCCATATGCAACTCTTCCATCCGCCATGGATGTTGTTCTAACAACGTCCTTCATTACTAACTGCAGTTTACTGGAGATGAGAGAATTTGGAGGTAAGGATGTGCAAGCAACTAACAGTGGATGAGTTATCTCAGGAATATCATTAGAGGTGTTAAAGAGGCCTTGATCAGCCAGTCCATTGATAGAAAATATATGAATAACAAAGGCAATATTTTTTCGTACAATTTGTTAATTGTGGGGCCCCTATAGGCTATGATTCCCAGAGCTGTAGCCATGCATAAGTCCAGCCATGTCTGTGTGTGTGTGCCTTGTAATGGATAGTATCCTATTTAGTGTTAGTCCCTGCCCTCCTCCAGTTGCTGACAGACTGCAAAATAACCCAACTCTGCTGAAAATAGTGTGGTGGACAGTTGGAAAAAAGCCGGCTGAGTAAGATATCTGCTTTTACTCACTGTCTTGTTATTAATGAATCTCTAAGCCTGTTTCATCATAGCTCTTAATCGCCAGATATTTACCAAAATTAAAATTTTATTGGGTTTGTATTATATTTCGAATTGTCCATGACTATGGATGACACCTTTACTTTTAGCCGTTCACAATTTGAGGTAAAATCCGAGAGATAATTTCTGGAAGAAAGTCAAAAGTGTAGGAGAAAAATAAAGCAAATCCTAAAATAAAATATAAATTGGCAACTCATTTATTGCATTAGTTTTAGCATTTGCAGCCATGGTGCTGCACATACTCTATAATTTTCTTCATTAATAACAACTCTTGCTATCACTACCAAAATATATGAAAGTTAACTGATTTTCAGGCAGTATAACAATTATAAAACGTTAAAAAAAAAAAAAAACTAACTAAAGAATTCCTGTCTTATATTGCATGGGATTTATTCTGTGAGTAAGAGCTCAGTGGAATCAAGTTACAAGTAATCAGCAGGAGTGGTGCATGAAATAATGTATATAAGAACTTAATTTAGGGAAGATGTGTGGATTTGTGACATTATTTTATTATTACACTGGAGAAAACATAAAAGGCAGCAGGAATAACAGATGAATGTACAGTCAAAAACAATGTAAGAGTTTCATTACCAGAAACAACTAAAAACTGTGTGCCTAGGCCAAAACAAAAAATACTAAGCAAAGAGGTTGTAACCGCAAAAACTAAAACATCAGCAAAAATGTTTTCAGACAGTTCTGACAAACTTGGGCAAGGTGTTACATACAGTGCAGCACACTGATGACGTCAAGTGGTGTGGCATTTAGAGACATGTCCCCCAGCAGCCTGACATTATGTCATAGGAATGGGTGTCCAAAACATAGTGCATAATAACAGTGTTGAAGTAATATTTATCCAGCCTGGCAAGCAGATCCTCCAACTTACAAGGAAAACTTGGGGTTGGTTGCAAGACTGGCATTCCAGCCACTGTAAAAAAAACTCACACTGTTTCAGTGTGGTGCTGAGGTGTCACCTGCTTCACTCAAGTCCAAATCAGGTGGTTTGTCATGTGGTGGGTGCAGCAACGTGCTATCAATGCATGCCCACAACCTAGTTTGTTGTCTTGTCATTCTCAAGTACAACAAAAGCAAAGTGTATTATTGTGTTGGGATTTACCAAGTTTGCAATGGACTGTCCTAATCTCACACACCTCAAGCTTAACTCGCTTACTCAGAAAGACATATTGTACTTTAACAACTTAAGCACTTACTATTCTTACTATACTAGAGTCTATCACTCTTTAGTACACGCCATAGTGACTTGTTATCTTTGGCTTGAGAAGACAAGACACACCCGATACAACTTAATTACTGCTGCTTTCCAAAGGCTTATTCATTATCGTGCTGCTCACTATTTGAGGCGTCTTCCTCAGCCGCTAAACCTGTAGTGGCTACAACAACAATATTTATTTATATAGCACGTTTTCATACAGATGACGTAGCTTAAAGTGCTTTACAGGACGAAGAAAGAAATAAAGAAAAACTATAAAAATAAAATTAGGCAATACTAATTAGCATAAAATAAAAGTATGGCTGGGGGGACAGAAAAACCAAAACAAAAAACTCCAGATGGCTGGAGAAAAAAAAACATAATCCGCAGGGGTTCTGGGGTCATGAGACCGCCCAGCCCCCACTGGGCATTCTGTCTAACATAAATGATCTAAGTCAGTCCTCATGGTTTTCAGGTTTCACATGGTGATGACGACAGTCATGTGGACCTCTGGTCTTCAATCCATCAATGTAGGGACATCACGGTGCTTTGAATAAGTGGTGTTGGTGCAGAATGCCACCAAAAAAAAACAGAAAAAGAACAGCGGAACAAGTAGGGGTTAGTATGGATTTCGGAGCCACAAAAAATGATAATTAAATGCATATACAGAATCACAGGGTTAAACTAAAATGAAGCTATGAGAAAGCAGTGTTAAAATAATGGGTTTTTAGCAGTTTTTTAAAGTGCTTCACTGTATTAGCCTGGGAATTTCTATCAGTAAGCTATTCCAGATTTTAGATGCATAACAACAGAAGGCTGCCTCACCACTTCTTTTAAGTTTAGCTCTGGGATTTATAAGCAGACACTCATTTGAAGATCTAAGGGTACGATTTGGAGTGTAAGGTAAAAGGCATTCCAAAATATAGGATGGAGCAAGATTATTTAAGGCTTCGTAAACTATAAGCAGTATTTTAAAGTCAATTCTAAATGGCACAAGTAACCAGTGTAGTGACATCAAAGCTGTAGAGATGAGCTCGGATTTTCTTTTCCTAGTTAAGATTCTAGCAACTGCATTCTGTATTTGTTTCAACCGATTGATGTCTTTTTTTTGGTAGTCCTGAGAGGAGTGGGTTACAGTAATCTAGTCAACTAAAAAAAAAGCATGGACTAATTTCTCAGTATCTTGAAACGTTATAAGGGATCTAATTTTTACTATATTTCTTAAGTGAAAAAATGCTGTCCTTGTAATCTGATTAATATGTGATTTAAAATTTAGGTCAGAGTATATAATTACCCCTAAATTCTTTACCTCTGTCTTGACTTTTAAGACTAATGGATCAAGTTTATTTCTAATACCCTCACTATATCCATTTTTGCCAATCACTAAGATTTTTGTTTTCTCCTTATTTAGTTTGAGAAAATTATTACTCATCCATTCAGAAACACAAGTAAGATTTTGGGTCAGTGAATCAAGAGTTCAGGCACTATTGATGAATACAGTTGTGTGTCATCAGCATAGCTGTGGTAGCTCACATAATGCCTTGAGATTATCTGACCTAATGGAAGCATGTAGATTGAAAAGGGCAGAGGACCCAGGATAGATCCTTGTGGAACACCATATAGAATTTCATGTGTCTTCAAAGTATAATTACCACAACCAACAAAGTATTTTCTACCTACCAAGTAAGACTCAAACCAATTTATGACACTGCCAGAGAAACCCACCCACTGACTAAAGCAATTTCATCAGATCTAAGAGGATGAGAACAAATAAACAGCTTCTGTCTGCATTTACTCGCAAGTCATTTACTACTTTAACGAGTGCAGTTTCTGTACTGTGATTTGTTCTAAAACCTGACTGAAACTTGTCAAGAACAGAATGTTTATTCAGGTGATCATTTAGCTGCATAAGGGCTATCTGCCCTTACTAAATGCTTTGCAATTACAGTATTAATTAAATCAGTCAAGATGTGAAGACAAATTCTAAAAGTTGAAAGCAAAACAATATGGGTTAACACCGAATAATAAATAAATAAATTATAGAAAAATACAAATGAATAGCAATGTCTGGATATAAAGCCATAAGAACTATACAGTACTCCCTTTTTTCAAGTTCAAAAAGCTTGAACTATACTATCTGTAAGGATATGAAAGCAGTAGCACCAAAGTAAACATCTGTGTCACAAAGGTGTCTTGACTCAGAAGTCAAGCATATGCAGAGATAGTGTCCCTTGGATCCAGCTGGATGGATTCTATCTCTGCCTCACCCTGAGGTGGTCTGTCCTTAATGTCAAAACCACTACATGTGGTTCTGAACCCTATGATGTTAAACAATTATATTTGGCAAACTCCTCTGATGATGGACAGCTTGTCTCAGAAGCTTAGAGCTTAAATGTTTGCGCAAAGAACTTTATCTTGTCAAGCGTGTTTAACTATATGGTATCCAATTCCATTGGGAAAAGATACTCCCACCTGGTGTTGAATTTATAGATTAAATGGTCAATTTTAACGCTGAGATAACATAAAAGAAAAATGTGTACAGACTTAGACAAATACGGTACATAGAAGTATCAAAACATAAAACCTGACAGTACTGCTCACAGCGTTTCCTAGTGATGTTCCATATGAAACATTGGTAAATAAAGTTCCAGAGTTCAATTACAGTTCATAATAGCATGTTACAAGGTTAGTCCACCATGGCCTTTCAAGCAAAATGTCTGGGTTTTGTCTCTCCAGGACACAAAGTCTGCTAAGTGGAAAACGTTATGCTAGACTTACATGAATGAATATGCATTAAAGAGCCAAAAACATATTTTTGAGGTTGTTGTCTTGACTTCTCCCTTATTAAATATTACAGCAGAATTAAAAATTAAAGGAAATAATTTTTTTTTTTAATTCATGTGGGGGTTTTCTTGTGTGAGCTTCTATTTTTAAACCTGTGAAATAATCATGGAATAGAAGATCACAGATATCTGAAGTGTTCGAAAGCTTTTAAATTTGTTGATCAAGTTAAATTAGGAAAATATATTTGCTTACATCCAAAGGATTAGGTGTTGTTTCTTTTTCTAGACTAATAGCATAGAGAAGAAGCTGTTCCTCAACCTTGTAATGCTAGTCAGTAAGCTGTGCAATCTCCTGCCTGACGGGAAGCAGGCAAACAGTTCATGTGCAGGATGAGTGGCAACTTCCATAACGGAGGAGGCTTCACTTTTGCACCTGCTGGTGTAAATGTCCTCGATAGTGGGTAGGCTGCTGATGATGATCAGCTATGCTGGCTTAACCAGTCGTTGCTGTGCTCTCCTGTCTGTCGCTGAGCAGCTGCTGTTCCACGCCATAATGTAGGAAGTAAGGATGCTCTCTACCACACACCTGTAAAAGGAGGTCAGAAGAGAGGTGCACAGGCAAGCTGGCTTCAGCCTTCTCAAGAAGTAGAGATGTTGGTGGGCTTTCTTTACCAGACAGGCTGTATTGTAGCTCAAAGACAGATCACTTGTAATGTGCATCCCCAGATATTTGAGGCAGGTAACAATTTTAAACTTTTCTCCACTAATGTAAAGGGGGAGAGAAGGGAGAGTATTAGTCTGCTGAAAGTCCAGTTAATCATGAAAAAGAGATTATAAACACAAACAGCATTAAATAAAAACATCACTGTTTACATAACAACTACTAAAAGGAATTGAGAGAGAGATAGAGAGGGAAAAATCACCAGGCTACAGGTAGCAAGAGGTGAAACAGATGTGCGCTCTCTAGTTTCTGACTCGTGACGTCAGATTTCCTCATCAGAGCGAACAAAACATTACCTTTGAGAGATGAATATCCAACTTTCCTTCATTAAGAGACAAGGGACTAAATCTAAAAATGGCAACTAAACTGACTGCAATTACTTATTGTTATTGCTTATCAAGTAAAAAAGCCTTTAATCTTTTGCATTTTTTTAATTTTCAAATAGATTTTGTAAATATAACTTATTAATTTTTAACAAATGGATTAAGGCAATGACACAACAATTTAAGTGAGAACAAGAAATTTTTAGATAAGAACAATGATAGGGCAGCAGTCTTTTGTTTAAAACTATATTCTAGCATTGCAGTTTAACAATCAGGAAATACAGTATAAAGCTATGTCAGTTTGATCTTTTTTGTAGATGAAGGACACAAAATATTTGAAGTTCAAGTAATCTAGAATGCAAATAATTTGCAAAACGTGCTTTTAAAATACACATTACCTAGAAATAGCAGAAATAGTTTAACACTAGAATCCCTCAAGCCTATGAAAACACTCATAATCCCAGCCAACCTTAAATTCCTTCGCACCTCTTCATTAGTGTCTTTTGTTTTGTAAATGTGTCGATCAGTATAAGTAGCAAGCAGCCTGCTGTCCCATTCCCCCCTCTTAACGGAGCTCAACTTGGGCAAAAAGTTCTCCCAGTGATCTCCATTCTTTACACAAGAGCAGTGATGACCACAGTTGGTACTGTGATTGACTTTAGTATGCAAGCAATTCACCACATTAGTATTTAGATTTGGCAGTGTCATGCTGACGGTGTATGTGCCCAAAAAGAAGAAGCCTTTGATTTCAGTCTGTAACAGCTGATGTAAAGTTTTGCTACCTGTAAAAGATATCTCTGAAGGGGTGTAAGCAGACACACAAATGCAGGTGAATCATATCTGCTTGGCATCTTGTTGTCACTTAAAATTTTTGTTATTCAGTTTCATTCTCGAATAAAAGCACACTTGTTTCATTATACCTTTGTGAAAGTGTTTATTTTATATACCAGTAACCACTTGAATGAGATCCAATCTGTCTCTGCTTCTCTCGCGCATGCACACACACATTCATATATGAAATATATGAAAACGCTATGTCATTTGACCATGAGTTGTCATCTGAACATGTTTTTTTTTTCGATCTTGCCTGTACTGTAAGAAGTCTGTCTGCATTTTCAGTATCGTGCATCATAACGCAGAGTACAGGCAAGATAAAAAAAAAAATGTTTAAATGACAACTGGTCACGGGACATCGTATCTTTGATTCTAACTGTCGTCATTACTGCTCTTGTGAAAAGAATAGAGATAAACGACATCAACTCAGAGAGGAAGAGGCAAGTTTGTTGTACCATGTAAACATCACCAAGTGAATAAAACTGAATAGTAAAAAAAACGAGTTGCCAAAATTTATACTGGGTGTTACAGCCTCAAATCAAATGTATGTTTTTATTATATTATAGTAATAATAATAATAGCAGCTCACTACTCAAAACACAAAGCACCAAAACGCAAACCTGTAACCTTTCGGTTATAAGGCAGTAGCTCATACCTCTGCACCATCAAGGTATACGTATTAGTTTTCTGTCAATTGACAATTGAGCTTGGGTTTGTATCTCATTGACAACAACATGTAAATGGATTTTTTTTTATTTTCTTACTTTTTTTATATTCTTGAATAAAAGCGCACATGTTTATTTGATTTTTGGACTAAAGTCTTCACACATTATACACTTCACATCATTATTGGTATTACATGGAAAACGTTTCTACTTTAGGTATGTGTTCAGCATTTCTTGCCTGGCATTTCCTTTAATTCTACACTTACCTAAATCTTTGTAGACACACATGAAATGCATGTAATATTTACCCTATACACTTCCAGGCACCTCACACGCAAATAAATAAGTCTTGAGCTGGGAGAACTTTTTGTCCGAGTTGAACTCCATCAAGGGGGCAGATGGCACAGCAGGCTGCTTGCTGCTTGTGTTGATCGACACATTTACAAAACAAAAGACACTGATGGAGAGGTGCAAAGGGATTTAAGGTTGGCTGGGATTATGAGTTTTTTCGTAGGCTTAAGTGATTCTAGTGTTAATTGAAAAACACACTTTCACAAATGATAAGCATACTGAACAAATATACTTGTCCAAACAAACCCACAGGAAATAAGCACTGTTAGCTCTTTCACCACCCATTGCTTTAATGTTCGCTTAACACAATCAGTGTCCTTCTTTGATCTTTTTTTTTTAATCTTTTAACGATCTTTCTCTGATAGTACAGTAAGGACAGTGTGATTGGCTACAGTAAGTTTTGTCCTTTGATTAATGACTCTAGCCAGTATATATAAATGCTGTATATGATTTTTCTCTTTAAATACCAGTTTCCTGATTGCCACATAGATTTTCCATGACACTGTTGTGGATAAAGTTAGCTTATTTAATTTGTAGAATGGCCATGGCATTGTTCAGCTAACATGGTAAAGAGTAATCTATGGGGGGTCTGGGAAAAATTCAAATACAAGTCGAGTTAATGTATATTTATTTATTTGTGTCTCACAGAAGATTCCTTACATATAAATTTGCCTATTATTTGAATAAACTGACAAATTGCATTCTGCGTAATTGAAATGCTACCATTAACAGCAATTTTATGGTAGTACTTAGTTTAGTAATTCTTTACACTAGAATTTAGTTGAAAAGCCATTTATTGAAAAGCTTGGCATTGCAAACTTTAACTCTAAAAACCTTCAATTATCCAAAAATATTCATGCCTAAAATCAAGTGCTGAATATAAATGATTCTGTCTCATCAACCATAGACGTATGAAAGGTTTCTGTCTCCCTTCAGATTCTATGTATGGTTAGCAACATTTCTTGTAGGCTAACTCATCATTTTTGAATTATACTACAAAGTTCATAATACAGCATCTGCTCTACATATTTATATAAACACACACTAGTTATTTATGGCTTCAGCCCATTTATTTTTTAGTCAGCTTGTCAATCCACCATATTGAATGACATGTGGTAGGTAAAAATCTTTGTGTAACCTTGTATGAAAGGTGATTGTTACACCCGATTAATTTCAAGTGAATTCAGCAAGTAATTAGAGGTTCGCAAATCAGCCCATTGCACATTCATCATGGCAGTCTGCTCTTTAAGCTGATTCTCCAAGAGCAATATGTAACGGGGAATGTCTTTTGTTCATGGGTATACTTTGTTCAGGTTTGCACTCAGCTAATTTTACTCCCTGGTTTTCAACAGCTGACCTGCTTTTTCATTGCTACAAAAGGATTTGTAATTGCATACACAAAGGCAACATGTTGTATTATTTCAGTGATTTTCAAAAAGGCCCTTGAAAATTAATGGGTGATCTTTTTATTTTATTTGACACCAATTTAATGTATACTCCAAAGTGATAGTTCCTCGTAGATTGATGCACAAACAGGTCTGGTTGGTGTAGCAACAATATGCATTTCATCATTTTTTGACCTAGTGCTCTTTATTTCTCCTTGTCTGACCTTAAATATTATAAAGACCTATGAAATTTAAAGCTTCATCAACAATATTTACAATATACATACTCATTGTTTCCATTGTCTTAAAGCATTTCAGCCATTATTCTTACAAAGGCGTATACTGTACATACTCTGTATTTTTCAGTAGTAGTCATGACTTGCAGACATTCACACAATGAGCTAATTGTTGGAACTGAGCCCTTAAGCTTTGGCTTCACCACTACACCACAATGACTGCATGCCACAGAAGACCAGACAGAAGGTATCCATCAGCGCCAGATACATTGCCAATCCATTTTGGAGCATAAGGAGCCAATTTACATTCACAATTTATCTTATGTTGCATCTCTTTAGAATGACTGCACAAACTGGAGTTCCTAGACAGAGAGCATTGGAAGAACATATAGACTCTTCTTAGACTGTATCCAGATCAGAATTTGAAACTTATGGTATGCTTTGTCTTATAACCAATAATGTTTTCTTTTCAGATACATTATTTTTTATTTATAGTAAGTTGTCCTGCAAATTGAGTAGTAATTTTCAAATTATAGTTATCTTCTACTTAATGTCATGCATATTTATCAGTAATATGCTACCTGAAAAAAATGCAAATAAAGACGTCACAGTCAGTTTATGTAAGCCTAGATTAGGAACTTTAAAGGTGGGAAAAAAGGGAACATCATTAATACAATAATGTGTTGTTTGTTTTTAACTGTGTGTAATAACAAAGAGACCTGAGCTAATTTCAATATTTAGTCCATTCAATTTATGCAACAATTATTTTTTGTATTTGAATGTGTAAACACTTTTAGGATTTTTATTTTGTGGGCCTTGCCCCATGCAGACAGATGAATTGGACCCCATATAAACTGTGTCATACCACTATCAACCAACCACAGTAGTGTGAATGACCAAAACCTAGAAAATAATCAAGTTATATTTCTATTTCAGGAATCTCCAGTCCCCAGTGTGCTGAACAGGAGCATCGTGTCAAAAATCGGTCAGCCCCAAAATATAGTTCTAACACTGCTACCAAACTGTGGCTCACATTCTAACCTTCTAAAGTATGACTTTAATACTTGAAACAAATTAGAACTAAATTGTGTTTCATAATGCTTAAGAGGGAACATTTTACAGTTTCATCCTTTTTGATGACATATAATAAAATAAGTAAAAGGGTTAAATCCCTGAATCTACAAAATCCAGCTTAGAATGCACTCTGGCATAAGGATGGCATATTTGACCAGTTTTGTTAGAGGTGGGGATTGCTAGAAATACCTCAATAATTTACACTATATGGATAAAAATGTACAGTATGAGGACACATCTCCCAATTATTGCATTCACTGTTAAGAGGTGCATAAAATCAAGCATATAAAGTCAACTCTGGATAACCTGATACTTCTTAACTCATTAATCTGGTTAACTAGATAAAATTCCATGACCCCAACTAAATATTCAGAGTGGCATGTTAAAAAATATTTGTTTTACTCAATTTTAGATAACTCGATTATCTGCTTAATTTGATAAAATTTAGGTGTCCCCAATGGAAAATATCCAGTCATTCGATATTCTATTGCCCAAATACACATTGCATTTATTCATTTTACAGGTGCAAAATAATTGTATGACAAATGTCTGGTTTACTCTTGCATCCAAAGAATCCTCAACAAATACTCAAAGGTCTCGAGCCATCTTTCTGTGATTTTGCCTTGCATCTGGGTGGACACTGAAGAGATCCTGAAGTCAGTGAAAAAATGTTCTGGAAGTCGTCCGTCATTTTGGAAGGAGTTTCTGCACAACTTGATTCTTTGTAGAAAAATCGGGATATATGAAAGCAGTTGACGATTGTGCTTTCCTTCACTGCATCCCATGATTCCCAAAGAGACTCCACAGCATCCAGCAGATTGTAAAAAAAGTCAATGTTTTCATCATGATCGGTCAGCCACTTTGGTGCCAGCCTTCTTCAGTAGAAGTACTTGATGTTCTGATGACACAATGCATCAGTTGTGTATGTGCAGTAGTATTGGGAGGAAGAAAGAGTTCCATATGTTGTAAATTGTGACATGAGGATGTGCTGGTTGTCCATCCATTTTCCAACCCACTGAATCCGAACACTGGGTCACGGGGGTCTGCCGGAGCCAATCCCAGCCAACACAGGGCAGGAACCAATCCTGGGCAGGGTGCCAACCCACCACAGGACACACACAAACACACCCACACACCAGGGCCAATTTAGAATTGCCAATCCACCTAACCTGCATGTCTTTGGACTGTGGGAGGAAACCGGAGCGCCCAGAGGAAACCCACGCAGACACAGGGAGACATGCAAACTCCACGCAGGAAGGACCCAGGAAGTGAACTCAGGTCTCCTAACTGCGAGGCAGCAGCACTACCACTGTGCCACCATGCCGCTGTGCTGGTTGTGTGGGTGTTATTTGATACACTGGATTGTTATTTGCGCTCAACAATTCAGCTTCATGAACACGCTTTTTCAGATCATTTCTATTTGGTGAAAATGTCAAATAACATGCCATCAGTAGTGAAAGAAGTTTAATAAAAGCCTCAGTGTGCTGTGCCAAGCATATAGGGTAAAAAATTACTTAAAAAGTTGTATCCAGCTATATTGATAATCCGGTTAACTCGATAATTAATTTTAGTACTGAGAATATCGAGTTATCTAGAGCTGACTGTAGTGATATAATCTCTATTGATAAACTTTGCAGTAGAATGAGTCATGCTTAAGAGCTCAGTGACTTTAACTATGGCACTGTTATAGAATGCCACTTTGTCACAGGTCAGTACATGAACTTTCTGCTCTGCTAGACCTGTCCTTCAGTCATCTTAAATGCAATTCTTTGGAAGTGGATTTATGTAGGAACAACAACAGCTCAATGATAAAGTGGTAGACCATGCAAAAATCACAGAACAGGACCTCCGACTGTTAAAGAAAATACAATAAAAAAATTGCATATCCTCTGTTGCATGACTCACAATACAATTTCAAACTGTCTCTGGAAGCAACATAAGCACAACAACTGTGTGTCCAGATGTTCACAAAATGGGTTTCCATGGCTGAACAAACTACACACAAGCCTAAAATCACTATATGCAATGCCAAGCATTAGCTGGAGTGCTGTAAAGTACACTGATTTTCGACTCAGTGGTGGAAAATCTGTGTTTGGAGGATGCCAGGGGAATGCAACCTTCCAGACTGTTTGGTGTCTACTGTATAGTTTGGTGAATGAGAGGTAATGGTCTGGGACTGTTTTTTAGGCATTTTAGTTCCAGTGAAGAGTACTGTTAATGCTACAGCTTAAAAAGATATTTTAGGCAATTCAATGCTTTCAACTTTGACAGTTTAGTAAGGTCCTTTACTGTTCCAGAATGACTGTCCCCAGGTCAAGGAACACATGATTTGTTGAGTTTGGAGTGGAGGAGCTCGAGTGGACTGCACAGATTCCTGACGTCAACCCTATTGGGCAACTTTGGGGTTAGTTGGAATGCTAATTGTGAGCCAGATGCTTGTTTGGCAGAACGAGCACAAATTTCTACAGACACTCAGGTGGAAAATCTTCCCAGAAGAGTGGAGGGTGTTATACAAAAGGGCTACAAAGTGGTGGAGCCAACTCCATGTTAATGCCCATGGTTATGGAATGAAATGTCCTACAAGCTCTAATAGGTGTGATGATCAGGTGTCCACAAGCATTTGGCTATATTGTGAATTATCACCATGCTTCAATCATCATTATGGTAATACTGTATGTTTAATTTTTTTTACAATACAGTCATGGGCGGATTTACAGTTGACTAAGTTGAGGCCATTTGTACTCACAGTCAAAGGTCATAGAAAAACAATCGGGTTGTAATATATTAGAAAATTGCCAAAAATGCTGCTCTAAGCCGCAAAGGTCATATGCCCTCTGTTTACCACTTGATACACTCTGCATAGAAGCAGTAAGAAAAGCAGTAGTGGAGCTGCAGATGTAGAAGTCTTTTGGCTGTCTTCCTTCCTGTACTGGCCACAAACTAGCAATAAGTAAAAAAAAAAAAAATGTGCCAACATAGTTCCAGTCAGGTGGCACGGTGGCACAGTGGGTAGCACTGCTGCCTTGCAGTTCACTTCCCGGGTCCTCCCTGCGTGGAGTTTGCATGTTCTCCCAGTGTCTGCGTGGGTTTCCTCCGGGTACTCTGGTTTCCTCCCAGTCCAAAGACAAGCAGGTTAGGTGCATTGGTTATTCTAAATTGTCCCTAGTGTGTGCTTGATGTGTGTGGTTGTGTGTGCGCCCTGCGGTGGGCTGTCGCCCTGCCCAGGGTTTGTTTCCTGCCTTGCACCCTGTGTTGGCTGGGATTGGCTCCAGCAGACCCCCGTGGCCCTGTAGTTAGGATATAGCGGGTTGGATAATGGATGGATGGATAGTTACAGTCTTCAAGGGTGATTGGCTATGCCACACAGTATTTTTTTGAAGTCACACTTTATGTAGTAGGCATATCTTTTTTGTTTATGATCTGTGCAAATGGTTCACACTTTTTCTTCTATCAAGAAATTAGAAATACCTCATAATTACTAATGAATCTTGTTCTTCTTTTTATTTCTCAACACCATAAAATGTACAATATGCTACTGTTTTTTGTGATCAAATTTTTTATTAATAAAATCAAAACAAATAAACCTGCCACAATGAGAAGCATGAATTCATGAATGTCTGCCCACCTCATGTTTTCCTCCATACCCCATGTTCTGTGCCATACCACCATTAATCTGTGATGCTGACAGCTCTACAAGAATCACTTTACAAAAGGTAGACAGTCAGGTATTCAGTGTAATTAGGTCACCTTCCATCTAGGGTAGCAGAAAAAAAATGAGCAAATACTGTACCCAAACATGCAATTTAAGGTTGGTACACAGAGAGCACAACCTGAAATGTCACACAGTAAAAAAAATATATGGAAAGGGAAGAATTGTAGCTAATAGCACCAAAGAGCATGAGCAAGAGATTAGAAACCAGAAAGCTTCAAAAGGAGGAGAAATCCAATACACATGCATCCATGTCCCTAGGCCATCAAGCAAGCAAAAGTGACAGACTGAATCTGAGCAGAGACCCATTAAATGCAGTTTACAAGCTGGTAAGATATAACATAAAACAAATTTAAATTCATTGTATTAAAGGGTCGGATTTCTTGATGAAAAAAATGATCATTTTTAAAAATGGTATACTGTTTGCTAGTTGAAGGATAAGAAAAAAAAGCAAAGTTAAATTATTACAAGAGTAATTAGAACTAAAATTAATGTGGAGAATGTGAAATAATGAAGAATGTCTTGAGGCCCAGCCCTGTCAGCAATTTCCAAAATATATCTTACTGGCAAGGTATCATTTGGCTGACCTCATAATAAAAATGCGTCATAAAGTTATACTATTAGAAAATACAGTACAGAAATACGGTAATGACACAAAAAACTGTCAATGCAAGGATACATATCTAAAGCTCAGGGCTTAATCAAAAAATGTGCTGCTACAAGACCTTGTGTTCCATGTGCAATTAGTAAATCAGTCAATATAATAAACAGGTCACCTTTTCATCAAAGGAGTCAAGGCCCTCTAATAAAAGTTATTTGGTTTAAATGGAGATTGGTTTTTTTTTTTATCTTTATTTTAAATTATTCATTCACACGTTTGTGAGCCTGCTTATTGTAAAGCAAGGTCATGGGTTATAACGTGTTAAGCACAACTAACTCTGGACAAGGTGCTATTCCCTCACAGTAACACAAACGCCTACGCTCACTCATACATGTACTGTATAGAGATAGTAGTCTATCTAACCTGCATGCACGTAGGTAAAGGAAGGCAGCTGGAGTACTTGAAGAAATCTTGTCCGGACACAGGGAGAATTTTAAAACTCCATACAGGTATGTTTTATAAAAACACTTCAGAATTATTTCGGACAATGCTGGGCTATAACTTGTCTCAGAGGAACCAGCCTTGAATATAATGCCTGGCAGCTGCAGGGCACCCTCACAAACTTACCTTGATATTACTGTAGTGTCATATTAGTAGAAGTGGTGATACTAGTAATATCTGATAGACATGGGGAGAATGTGCAAACTCCACATAGATGGCAATTGTGCCAGGACTCAAAAGCTGCTTTGTTCTGTTCTAAATTAATCCAATGTAAAATCAATATGCTCATCTATTTTGAAATTAGTCTGAATTCCAATTTCTCCAGTTCATTTTAGACAGAGGTCTCCCACTGGTAGCACATCTAGGCAGTCACCTAAGGTGGCAGAATTGTGGGTGTTTGCTCAGCATTATTTTTTTTGAGAATACAGACTCTGACTTACAAACGCTGAAACTCAATATAACTGTCCCACTCCCATTGGCCTTATTTTTTTGTGCTATTGATATTTCATCTTAACATCTGATAAAGTCCATGAGTCCTTTACGGGTTTTACAAGTGCTCTTCCAAATCCCAGAATGCACTGTACTCGACATCACAGTGGCTGTCTTTACACTGTATGTTATTGTTTCTTTATTTTCTTCAGGTAGTTTTACTTTTGTTTTGGTACTGTTTCCATTTCTGAAAGTTTGTTCTTTATCTTATTTTCCATCCTAATGTCAATATTGAGTTGATTCAGGTTTTAGATACAAGCATATTTAAGTTTCAGCTTTTTCCTGTCATTTTGCAAGCAAACAAATGGGCAGAGTGGTGGCTCTGAGGTAAGGATCAGCACTGGTAATCAGAAGGTTGCAGGTTCAAATCCCGTAAACGCCAGAAGTGACACTACTCCGTTGGGCCCCTGAGCAAGGCCCTTAACCTGTAATTGCTTCGTATATTGTTATGACGTTAATTTACATCCAGCCCTGCAAGTAGGTCTCCACCCTGCAGGGAAAAATGTGGGGGTTGGTGGCAGATTGGGTCTTAATCTGGGATTCTGAGTTGATTTGTCATGTGGTGGGTGCAGCAATGTGCTCCATCAGTGTGTGCTCCTAACCTCTTGCAAGCAAAG
The DNA here is from genome assembly GCF_016835505.1 of Polypterus senegalus. Lineage (NCBI taxonomy): Eukaryota > Metazoa > Chordata > Cladistia > Polypteriformes > Polypteridae > Polypterus > Polypterus senegalus. The sequence continues at coordinate 64,330,656 of NC_053166.1, forward strand.
TGCACTGCCATTACAATCAATTTTAAGGGATTTTCACACCTAATTCATTTGGAGTGTTTTTTGAGCAGTTTCCCCTGTAGTATGATTTGTTTAGGGATGTAGGAACACACCAATGGCAGTGCAGACCAAAGCAATGGGTCTCAGAACCTTTAGAAATGGTGTGACATAAGAATGTGATACAAGACCTATCTAACTACAGGATAATTTTCAGTCAGCCATTAGGCAATGTGAGTATAAAAATAAATATACACATAGACACAAGTTTCCACAGTACACCGAGCACAAGTACTATTCAAACTGATCAATCAAAGCACCTGATTCAGCGTTAGGGCTTCTTTATAGCTCTCATGATCAAATAGGCGTTGACCACATTAAAAAAAAGACAAATGTTTAAATTCACTTTTGATCGGGTAGAATAAACCACAAAAAGAGTTTGTGAGAAATCTAATGCTTTGTGGGACTAACAGATAAACTCCCTAATCTGCATCAAAAGAGTAATGAACGTAGTTGGGCATCCTCTCAATGCGAATGCACTTTGGACAGAATGTGGACACTAGAGACACATAAATTTTTATACTATGTAGCAAATGTTAATCAGACTTTCCAAAGTGAACATTATTAACTCATATTTACAGCCTTACCGACTGTGTGCATGTGATTTGAGAAAATATATAAAGAAATTGCTCATATAGTAGGTTTCTTGAAAGTAAATACTCTACATCATACAGTGAAATTACACGCACGTGATATTTTCACTGGCTAAACAAAATTGAAGTACTCACTGTATGCCCTCGCCAGTGCTGGCCATTTTCTGTACAGTCACTCAGATGAAGCAGGTCCCTTTCTGCTGCATGAAAAGCAAAGCATCATTTTTATCTACTCTTCTAGTTATCAGATAATAGGCATTCTGCTCACAGAGCTCAATTTTGTGAACAAGTCTTTGCAAATGTGGTGGTGCACAAGCACAGTTATTGTTGGCCATTCATAGTGATTTTTTGTAGAAAAAAAGCATTTCTGTCTAATGAAGGAAGTCCATGACATGCCCATGTTTCAGCTCGGGTTCCCCCTGGCTGGGTTCAAATGGCTGTTTTGTTCATGTTTTATGTTAACATTTGTGGAAGACACAGACAGACACCTAGACATAAGTCGCAAAAGCACACATTTTTTTCTACCCAGAACCTTTTTTCAGCACCACACACAGTGCACCAATCAGCCACAATTAAACTCAATCCTTTCTTTATTTCTCTGTCTTTCGTTCTTCTTCTCTTCTCCTGCAGCCTCCAGTCCTCTCCCACAAGCTCTGTCCTCTACCTCTTGACTTCAGCTCCTTGAATGGAGTGAGGTGGCCTCTTTTACATTGCACCCGGAAGCGCTCCGGGTGCACCCGGATTCTCTTCTGGCAGCACTTCCTGATCTGTCGGAAGTACTGTAGTCCAGGCTTCTGATAGTGTCCAGACACCCCCTTGGCAGTGGCCACCGGTCCAAGCCAGTGAACCCGATGCAGTCCAGGGGGGCTACCATCTTATATATAGCTTCTCTCCTGATCCTTCCATAATACAGGCATCCTGGACATTTCTTATAAATTAACAAAAGTAAAGAATGGGACAGGGATTATATTACTTGTTTTGTGGAGTAATAGCTGAACTTCAGACTGGTTAAAAACTACTGTTGAACAGAGTCTGACAGCGGCTAGTAAGCAAATGATTCCAATGGTCACTCCAGCTTTCTTGAACTCCTGAAGGAGGAGTGAAACTGGTGTCCGTGGCAGCATTGCTCCATCAATAGAGAATCAAATTCTAGAAGTATAAGCTAACTGTGGGACTTGATGTGGAACACACTGATCCTCCATGAACCAGTATAGGATGGGATTGGCTTGTTTACTGGCTTTTTATGACTTATTCTTGAAATTATATGTATTTTTAATATTTTATAATTATCTGCTACACTTTTTATAATACCTGAATTAATGTATCTTTCACCCAATTTAACACTACTCACATATACTGTGCACAAGACTTAGGCACTTGTGAAAGAATTCAGAAAAACTGGAAATGCTGTCAAAAATAATGGAAAGAATAACTGCTATCAATCAGTAAACTTCCTAGAGTTTGCAAGAAACAGAAAAAAAACCACAAATCAATATTTGGTGTAAACACGTTTTGTCTTTTCTTAAAACCACTTACATGTATTTTCTGAAGGTACTCAAATAGTTGGTTGTTCCAAGCCTCTTGAAGAACTTATTGAGTTTTGTATCTGGCGATGTTGATATCAGGGTTCTGGGGGTCAATACCATCGGTGTCAGGATTCCCTGTTCCTCCTTTCACTGCAGATAGTTTGTTTTATGAATGTGGCTGTTTCTTTGGGATAATTGTCATTCCAAAGAATGAAGCTGGGACTGATCAGAGATTTCCCTTACGGTATTGCATGATGGAGGAGAATCAAGTCCATTTGTGGAAATGAAGCCTCAAACCTACAGGTAGCCTCCACTGTTGCTTCACTGCTTTCTGCTGACCTCCATCCATGTACCATTTTCCAGCCCTTTGGCAGATCAAGTGACTTCTGGTAGAGCCAAAAATTTCACATATTGTTTCATCAGTCCAGTCTACCATCTACCATTTTTCTGCACCCCAGGTCTTGTGTTTCCATGTGTAGGTGAGTGGTTTGTCTTTATTTACAAATGTATAGGAATGGCTGTTTGTCTCAACTCTTCCATAAAGACCACTTCTAGTAAGATTTCTCCAGAATGTAGTTGGGTATACCAAGGTCCCATTGGTTTCTGCCAGTTCTGCACTGATGAACATTGTACAATTTTGAATTGAAGTAAGTGTGATGTATTACTCGCTTGCTGTATTCAGTTTCCGCTGCCAAGTACTGCATTTCTGGTCCTCAATGTCAGCCATTTTGTTTGTGATTTTCAGAAGAGCTTTGACAACACATCAGGCATCACCTGTCTGCCATGAAATTTCTTCTTGGATGAGACTTTGACAACACTCTATGACCACCTTGTGTTTTACCATTATTCTCACTTTTGCCATGTTGTAAGATTTTGCAGGTTAAACCTACACATCTCATGCAAATGTACCTATTTAGTCTGGTTGTCCATTGTCCAGTTTTATTGTCTCTGCACAGCTGTTTATCTTTCAGTTAATCAGTCTGGTTCATCATGCACATAATACCATTGATCATTAGCTCCTGTTTGCTATATTTGCTTAACCAAACACTGGTCTGCATTCCTGCAAACATGTTGTGTTTTTTAACTGAAAAATGCTTTATTACTGTATTAGTTTCTTTCAAGCTTATTCAAATATCTTATTGTACTGCTTCCTTATTTACAAAAGGAAAGTTTGAAACTGTAAGATATGCTTTTTTCTATTGACATATTATTCCAGAAGACATAAACAGTCTAAGACAAATATTTTTTTTGATCTATACTGCCTAAGACCTTTGCAAAGAAATGTATAAAATGACATTATCAAATTAGACAAATGCCTTAACCAGTCACTCGCACTGTTGTGGCTACATTATACACTAAATGCACTTTTGGTCAGTAGTTTATAAAGTGTGGTCTGCAAATGTGAGTTAAGAGCTCCACAAAGAAAAACTTCACATTTCTGAGCAAAGTGCTGCTTGAATCACTGATAATATCCATCAATTATGTCAGCACTGCCTTTAAACAGCAGAATCAGAATCTCTTTTATTTGCCAGTACTTAATGTGCAGGAATTTGACTTGGTAGATTTGGAACTGCTTATAACATAACACAGTGTCACATGTAAATAACATAAAAAGCATAAGTTAAAAACGTATACAAGTTGCAAAGTGTCCAGGCTGTTTGGAAAAAATGATCGTACATAGCGTTGAATATTTTTTATTAATATTTTATTTCCATGAGCCTTACAAAATCAGATTTCACACAACTAATATTATTATGACAATTAAGTTTTTAATTTAACCACCTGGATTAAAAAAAGTATTGTATTATTGAACTACCTTATTTGTCAGGCCTATAAAAGAAGTACTGTTTGTTCTTGTTTAATTGCTATGTTTCTGTTGTACTCTTCTTACATTGCTAGTAAAATAGTTTTTAGAAGCACCGATATATAAGACAGAAATAACAGACAGAACTGACTTTTCTTACATTTTTTTTAAAGAAGGCTGCTCCTCAGCCGCCAAATCCTACTGTACTTGAACTTATTTTCTGTTCTAGCCATGAAGAGCGCATCTAAAACAAGACATTAAGCATCCCATTCTGCATTGGAACTGAAGCTAAACATTTCTGCTTTACTATGCTCCTATTCATATATAGCACTCCCATTAACTTGCTTGTCTCTCGTGAAGAGCATGATCCGCTACTCATACTCACACAATCTCTCCAATCTGACAATGACCTCAGACCCCAGGCTCATTTGAGGCATTTACTTATAAATCTTCTGAGATATTACCACAGGGTGCCTGATCCCTGGAATAAATCAGAGGGCTACTACAGTCTGTCTGGACAAGATCATTGCACAAGGTCACTGCAACTGTCCACACTAGCAAACATTTAATGAGCCCACCTGTTGCTATAATTTTCTTACTTTTATATTTTATGTAAATTTGCTGTATTTTTATCGCAGTAAATTTAGGGGTGTTATTGTATTTCGGAAAAAACAAAATTTCCATCTGGGAACAAATAAAGTTTGCTCATTCTATCTATCTATCTATCTATCTGTCTGTCTGGATTCACATTTTATGTTCCTACAGTCCACTCCTCTAATGTGGTTAGTGTTTAGACTTTTCATGCTTTGAAAATTGGAAAATACTTCATTGATTACATTTCTGGTTAATACAACTGTAATATGCAATTGGAAAAGTTTGTGTAGCCCTAAAATATTTCTTCACAAAGATAAGAAATTTTATCACCATAGAAGCATGTTCAGGTCTTAGCATTCTCTTCACAGGTACATTAGTTTAGTTATAACAAGCAGGTAGCACCATCTCCAATCATCATGGAGCACACTGTATGCCTTTTTTTTTTTTTTTACGAATGATAACAATTGTTATTTCTCTTCCACTCCTTTCTGATCTGCTCCTCTTCACTTCTAGTGATTGCTCTCTCTTTCCTGACACTTCATCAGACCTGCAGTCTCCCTTTCATCCAATCAATCTCCATCACTGCACAAGCCTCTTTTACATCCACCTTGACCTCAGTCCACCCCTGCCAGAGGTATTCCTTTAATTCTAGGTGGCTGGCAATGCATTAGTGTTATCAGTCAAGCTCCTATTACACAATCTTCAAGGCAAAAATTAGACACATTCTTTATTAGCGGGAGGTGCTAAGCTAGTTATTCACTGTCTAAGGGCTATGCAACACGTGCTTATTGTTTTGCTACATAACGGCAAGGTGATGCAGTGCTGCTACCTCCTAATAGCTCAAGGAGACTGCATTTGAGTCACAGTCCAGTCACCATGTGTAAGGAATTTGCATGTTCCCCAAATGTATTCAACTGTTCTTCACTGTGTGTGCGATCCTCCAAAGTAGATGCCTATTAGGCTGAATAACAGTTCTAGAATGACCCTTTATGAGTGTGGGTGTGTAAGTGACTTGACCCTTTTATGCAATAGCTCCTTGTCCAAGGCTGTTTGTTGCCTAGCATCCTGTGCTTTTTTATACTAAGTCACACAGTGAGGCAGTATTTGCAACCGAAATGGCAACTGTTGCAGAAAATACGTAATAAATAAAAAAGTCTAAAGTCTTCACTATAAATGAAATACAAGGATGCCTTTACACAAACTGATGTAGGCTCACCATTTGAGAGGGTCTACATAGCAAGTCTGATTAGTTTTAAGAGAACAGTTATCACTTATGTTCATTAACATAGTAGCTAGTAAACATTTCAATCCCACCAATGGGCACTCAGATAAAAGGTACTGTTCTAGCAATACCCTTCTGCCATTAAATACTATCTGAAGGTGCCATAATAGTTAATTATTAAATGTCTTGTCTAAACATTTGACTTACAGAATAAGACTACTTATGTAAACTGTTATTACGGAACAAAGGACAAAGTTAAATGTTCTATATGATCTCATTTCCTAATATAAAGTTTGCTGGTACAAATGAAGTCAGGATATCCTAGTTTTACAGGCAAGCAGTACTTTTTTCTTTTCCCTTACACTACCTTGCTGTTTATAGCAACTAGTCCACACTGTCTTATTAGGGAAATCTGAACAAGTTACACACGTTGACAAGAGTGTGACAATTCCACTGGCTTCACAGGGATTCATTTAAAAATCACACCATAGAGGGTTGAGGCTAAACCAGTAATTAATGGACTGCATGGTGGTGCAGTGGCAATGCTGCTGCCTCGCAGTAAGAAGACAACGGTTCATGTCCTGGATGAAGTCTTTATGTTCTTTATGTGTCTGCATGGGTTTCCTCCAAAGACATGCAGGTTAGGTGTGTTGGCGATACTAAATTGGCCCTCGTGTGTGAGATTGTGTGTGTATTTGCCCTATGATGGACTGGCGGCGCCTCCTGGGTTTGCTCCTGCCTTTCTCCCTAAGCTAGCAGGGTAGGCTAGCTGTTCAGGACTAAGCTTATTAGAAAATGACTGCCTGACTGACTGACTAGAAGAGTCCTTAAAATCTCTCTCTATATTTCTATATATATAAATTTATACATGCCCCCTACACACCAAGACCAATATATTATATAAAAACAGAGGCATACGTTAAAAACATAAAGCAAGGATTTTAATGGGTTATGAGGAAAACAAAAGTAAAATCATTTGAAAATGATTTAATAAAAGCTAAAAAAAATCTGTAAAAGCGAAATTATTTGAAAATATTTATTTAATACAGACAACGCAGAAATATTATTATTATTATTTAATACAGGCAGTTAGAAAAAAAGTGGGCCATGGGAAGTAGTAACAACACACTTTGGTGACACTGTATGTTGTAATGCTGATACAGAACTGCACAGCAGCGTGGCTGGAGAGCAAAACGGTAACAGTGTCGCTGTCCTCAGCCAACCATAGCAACTGAACACGTTGCAAACAGGCAGCAAACACTAGTTTCCTCATTACATTTGGGTTATTTTCATCAAGAGAATCTGAGAAAAGAAAGTATAATTACTTATAAAGTTACAAATAAGTACAGTAAAAAGGTAGTACAAATATATTTTTATTACGAAATGTGAAAATGAACTAAATATGGGACATTTGGATGTCCCTGAAATGTCAGTATGGGGAGAGGGGACAAAATTATCAAATATGGGACATGTCCCGTATATAAGGGATGTCTGGCAACCATATGACTGACAGACTATTTATGCATTGCACTAGCTGTGCATAACTGTCTAAGATAGGTTGAAATCTAAATAACCAACATAGCCCTCATGTTTTTTTTTTTTATTTTATACATGGGTTGTCCATTTGGTCTAGTATAATAATAAACACCTGATCCCTTTCCACCCCATTTTTGTTGAACTGACCACTCTTATACTTGAAATGTTTTGCTGGGAAAATGCAGTGGTGGTCACTATCACATTAGCCTACTTTAGTGACTCTAGCCGAGTTTTGTCTGGGCTTTGGTTTTCCAATGTCCATGTTGATTTATGTTTATTTTCCCAATGTCCACATTGATCTATGGTTATTTTCACTCATCCTTTGCATAGCATGCAAAGTTATCAGTGATTTTCATTACAGCTTTAATGTTTGTTCATGTGGCCCAAGCAGGTGCAAGAAAGTCACTAACCATGCTGCTGTCGAACAACAGAATGGGCTGATAAGACCATTTCTTTTACACACTTATTCAGCATTTTTATTGTTATTTTTGTTTTGTTTTACCCTTCTTCAACATGTTTTCCTTTTTTTTAATTCTTCCTAACCCTAGCAACTGCACAGACACACAGATACACGCGCACACACACACACAGACCCTTGTCCTATTATTAAGGTGGACACACTGATAACAAGTGACCCAGATGAAGACAGCTGAAGATTAATTCTATCCAACCTCCCAACACACCACAGGTGTCATTTGATCAAATTAGAACTATAGCATTCTATTAATCCCTTAGTGCTACAAACACTACTGCCAGCGTGTTTATCTACCACCTGTATTGCAAGAACCTCAATAATTGGGGTCTTTCACCTACAGGCATCTAACTGTTTTTACTGTTATATCTCTTTTTGATCATCATATTAATGAACAAACCTATTGATGGTATCTGTCTTACTATATGTTTGCATGATTAACATTTTTGCTTCTCAAATAAAAGATGGAAGGTTGATTAAAGTCGTGAAAAGATAATGATGTAGACATGACAAAGAGTTTAATAAGATTAGTTGTCTTATTTAAAATGGATTTAGAAAGTCGGGAGGAGGCCCCTGGGAAGACCCAGGAGACGCTGGAGGGACTATGTCTCCCGGCTGGCCTGGGAACGCCTTGGGATTCTCCCAGAAGAGCTGGAAGAAGTGGCCGGGGAGAGGAAAGTCTGGGCCTCTCTGCTTAAGCTGCTGCCCCCGCGACCTGATCTCGGATAATCGGAAGAGGATGGATGGATGGATGGATTTAGAAAGTATTCAGACCACCTTCACTTTCTGCAGACTTTGTTGTTGTAAATGGTTACAATTGCCATTTTTGCCCATCAATCTACATGCAATAACCCATAATGACAAAGCAAAAACATGTTTTCAGAAACTTTAAAGTGTCTGCAGGATAATTAAAGCAAAATGCAGTGACTCTACGATTAAAGTAAAAGGTTTGAATAATTACAAAAATGGGCGATTTTTTGATTTTTAACAATTTTGCAAACCTTTCTGAAAATAAATGTATCTATTTCAAATGAAATCTGCAATACTATAGTGTCCAAGAAGTGAAGGGGTCTGAATACTTTCTGAATCCAATGTATTACTTTTTCTGTTACTTTCTGAAAAGTAGCATTTTTAAGAGTGATACGTATAAGAGACACATTAATATGGATCAAACAGACAAAGTGTAAACTAAATACATCACTAGGTCACAATAATTGCATAAAACGAATATGTCACTGTAAGTGCACAATAACTTCAAGCACTTTTTTGTCATTGTGTAACACAACAAAATTACTCTCTTGGTGGAGTATAGGAAATGTAATTGGGCAAACGACTTCTTTCCTCTCTCTCTATTTATTTATATTTTCCCTATAAAATACTAATAGAGGTCATCAATATGAACCACCTCTTTTATTTTGGAAGCTGAAATGATTATAACTTAATTATATACTTTGCTGCAATAAATTTGTTTAAACACATATGAACACATATATGAATTATACTTGTATAGTGTTACTGTATTTTAACAAAATTATACTTTTGGTATAAAAATAATACATTTTTAGCACAAGAACACAAAGAATTAAACTTTCCTGACAATCCTTAAGTTGCAAAAATAACTATGAAGTATTACACTTAAAATCCCACCCCTGTTTCCCTGACCTCCGGCAACAAATTACATCTTTATCACCAAGACTTTTCAGCCATTGCTGTGTGGTCTGTGCTACTGATGCAATACAACGAATGTGAAAGAGAAAAATGACACATACGGTGGTTTGGTTTTTCGGTACAGCAAATCCTTCTTCAAAAAACTTTGAAATATTAATGTGACAGTAGCTAGTCTTTCTTTATGAATATGTAATGTGCTACTAAGATATTGATGTCTGAGAGAGCAAGACAGAAAGAAACATTGAGATATAAAGAACACACTGCATCCTGAATGATCTAGACTGATGAATAACAATAACGCATAAAACCAAGTAGAAACACAAGGGAGTTTCTTTTTTTATTCTGTAAAACTAAATTTGCTAGAGAGACAATTTACAATTATGCAGAAAGCCTAAGAACTCCCATTCTACAGAATATGCAAATCTACATAATAAAATTGGCTTGTATTTTATTTTTACAGCCCATTTGCACTACATATTATCACTTGTTTTAAGAATTCCAGATGGGCTACACTGGAAAGTTATTTATTCAAAATAAGACATTCATGAACGTCTAACAGAATTTGTACAGTAGATGATGCTATTCAAACTGGATTAAAAATAAAGTATAAATAATCAGAACTAGTTGTAACTTTAATTCTTTAATTGATCGATTCATTTTTTAGAAACTGCTTTTTTCATGGCAGGATGATGGGAAACCAGAGCCTATTCTCAGGAACATTAGGTGCATGGTATCACCTCACACATTTCTACACCATGTGACCACTGGGGTGCACTCAATAAACCAAAAGACAACACAGTGTATGCTATATTTTATTTTAATGTATGCTGGCTATAACTTATTGAATGAGACAAGTATTAATTTGAAATGCTCTTTGTGTGTGACATGATGTGTTCAATTAGCATAGCCTGGGCTGATTAAGTCAGTTGTAGGTACTGTAAGGTAATCCACTAAAGAAGAAAGACCTCTTTTACATCATCTGTTGGGGGCTACATTATTGAACGCAGATACTGTAAAAGAATTATTCTTTTTTTTAATGTTATTGTGTCCAGGACATAACAGTGGGACATTTATTACAGCATATGTCACCCCATTAAACCTCATTATAGTTTTAATGGACCAGATGCCTAGAGCCCTTTTAAGACTTTCACCTTCATTTACCCCCCTTTATATTTCTGACTGGCTGGTGAAACTGAAAATCCCTCAGTAATCCCTTCTCAATCACGGGGGTTGTGTTCCAGAACCCCCCACGAAAGGTGAAAATCCGCGAAGTAGAAACCATATGTTTATATGGTTATTTTTATCCCACACTGTTTATATATGTTCCCCGCACAGTTATACAGCATAAACCCTTTGTATTCTCTTAGATATTAGGTAAGATTCATTGAAATTATGTATGTAAACACAACGTTTATATACAGTAAAACCTAAATATTATTTTAAAGATATAGAGCGTCTCCGATATCCCATATGTTACAGACATTACGATAGACAGGCCACCAGCAATAAATATGTACAATGCAAGAAAAACTGTATACAGTAAATGTGTGTACAATGACACTAAACGTATGTACATGTAATAAGTACTGTAAGTAGAAAATGAATTATGGTTACTCACCAACAATGACACGCCGACTTGTCCGATAACTATGTGTTTAATTTTACTGCACAACAATGCAGAGCGTTACAGCCCTTCTAAAGGAGCCTCTTCAGGCAACTGTGTAGCACCGCCATTGTTCTTCTTCCGGCAGTCTTCAATCCGTATCCCTAAAGCAGATTCCATCCGGACTACTGCCTTATTACGTCCACATACAACTCGTTTTGCGCTCTGGTTAAAAGGACACTGCAGCCGTAGATCTTATATTCTTTTCCCCCTTTTTAAATAAAAAGAATCATGGACTCAATGCCGTCCTACAGCGGTGTAGCTTTTCCCTTCCTTCAACATATCCAAAACTTTTACCTTTTCGGCAAACGTTAGCATCTTCCGTTGGTACTTGGGCATGGCCCCGGAAGTAGTAGCAGGAGCGGATCATTTTGGAGCCATAACGAAGGGCTTGACTACGCACAAAGATAAACACAAAAGAGCACAAAAGTTAACTCTTTACACAGCAAAACATGTTGATGCTGAATGAGCGAGATGAGACTTCCTGGTTAATGCCACGGAATCGAATTCGGCACTCCGTCGCTGAGCCAGTCAGCACACAGGAACTTAACTGCATGCTCTGATTGGTTAGCTTCTCAGCCATCTGCCAATAGTGTCCCTTGTATGAAATCAACTGGACAAACCAACTGAGGAAGCATGTACCGGAAGTAAAAAGATCCATTGTCCGCAGAACCCATGAAGCAGCAAAAAATCCACATTATATGCTTACATATAAAATCCGCGATAGACCGAAGACAGAGTGAAGCCGTGAAAGTTGAAGCACGATATAGCGAGGGATTACTCTATTGGGTTGTATATGGTTGACAGCAGTTCTCAATTGTCGTTCATGGTTATATCCTGGCCAGTATGCATTCCTGTTCAATCCTCCAAGGAGAAGCTGACAGGTCCTTAAAGGAATACTACACCCATGTAGTTTGCAGTGAGGGCCAAAAAAGTTTTTAATCGCATGTTTTCTTGCAGAAAGAAAGAAAAAAGTTTATGACATAATAGAACCCAATGGCAACCAGCACTGTACTAAGGCAAACAATATGAAAAATGTCCATGGAGAAAAGAAAAAACATCCTCTCGTTACTTGTGTCACATAATCCACTTGTCTGTTATACAGTTATGTGCTCAAAAGCAAAGGCATACCTATAATAATATGCTTTTGAATTGAAGATTTTTTCCATGGAAGTTTTTTACATAGCCATTGTACAGCATTGGTTGCCATTGGGTTCTATTATATAATACACTTTTTCTTTTATTCTGTATGAAAACATGATAAAACATTTTTCTAAGCCATCACTATAAACAACCTAAGGTAAGCTACATATAAAAAAAAATATCATTTTTGGGTGGAACATTTCAAATATTTCACCCTACTTCATACTGGCCTTCTTGTGCTTCCAGTGCATTACACATGAAGAGATGGAGCAAGCAGTGACAATTCACATTCATTCCATTTGGCCAGTGACTCTGCATTTCAAGTTGGTCTTGGGATGTGGAAAAAAGACTAAATCTGGAAAAAATCCATTTAGATACAAAGAGAATATGTACCACACTAACAGTGATAGAGCTAGGAATTAACATCCTTAGTGTTGCATTTTATTAGAAAACAAACGTGTAAAAAGCGTTGAATATTTTTTGCGTGAAAAATTACATTTTATCAAATTTCAAAAGTATAATAATGATACAAATAATAATAGTAATGATGAATAAAAATAATATGAAATGAACAATAATAAAAATAACATTAATAATAATACTGCAAATGCTGCAAAGAACAGTATATAATCTCAAAATGAGTCCTTTGTGTGGTAAATCATAAAGCATAGTGAAAGGCACAATCCAAAGTCACAGTTGGGACAATAATAGCTGTTTTCTTTTTGTATTTACTTTCCAGATTTATCAGTTTTTGATTCTGTTTTTTTCTGTTGGAGGTATATTATCAATAAAATGTCTACCAATAAGACGCTCTCGATTGATTCATGTTGTGCTGGGTCAACCACGTCTCTTTAGTAGTGTGGATGGTGGATGTGCGCAATGATTTGTTGTACAAGCTGGTATGTAAAGTTTGCATGAGATACAGGTTTGCCAGCTTTTTATTTGTATAACATGAATGCATTCCAAATGCACTGTTTCACCAGATGACAAAATATCCTTTTGTAGTATTTCTTTTGTTGCCTCCGCATAACAGGATTGAAAGTAAATTCTTGATTCATGCGATTTATGCCACCCATCATGCTATTGTAGTCGACCACACCACAAGGCTTCATAACCTGCTTGCTGCCTTTTGCCTGTACAGTGACTGTAGCTGCATTATGTACAATGCTAAGAAGACAAACATCTTTTTTGTCCTTCATTTCAGCCCAGGCACTTTACCCTTTTGCCAAGCTACTAGCACACCTTGCTGTAATTTCACTCTGCCAAAGTGTTCAGGCATGCTATGACAGTTAGGACGCAATGTTCCATATGCGTCAGTCTTTCTTTGCAGCAAGATGTCAAATAGCTCTGGTGAAGTAACCTTAATCCAGTGGAGCATCTATCAAAGTTGGCACTGATGATGCAGCAAAGCCATACTCATTGTATTTCAGATCAAACATTGTATCTTTCCCTATATACAGAACCAAATTCCAAATGTATCCCATTTTAGATTCACAAATCTCGTAAAGCTTTATGCCAAAACTTGCTCTTTTTGACGTGATGTACTGCAGTATTCCCCAACCTCGGTCCAGGGGGCACACTGTGGCTGCAGGTTTTTGTTCCAACCAGCTTCTGTTTTTAATTGGACTCCTTGGCTAATTAAGTGATGTGTTATTTCCCAAGTTCTGTGTTTTGGGAACAAAATAGAAATTAGAAAACTAAGTTTGGTAATTATATATATATATATTAAAATGTACCAAGCAATTTTATGGGAATATATTTTTTCTTTTTAGCAATATTTTCATCTTGATTTTCATTCTACTTTTCTAGGTGTTCTAATTGTTTAATTAATCCATTATTTAGTAATTAGTTGGTCTGATGCTAAAGTAGTTGCAGCCTTTGATTATTCAATGTTGTTTGTCACCGTGTCTGCTCTGCTCATTTAAAATTGTCATTAATAAGATATAACTAAGGGGAAAAACTGCACAGAGAAAGGGCAAAATAGAATGAAATCAACAAAAGAGAGTTAAGCACTTAAATCTATAGCAAAAGCAGAAATATTTTTAAATATGTTATAAATGTAAAAATCATGCTACTGTGCTTTTCTGAATGTAGAATAAAAGAAAAATAATACCAGCTAATTAAATGAGATCAGTGCTATAGGAATCTGGTTGGAATAAAAACCTGCAGCCACAGTGTGCCCCAGGACCGAGGATGGGAAACACTGATGTACTTTATTCATGACAGTCTATCCTTATAAGCCATGAGACTTTCATCGATGCTGATGCCGCTGTCCGGAATGTAAATACTGCAAAATTTTTTTTTTTTTTTTATTAATTTTATTAACAATAAATACATAGCAATCACATTTTTACAAAAAAAAAAAGAATTATGCTAAGAACAGATCGATCCCCACCCTTGAGAGAGAGAGCAAGCCAAACGGTGTAAAATTTAAGGCTTTTAAAAATACCTAAATCAACAAATTCTCTGTGCTTTATAAACTTATTTCAAAATATTACTGATTAGATCCTGCCATGTTTTGAAAAAAGTCTGCACAGATCCTCTAACTGAGTATTTGATTTTTTCCAATTTTAAATAATATAACACATCAGTTTCCCACTGACTTAAAAGAGGAGAGTTTGGGTTCTTCCAGTTTATCAGAATAAGTCTGCGTGCCAAAAGTGTAGTGAATGCAATCACAATTTGTTTGTCTTTCTCCACTTTAAGACCCTCTGGAAGAACCCCAAACACAGCTGTTAATGGGTTAGGAGGGATTGTGAGTCCAAGACTGTCTGAGAGGTAATTAAAAATTTTTGTCCAGAATAATGTTAATTTGGAGCAGGCCCAGAACATGTGACCTAGTGAGGCTGGGGCTTTTGCAGCGTTCACAGGTTGGATCATGCCCTGGAAACATTTTGAGAGTTTTAGTCGAGACAGATGTGCTCGATATATAATTTTGAGTTGTATAATTGTATGCTTTGCATATGGAGCTTGAGTGAATTCTCTGCATTGCTACTTTCCACTCCTTTTCTGATATATTAATTGAGAGGTCATTTTCCCAGTGTCCTCTTGGATCTTTGAAAGGAAGGGATTGTAAAAGGATTTTATATATTGTAGAGATGGAGTCTAACTCCTTGAAATTGAGCAATAATTTTCCAGCGTGGATGAGGGTGCAAGATGAGGAAAATCTGGAAGGTTCTGTTTAACAAAGTTCCTGATTTGAAGATAGTGAAAGAAATTTGTAGCTGGAATGTTAAATTTGGAATGTAATTGTTCATAGGATGCAAAGACGTTGTCTATATAAAGATCTCTAAGCAAGTTAATTCCAAATTTTTCCAGATATTAAAACTGCATATGTTTGTGAGGGTTGAAAGAGGTGGTTCTTTTGCAGGGTGCCACAGAAAGAAGCTTCTCCGTCTTAAAATGCTTTCTACATTGGTTCCAGATTCTAAGTGAGTGGAGCACAATTGGGTTATTAGTGTATTGCCGATAACGTGTGTTTATTGGAGCACAAAGCAAGGAATACAAAGAAGTACTGCAGGATTTTACTTCTATTGCGGTCCATGCCTGTGTATGTTCTTCTATTTGTGTCCAGGTTCTTATCGACTGTATATTTGCGCCCAGTAATAAAACTGGAAGTTAGGTAGAGCCATGCCGCCTTCTGCCTTTTGTCTTTGTAGGTCGCTCTTTTGATGCGTGGATGTTTAGAATTCCAAATAAATGAGGTTATTGTTGAATCTAATTGCTTAAAAACGATTTATTAATGTATATTGGTATGTTTTGAAATAAAAAGGAGCTTAGGAAGAATATTCATCTTAACAGTGTTAATTCTTCCAGCTAGTGTGAGATGAAGGGTTGACCATCTATGCAAGTCTTGTTTAATTTTTTCCATGCAGACACGAAATTTTGTTGATAAAGAGCTTTATGTTTACTTGTGATGTTTACCCCGAGGTATTTAAACTGTTCTGCAATGATAAAAGGAAGGGTGTCTAATCTAATATTATATGCTTGCGAATTCACCGGAAAGAGTACACTTTTATTCAGATTAATTCTGAGACCAGAGAGCTTTTGAAATTCTGTGAGTGCTGCTAAGACTGCAGGCACAGAATTTTCTGGGTCCGATATATACAGTACCATGTCATCTGCATATAATGAGATTTTCTGTTCCAGTCCTTCTCTGCTAATCCCCTTTATCTGATCAGTATTTCGACAATGTATTGCCAGTGGTTCAATGGCAATTGCAAACAGCAGTGGTGACAAAGGGCATCCTTGTCTTGTGCCACGTTCTAGTTTAAAGTAGTCTGAGCAAATGTTATTGATGCAAACTGAAGCTTCTGGGTTAGTATACAGTAATTTAATCCATGCACAAATGTTCGGGCCAAACCCAAACTTCTCCAAAATAGTAAAAAGGTATTTCCATTCAATCATGTCGAATGCTTTTTCTGCATCCAATGATAATAATATTTCTGGGGTGTTTGATTTAGTTGGTGAGTATATTACATTAAACAGGCGTCGAAGATTTGAAGATAAGTGTCGGCCCCTAATAAATCCAGTTTGGTCTTGTGATATTACTGAGGGAGCACTTTCTCCATCCTTCTAGCTATGATTTTAGAGAGTATTTTAACGTCGTTATTCAGAAGTGAAATTGGTCTGTATGATGCACATTGTAATAAGTCCTTATTTTGTTTTGGAAGACAGTGATTAGTGCTTGGCGAAAGGTTTGTGGAAGAGATTGGTTATCTCTGGCTTCTGTAAATGTTGCTAATAGGAGGGAGCTAGCTGAGCGGAGAATTTCTTGTAAAACTCTGCAGGGTAGCCGTCAGGGCCTGCTGCTTTTCCACCTTGGAGTGACTTTATAGCATCCAGTAATTCTGATAATGACAGAGGTTTATCGAGCTCCTCCACACTAATAGCGTCAATTTGTGGTATCTGTAATTTATCCAGAAATGCATTAGATTGTATATTGTCTTCTTTAAACTCAGTAGTATATAGGGATTTATAGTAGTCTCTAAAAGTGTACATTATATTTTTGTGTTCGATGATTTTATCTCCATTCGTGTTAGTAATTACGAGATTGCGCTATGCATATCTTGCTTGTGAATTTGTTGCGCTAAAAGCTTATTAGCTTTCTCTCCATGTTCATAATAATGATGTCTGGATTTGTAAATTAGTTGTTCGGTTTCTTTAGTTGTCAAGAGGTTTAATTCTGAATGTAGAGCCTGCCTCCTCTTATGTAGAGTCTCGCTTGGTAGTCTGGCATGTTCTTCATCTATTTTAGTAATTTCGCTTTTATCTCTGCTACTTTCTTCGCTCGGATTTATTTCTGTGGGAAAGATATGAGATAATCTGTCCTCTTAAGAAGGCCTTAAGAGTTTCCCAGAGTATTCCTGCAGAGATCTCAGGGGATGTATTTGTCTCTAGAAAGAATTCAATTTGTTTGGATATAAATTCAGTACAATTCTCGTCAGCTAATAGAAGCGGATTGAGACGCCATCTGCGGGTGAGTGTATGGGGCTTAGTAATTTCAGCTCCAAGATCATCGGAGCATGGTCTGAAATAACAATAGCATCGTATTTACAAGATTTAATCTTAGGCAAGAAGTTATTATCTATAAAGAAGTAATCAATCCTTGAGTAGCAATGATGTACTGGTGAGTAGAAAGAATATGTTCTTGAATTTGGGTTTAAAACCTCCAGGGATCTGATAAGTTGTGATCAGTTATAAACTTTGTAATTATCTTTGCGGTGTTAGTTGCGTTCCCCTGTGGAGGAAGTCTTATCTAAAAGTGGATTTAGAACACAATTAAAGTCCCCAGCCATTATAAGTTTATGAGTGTTCAGATTGGGAATGGATGCAAATAAATTTTGTATAAATTCCTTATCATCAACATTAGGTGCATAAACATTTATCAAAATCATTTTACAGTTAGATAAGTCTCCCATGACCATCACATATCTCCCTTCAGGATCCAATACTACATCTGATGCTACAAATGGTACTGTTCTATGTATGAGAATTCCCACCCCTCTAGTTTTCTTTGTAAAACTAGAATGGAACATTTGGCCAGTCCAGTCTTTTGCAGCGGAACTGATCCTTACTTAGTAAGTGGGTTTCCTGTAAAAATACTATTTTAGCATTTAGACCTGTTAGGTGAGAAAGTACTTTCTTTCTCTTTAATTCGTGATTCAGGCCTTTAACATTCCAGCTTACGAAGTTAACTGTCCCATCATGGAGACACTGATTCTGAGTTTTTGGTGTCATATTATAGTCTTAACTGGAAGTGAAATAGTTTAGGTCTTAATTTCCTATTCCCCCAAGAGTTGTTGCCATGCAGCTTATTATTACGTTGATAGTTATAATTATAAAGATTGAGATGATAGATTAGATATAGATCAAGCCTGCTCTCTTTCTCTTCCCCTTAACCCCCACCCTCCCTTTTTGCCTCCCCAGGTGAGGCTAAAACCCACTTCATGCAGTCCCAGTCCTCTGACATACCCAGAGACAGAGCACGTCCAAAGCACATCAAGCCCCCATGCAGTGGCGCTTTAAGGTTAAAAGATAGAGATATCTGTTACCAATATAGTCTTTAAAAGAGGAAAAAGAAAAAAAAAAGAAAAGAATTTTGCACTTAATATATATACATATATATATATACATATATATACATACATATATACATATATATATACATACATACACATATACATACACACACACATACATATAATCTTCATCAATTTTAGTGCATTAAGATGATATCCCCAGATAATAAACCCAGGTGATGGTGTTAAAGATGTGTCCAAAACAAGCATAACAAGTCTTAATGCAGTAATAGCAATAACAGCAAACCAAGGGTATGATATTGAACAGTCTCATTTAGGGTACACATGAAATAATTAGAAAAGAAAAAAGAGGAGGAAAACGTAATTAAGCACAATAAAACATAAACATTTAGCCCTAGTAATACTAAGTAATGATAAGTAATAAGTAAGTAATAATAATATAAGAATATGAGAATATATGCTGATAAAAACCCGTATTTTAAAAACAAATAGATCAGACAGTAGATTATTAATCCTAGCGTTATCATTTACCGCCATGACTCACAATTATGTATCAGAATAGTCCCGGGATCAGCTTTCTTAACTCATTTTCTGCCTCCTCCTTGCTAGCGAAAACATAGAAATGACCCTGCCATTCCACTTTCAGTTTTGCGGATACAGGAGGCCGTATTTGACATTGGCTTGCCGTAGCAGCTGTTTAATATTATAGAAGGCGGCGTTTATAGCTGTTGCTGGAGAGAAGTCAGGGAAGACGCGAATGTGGCAATCTTCATATATAATATCTTCCTTTTTTTTCCTGAGGAGTTCCATCACCTCTAACTTAAATGATAATCGTTCAAAACGAACTATAAAAGATCTTGGTCGGGTCTGACGGTGTTTGATCAGCGCTGTAAGCGCTGCTATCTCAGATTCTGCTTTAAAGTCGCCCCGATTATTTTAGAAAAAGTTCAGTTGCGAATTTCACGGGTTTAAACTTTCTCGATTCTCCGCAGGCCTTCAATTCTGACATTATACCTTCTATTCCCATCTTCTAAAGCAGCCAGTCTGTCTCCAAGTTTTTCTCCGAGTTTTTACATTCAACTGACATTTACTGCTCTTTCCTCGGCACTGGCAGCTAGATGTTCGGCTATTTCGATCCGATTCGTGAATGTCTCACTAAGATGCTCCAATCGATCAGCAAGCGTGCTCAGTTTAACTGAGTTTTTCTCAATGCGCTCTTCGATTTTACCCAGCACCTGTCGAAGTTCAAGTTGTACCTCTTGGCGCAGCCTTTCATTTGCCTGTTGGATTTCCTGTTTTAATTCCTGTTTCAGTCTCTCAGTGCCTTTGCCGTTGCTTTCTCATTAGCCTTCTCGCTTTTCTTTATATCTTGCCTGAGCTCAGCGAGCAACACTTTCAGTTCAGATAGCTGAAATGTGCCTTCTTGTGCCGTAGATGAAGCAGCAGACTCTGCTGAAGCCGGTGTCCCCGCTGCTCCAGTCCGCGTGATTGCGTAACTGAAGCCGCGGACCTCCCGCCTTTTCCAGTTTCAGGTAATCCTCTCCAATCGGCGAGCTATCCACATCTGCACTCACGATCGCACCTTCGCTCCCCTTTTCGCTCTCAGCCGGCGACGATGTAGCGGACCGTGGTCCCGAGGAGTCTGTACTTTCGCCCATCTGATCCAGGTCTGTCTCTGAGAGGCCGTATCTCGAACTAGGGCTTGCTGATCGCACCTTGGATGTAGCTTTAGCCTTCGATTCTTTCGGACCCCCCTTCTTGTTGGCCATGTTTATATGTGTTTACATATACTGTAGCGGTCCCTCTCGGGTTGAATAAATACAGGATATCTCAGAATAATAAGCAAATAATATGAAAAATAGCACCACTGCTAGCGGAGCTCCACTTCAGACGTCCATCTCTCGCATCGGACGAGACCAAATCCATCCATACTGCAAAATTTAACTACAATGGCCTGGTATATCTCCCAAATTTTCTTCATTTTGGGTGCTGGATGGGTATTCGCATCAAAGTCTTCATTATTGGTAAAATGCAGATATTTCATAATTAATGAAAACCTAAACTCGGACATAGTCTCTCCAAAGAATGCCAGCACTGACAGCACTTTGACAGCCTGAATGATTTTCAGTCCTACCACTTACACAAGATGCATCTGGACAGTTGCTCCATTGACACTCAGTACTAACGCTTTTAGCACGGTTTTCACAGCATGAGTAACACTCGGGTCTAACACTAAGGAGTCTATACACAGGTCCTTAGAGGTGAGAGACAACAACACCAAAACGTAACT
This sequence comes from Polypterus senegalus, assembly GCF_016835505.1. NCBI lineage: Eukaryota > Metazoa > Chordata > Cladistia > Polypteriformes > Polypteridae > Polypterus > Polypterus senegalus. Next base: position 64,351,763 of record NC_053166.1, read on the forward strand.
GACATCACAATAAATAAAGTGAAGAGGTCTGATACTGTTTTGTCTTGGTAGAGTTCAATATTACTCTACTTTCCCCTTTTGTATTCTTTATCGTGTAGCCTTTGTCAGAATGCCTCAAATCCCTTAGACTTACCACTATTTATATGGTATTGTACTTTATAACTTCTTCCCACCTTCCCTTCTACATTTATAACTTCAGGCAATTAGGTAGTAAAAGAAAAGCAGGAGCTAAGTTACACTTTAAATAATGTATTATTGATAATATTCATAAATAATTACAAGTGAATATTGGCAACCATACAACCTGATAAATGCAGATGTGTTGTTTCAGGTGGCACACAAACTTATTTGTTGCTTAAAATTTCTCTAGATAAGGCATCATTTTTGGTCAGCTTTCTTCAGAACAGGACGCATGCCTGTCTCAATATGCTGCTAAGTTGTGATCCTCATGGCAATGGTGTGACAGGGAGATGCTTCTTCATGGCAATGGTATAAGAGATAGGGAGGGGTAAAGTAAACAAATTTATTGATTCTCTGTCCAAACCCTACAGCCAAATCTGAATCTGAATTAAAACCAAAAAAACAAACAGGCAACTTTAGACCAATAGAATTCTGGTGTGACACAAGTGTTTCACACCTGCCCCAAAACCATTTGTTAAGCTGATGCTTGCCAGCTAGGTGATTTAGCTTTTCTGTGAGCGTTGATTGAGAGAATCTTGAAGAGAACAATTGCCAAACTGGTTTTAGGCACTTCCTCCAACCCTGTCATAAAATTAAACAGACGCAGTTCCAAAGAAGAGCGCGGGGGTTCTGGGGTGATTTCGCGGTTTGCATCAAACCATTGTTCTTATCAATGATATAACACTAATATTACATTGCTTTTTCGAAGTTACAAATAAAGACATACAAAATTTTTATCAACCTGTATGCAAAATTTCACATCACAAACAGATACCAAAAGCCAACTTACCACTTAGAAGAGCTGTTCAAAGGGAAAAGCACATTCTACAAAATTTTCAGTGCTTTGATGTTAAGCAGGCTGTTAAGATTAAATTATTTTAAGTGATGTACTTTATTGATAAAAGTGCAGTATTGATGTTTGTCTTGGGTACATGCATAAAAACAAAAATGCAAATTCCATTTTTTTGTTTACTACTAATGTATCATTATGATAATTTTGCACAAGTTTCTGCAATCAGGTTAACCAGAGATTGCTTGTAAATGTCCTGCAGCTGTAATGCAGGGTTACTCCCTGCTATTACACACTGGACTTAACCCTCTCTAGATAATAATTTTGAATACAAAGCTGAAGTGGCACTCTGTTGGGCACTAGTGTCAAAAGGCCCTCGACAGCCATCTCTACTGAGAGGAAAGGAGGTGGTCACTTAGCCTTTTTAGCAGCCAGTATTGTTCTTCTGCTTCACTTAAATGATGTATACAACAAACACAACTTGTATGCTCCATTTTAGAATGTCATAAAAATGTGAAATCAGCCTTTTGCAGTTTTGTTTATTCTCTATGGTTGACTAAATTATGTATGATATGCCAGTAAATGATTTAAATTAAACTTAACTGTTTAAAAAAGGCTCCATAATAAAAAATAAACACACCGTTGAACATTTTTGTTGTTAAAGGTTTACAAAAGGACTTTCTTAACCAATGATATAAACTGTGTTTTCCTTAGAAAAACAAGAATCCATCACAGGAAATGCTATGAATCATCAGAGATCCAGCCCAATGGTCAAATGTATGTTTGAAATTTGCACTTTCTCCTCATTTCTACATGTTGTTCTCCAGAAATCCCATTTTCTTCTCACACCCTTAAAGATTTGCAGGTTATGTTAATCAGTTATGTGAATTGACCCTGTGTGAGGTGAACGTGGGTGTTTGCATGCTTCGCACCTAATTCTGCACAATGTAGCTTCTTGCAACCCAGAATTGAATTAAATTTGATTTAAGAATGCTATATTATTTTTTTTTTACATTAACAGCTGGAATGAATCTTTTACATGAATATGGGAGTTTGCATGAATTAGCTCTTTCACGGATGGACATCCCACTCAGGATTCCTGCCTTTCATCCAATGCTGCATAATGCAGCTCCTCCCAACCTTAAATTGAACTAATTTTGATTTAAGAATGTTATGTTATATTTTTATATTAACAGGCAGAATGTCTTTTACATGATTATTTAGTAATCACAAATGTTGTGTACTCAAAACCATGACCAAATATCCAAAAATAAATTTTAATAATTAAATACTTGACATTTGCTTTAGATCATTAGCATTTTGAAATATGATGCTTCATTCATTTTAACTATCAGCAGATGCTCAAACTGTTTTTTCATAATTAATGAATTACTTAATGAATGAAATTTATCTGTCTTACAAATGTTGTTGATTGCCAAGGTTTATGCACATTTTAAATCTGTCAAGGAAAATTCCTTTAAATACACAATATCTCGCTGTATGTGCTGCTGTTCATTCGAAAATGGACAAGTAAAGTGAAGGGAATGTAGGCAGTATAAGACAGCAGAGAAACAGCAAAGTTATACAATACCCTAACATTTAAAATAGCCTACATAAATATTGGTCATACATTGTGGCCAATTTGACAAATTAACAGGAGGTGCATTAAGTTATGTGAGGATGGAAAGCAATCTGGAAGAGAACCTGCAATGATCCTTATGGCTTTAGACTTCACATCAGAGGGGATGTCAAACTTGACAGCTGCATTTACTGATCTCATCACCTGAATGTAATGAATTGGATTCAGGACCATAGCGAAAAGGGTATGAGGCCTTCAAATCAGCCAATAGAGTTGGCCAGGATCTACACTGTCCTGTCCAAAAAAGCTTCACTGCAATCCATTAAGCTGCCACACTACTACATGAGGCTGTGGCCTAACCAGGCCCAAACATAAAGAACTGTCTTTTAAAGTTCCAGAATATCTTAGATGCCTTTCAAGGGAAAGGAAATTACAAAAAAAAAAAAAACAACTTTTGACTGGAACAGACTGTCCACAAAAGGAGTCTTTATAAATGAGGAAATGTATTTCAATATATAGAAAAATGTAACAAAAGGCTCAAAAGAGACAAAAAGAAGTTGCATAAAAGGCAATACAGAAAGGCCCAAAATGCAAACTAAATCTGAAATTCAAGAAAGGGAGAAAAGGAAGACCAAAAACCAGTTTCTCCTCTCTAGACCTTAAATAGCCAGAGAGTGGTCTCAGGATTGGTAATGTCAGGGTCACCCCACTTCTCACCTCTTAAAGGTATCACCCACTGAACAGAAAGAACTGACTCATATTTAAAGACAAAGTACAATATTAATGAAACATAAACAAAGTCTAACAAATATAACCTAAAACATTATAAATAATTCATTAACATTAACAACAAGAGAAATATAGAAAATAAATACAAGCAAAGGAATAAAACCTGGCTGAAATATAATATGACTAGAAGTTGAAAGGCATAACAAGGTCTGTAATGACTTCCCAGAACAGTTTTACATTTCCAAAGTATGACGTGTTCACCCTTTTGTTTGACACCAATAACGGGCTACCTCACTGAGCCAGTATTTTAAGAATCCTTTCTGGATACGATAAGTTTAACTGCAATTTTGGCCATTTTCGATACCTTCCAATCTGTTGTGGTTCATGAACATGTGACAGGAGGTGTCAAACAATCATGTTCCTTATTCCTTGTAGCATCATTATAAGCACTGTACTTCCAGTTGAGTACTTGTTGTGAACTGGAGCTAGAACCACAACAATGAACAGCTGAAACCGCCCACAATGCAGGATTTGCTGGCCAGAAGGCCTTCAGCCTTCCTAGGCTTAAATGCCACTCTAAAGGCCAGCTTCTTGGCCTAGCAGGCTGTACAGGGAAACAAAGCTCTTTATTCTTCAATAACGTACCAAAAAGCCTCCACAAGAGGGAAGAAATGCTTGTAAAGGGCCAACAAAGAATCTTTCTTAAAAAAACAATTTATTAAACAAAGTACGAAAAAAATAAGTATAAGCTCAAAAGAGCAAAAAGAGGCAAAAAGGTATTGCCCAAAGGCATACCTGAAGCAAACAGACCCAAATAAGTAAATCCTAAAACAAAAACCTTAATCCAGAGCAGAAAGGTAAGATAACAAAAACAGAAATTCAAACAAAAAGAAAGTAATTCCCACAAAAGCAGCTCCAACAGCAAAAGAAAAATTAGCTCTCTCCTCAGTGTCTCTTGATCCTCCTCTTATAAAGGCCAAAGGAGGACTTGGTAGCTGGTAATGTCATGGTGGCCCTGCCCCTTCTGGCTTCACCTACACAATTCCTAAAACATAAGGACATTTAAAGTGACAAAACATAATTAACAAAAAGAAAAAAATCTGACATATTATAATTCATAATAAATTAAAACCACAAATATACATAAATACACAACAGCACTTACTGGTTCTAAACTCTTGCACATACAAAGTCCCTACAACTTATGGTAAAACCAAACGAGGCAGTCACAGATTAATCAGACTTAGTCACAGGGTATGTCAGACTACACAAATGATTGTCACGGGTTCACGCCTTGAATGTGTCTGACTCACTAAGATTATGTAAATGAAGTCTGCAACTGAAAATTGCTGAAATGTCATGCAATGTGATGGAATCTTAACCCTCTATTAAGGCAGACAGAATGAGGCCAAGGAGGAGAGCTGGTAGAAAGCATTTGACTGGTATATGGAAGAGAGGCGTGGGATATGATAGACGGTGAGATTGGATTTCATTTCCCCTTTGATATAGAATGACTGTATTAGTTCTTATTTTACTTGTTTTGTTTCGGGCCACCTTGTACATTTCTTTGTATGATAAAATGTATCTTTTTATTTACACTTTCTGAGCAAATGTTAAAGAAATAGGTAACCTACTTATCCATGAAATGATGTAATCAGTCAAATATGTGGCATCAGTGTAATACATAAAATACTGCAGATACAGGTCATAAGCTTCAGATAATATTCACAAGAAGCACCAGAATGGGGAAAAAATGTGCTCTTGACTGTGGCATGATTGTTGGTGCCAGACAGGTTGGTTTCAGTATTTCTTTAATGGCTTATGTCCTGATATTTTTAAGGTACAACACTTTCTAGAGTTTACTCTGAATGGTGTGTAAAACAAAAGGAAAACATCCAGTGAGCGGCAGTTCTGTGGATGGGACCACCTTGTTGATGAGAGAGTTCAGAGAAGAATGGCCAGATTGGTTTGAGTTTACAGAAAGGCTACAGTAACTCAGAAAACTACTCTGTACAACTGCGATGAGAAGAAAAGCATCTTAAAATGCATAACACTTTGAAACCTGAACTAAATGGTCTACAATAGTAGAAGACCACATCGGGTTCCACTCCTGACAGCCAAGAACAAAATGCTGAGGTTGTAGTGGCTGCAGGATCAACAAAACTGAACAGCTGAAGACTGGATAAATGTAGCCTGATGAAGCTTGATTTCTGCTGAGGTACACAAAGGGTAGGATCACCAACAACATAAACTCATACACCCAACTTACCTTGTGTCAACAGTCTAGACTGTTGGTGATGTAATGGTGTGGGGAAGGTCTTCTTTGCACACTTTGGGCCCGTTAATATCAATCGTTTAAATGACATAGCCTTTTTGACTATTGTTGTTGACCATGTACATCCCTTCATGGTCACAATTTCATTAAAATAGCTCCTTTCAGCAAGATAATAGACCATGTCACAAAGCAAAAGTCATCTCAAACTGGCCTCATGAAAATGACTATGAGTTCAGTGCTCTTCAGTGGCCTTCCCTGTCACCGTATCTGAATCCAATAGAATTACTTTGGAATTTGGTCAAATGGGAGATTCACAGCATGTGTGTACAGTTGACAAATCTGCACAAATTGTATGATGCAATCAACAAGGTCCAGAATTTCAAAGGAATGTTTCCAACATTTTGTGAAATCTACACCACAAATAATTGAGGCTTTTTTGAGAGTGATAGGAGCTTTTTTTTAATAATTAATACCCTCAGAACTTTTTTCTGTTCAGATGTTTACTGAAGTTTAAATAAAAATAACGAGCAAAGAAAATAACACTTTGCCATAAAAAAAATTCTCACATAGCGAACAGTAACAAACAGTCTTCTCCTGCTATGCTTCCATATCTTTAATAGTTTTTATTACAGCGTTTTCCCATCTCCAAGGTTATGTACATTATAAAAATATTTCATTAGGGTAACACTTAAACACCATATTTCACAAGGATATCCTTAACAACTGAGAGAAACTTAAAAATTGTGGTTCACTTCAAAGAATCAAATTAAACAATAATCTAAAGTAGATTTGCCTTTAGCAAAACATAAGTAGCACATTCTTGCACACTTTTTTTACCCAGATTAAGAAAACTTATGACCCGAGCAGCTTTAATATTGTAATAGGAAACCATTTTATAATTAAAAGCATAAACAATACAAAATATCCATCTGTCCATTATTTAAACCACTTAATCTATGTTGCAGGGAAAGACTACAGCCTATTACAGTTGCATGGAGTGCAAGGCAAGAACCAACCATGGATGGACCACCAGTTGATCACAGGGCATATTGATGCAAACACCTACAGTCACACATATTGTGTCAATTTAAAGTCACCAAATATCTTAACGTGTACATTTTGAGGTGTGGGAAGAAAATTGGAGTACTCAAAGGAAAATGAATGCCAACATATGAAGAAAAGCATATAGTTACTGGGTTCAGATTTAAACTCACTCTTTCAGAGCTCTGGGGAGATAGATGTTACTATAAGAAACAATCTTTTTTATACTTATAAAGAATTCTTTGAACCATATTCATTCCTCCATTATCAATATATTGTTCTTTTCTATTAAAGGAATACGGTCTATTGCCACATTTTATTAGAAAAATGCTTGTGATATTTTAAATTGGACATTCCCTCATTTTAGAACTGAAGGAAAGACTCACAATTACAATATGTAGAATTACTTCAAAAATAAGTGTTGTTCATTAACGTCATAAAGGCTGGAGTCTAGTCCTGCAGTACTGGGGGACTAAGCAGGAACCAACCCTGGATGGAGCAGGACTAGTACATCCAAGGGCTTATTCACGCATACTACCACACTCATTCATACTGGACCAGTTTCAGAATCCTCCACTTAACCTAACTTATATGCCTTTTGGAATGTAGGAGGAAGGAAGCAGCACAAAGAGAAAAACACAGACTGATACAGGTAAAATGAAAAAACTACATAACGGACAGTGACTGGGCTAGGATTCAAGCCAAGCATCCTAAAGGCCATACTGCCAGTGACTGGACTACTGTGCTGCCCATCAAATACAATTTGATCGAGCAGTGTGTGAAATTAACTTTTAAAGAACTTAACAAAGAATTGATGTATTTCTTGAATATGCTGGATCTATGGTGTATATACAAGTCAAGTCACTGGACAACATCCATGTCCCGCAACCATATAGCAATACAGGAAGCACCAGGACTCTAAAGACTTGGACCTTCGTCCTTTTGCATAGATATCGGGAGCACTACACACCCCTTTTCAGCAACCTCATGAACCCCCATGGTCTCCCAATCCGTCTACTGACTTCATAGGAAGAGTCGCCAGAGACATGAATGTCACTGACAAGGTAAGTAAACCTCTCGACAAGGTAGCACTCTCTCTCCGCAAACAGACACACTGCTCATGGCTATGCACAAGAGGTCATTAATGGCCTGGATTGTGGTTTTTATCCAGGACACTCAAAAGCCCAGATACTCAGACTCCTCAGTCTCTTGAGCACCCTGATCAGAGCCTCCATTGACTTCACAAAGATCACAGCATCATCAGCAATGTCAAGATCCGTGAATCTTTCTTCACCAGCAGATGCCCCACAGCCTAAGGACCCCACGACCTTCCCCAACACCCAGTCCATACAAGCATTGAACAGAGTAGGAGCAAGAACACACCCCTGATGAACCCCAGAATCAACTGGGAAAAACACAGAGGTTCTGCCTCCACTCTGCATAGCACTCACAGTGTGTAGGCCGGCCATGATATCCAGCAACCTCCAGGGGATCCCACGAACATTCAGGATGTCCCACAGGGCAGCTCAATCAACTGAGTCGAACGCTTTATGAAAATCGACAAAGGATGCAAAGAAAATCTACCGATATTCACGTGTATATATAATGGAAGATTATATTTACATAAAATTAGATTATATTAATATACAATGGAAGATTATTAATAAAGGAGTCAAATAATTTAGTCAATTTGTAAAATTTTAATTTCCAAGTATTCTTCACAGTTTGCAAGTTGAACATAGTGATATATTATGATCTTGGTCAAATGTTTTCAAACTCTGTCCTGAGATTCCCCTGCACATGCAGATTTTTGTGCTAAACAATTCTTACTTTTTGACTCCCATCTTAAACAAACATATTGTTATTTGTAAGTGTTAGTCTCTATTGTGCTAATTTAGATGTTCCCAACAAAATTTGTGCGGAGAATTTAACACAAATGTGTGTGCTTTGGACATGTAATGATTATTTTCCCTAATCTTGGATGAGTTTCTGGAAGCATTGCCATGCTAAGAATACTGTGAACTCCATCTTAAAATTGATTGTTAATTTATTTTAGTTTCTGAAAACACATCACAAAATAAAGCAGCATTTTAAAAACCTTGTAACTTATGTACTCCCTAACCCACTTGTCACATGTGCAATTAGGAGGAAGCTGAGTGGACCAAGTGGAGATAATTATCTGCCAGCCCAGGCGGTGTCAAGCTACGCTAAACCTACTTCTGTTATCTCTGCAGGCCAGATACGGGAAAACCTACCTAATTTATCATCAACAGTGTCACTTCCGGTTCAGGTGCCATGAGCGACATAACTTCTGGCGCCATGAATGATGTCACTTCTGGTTCCAGCCACAAATCAAATCACTTCCGGTTTTGGCCTTTAAAGCAGCGATCATCTCACTACTCCAATCAGTTCAGTTTGGAACAACCAGAACAATTCTTGTCTTTCTACATACCCATTAGCAGCCAGGGACAATAAATGGGTGGCTGCCCCAAATATTTTTTCATGTGTTGATTCTTTTATTCGCCCTTTAATTGCTAATTGCTTTAATTGCTGTTACACAATGTAAATATGCATTAATAAAAAATATTTATAATAATAGTAGTGTATTTATATATTTATGTACTTACTTTTCCATACACAAAGCACTTCACAGATACCCCAAAGGATACATGAAGAATAAAAACATGGAAAATTATTAAATAAATAACAATGGATTCAAACTAATATCGGACATTAAACACCATATAAAAGATGATTACATGAAACACAACGTTCAGAATTAGAATAAGAAACAATAAATGATTCTCTGAAACTACAGATTTCTAAGATGTATACTGTACATGACCACACATAATTTTCTTGGTGAAAAGCAGTAAAGCATTTGTAAGATTTTGTTATAGAGATAAATTGTCAGGTTAATTTTAAAAGTTTCAACTATTAATAATAACAAATTTATATGTTGACTAGTTATGTTACCTTTCTAATACACGTTGAAATCTATGTAATCAACATAGACCTGAGTTGTCCATTTGGTCTGGTATAATAATAAGCCCCCCTAACCCCCATCCTTTTCCCTCATGGTGGCCATTTCCTTTTGGGATAGAGCTGCTCATTTTCCAGTCAAACTGGCCACTCTGTTAGTCAAATGTTTTGTTGGGAACATGCAGCTGTGGTTTCAGAGTTGTGTTGGGGCTTTTGTTTTCCACCGTGAGCATTGATTTAACATTATTTTCATTCATCCATTGCCCACCCTGTAAAGTTATCCCTAACTAGCATTACAGCTATAAACCTTGTTCACGTAAGTGGGTGCAAGAAAGAGGATTCCATGCTACTATTCCTAATGTGATGGATGGCCAGGGCCATTACCTGGCTGGGATACCAGATGGATGGAAGGACAGGCATTACTTTCCCTGGGATGCTAGACAGCTGCCTCCTTGGTGTCTATGGCACTAAGGATTCCAGCAGGGCATGCTGGGAGTTGGAGTTTTATGCAGCCCTGTTGGGTTCTGTGGGGCCCACTAGGGGTGAGATGCAGAGATGGCAGAGCCCTGCTATGTGGGGCTTTCATCTCACCTGTGAGTGATTCCAGACAATGCTAACAAGCCACCTGGAGCACTCCCTCAAGGCCAGAGCCAGGAGGAAGAGGATGAAGAGTGCTAGGAGGGGTGTGGAGGCGGAAAGAGAAGAAGAAACGAAGGGACCGTTTGTTTGGTGTGTGCTTGGTGAATTATACTGTGCTACTGTGAGGAGTGAGGGAAAAGCTTATCCTCACTGAAATAAACGTGTACTGTGCTGGAACTTGTGTCTCTACCTGTCTGTGTTGGGTTGGGGTGGCTGGAGTGCCCTGTGGTGGTTCACACTGGCAAATAACCTCAGACAGCAGAATAGGCTGATAAGATAATCTGACTTATTTTAGACCCTTATTTTGTATTTTTAATCTCATTTTTGGACCTTTCTTCTACATGCTTTGCCTATTTTAAAATCTTTGTCTTCCTAACCCTTGCAATTGAATGGATACACAGGTACACAGACACACAAACAGTTACTTGTCATTTTATTAAGGTGGGTTATTATGTTTTGATCATTGAAAAATTTTTTTTTATGGCACTAGCAACCAGACGAACACACAGATACACAAATACACATAGTTTTTTTTATTAAGGTGGATAGGCTGATTTCTGTGTGTCTGTCAGTTACTCTCTCTTGCACGTTTTCAGTGTTAATGTTTGCAGTGCACCATTGATTCAATGCATTTTGTAATGCATGTAGTAACAAAATGAATTGTTTCATTCCAACAGATGGCAGATCAATTATTTGCATTGCTTCTACAAATCCCATGCCAAATGGCATTTAACAGAGACACAGGAGCTGGGTGGACAAACAGACACTTGTCCTTTTATAAGATGGATAACATTTCTATGGTTTGTAAAAGTTTTAAAGAATCTATGTTCTAGGATTTCTGGTAGCTTTAATATGACAAGGATATGTTCTGTATTCTAATGTGCTATGGAGAGAAGAAAAAAAAGAAAGAAATGGGAAGGACAAGATTTGGGAGCTTGTTCGTTTGGGGAGAGCTAGTATAGCTGCACTAAATAAAACCAACTGAGAAAAATATTCATTGAATTCTATGTCTGTCTATCAAACCATCACCTCATAAATTCAAAACATATATTTTCAGTTAAATCACTGGCTTGTAGCTGATGCCTATTCATACTCCCTGCCTCTTGGAGCCTACTCACACCGATAATAAATGTTCTCAGTGATAATTGTCTGTCAAGCCTCCACATCACCCTGATATACTGTACACCTCCTGCTCTAAGATCAGAAGTTTTAACATATCCACCGTTCACTCCTTCTTCCTCATCTTCGCTGGCAGCAGAATGCCTGTGCAGCATTGAACACACACATGCACACACGACTACAGTGCAGCACAGTTGAGGTAAAAATCTGATGCCACTTGACAATTTGTGAAGGTTTTTATTACATTTGTATTGTGTTGAATATGTGAAGGGCTTTGCACAGAATTTTTTTTTTATTTTTATTAATGTTTAGAAGAAGAAGAATTACCATGATTGGAATTTAATGTGTGCTGTAAGGCATATCGATTGGATCTAATTGTAAGGCTGAAGAAATAAGCTTGGTTTTACATGCAGATGAATTGTACTATTTTCCATACACATTAGGGGTCATGATCATGTAGTAGTTAAAGCTGTTGTCTCACAAGAGGCTAACTTTAAAGCCTGTCCTTCTCATACCCATTTTGTTTCTAAAGTTGTTTACCCTGTGACTATGTAGCTTTTTTCCTCCCATATCTCAAAGGTATCTGTCCTGTGTGTTAATTTAATTGGAGACTTCAAACTGACCTGGCACAAATGTTTGAGGGCACATATGTGAATTTGTCCTGTGGTTGATTACTGCATACCTGAAGTTGAATGATAGACATTGATCTGCATTGAAATGGATAGATCATACAGTGTGACAACTTTACTGTAAAATACATCATATTCCATGAACAATTTGAAGAAACAAAGTATAATTAGCTAATCAACAATTGAAAAAATGTCAGCTCCACTTTTTGTCTTTCATTAGCTTGTTATGTAAATATTACATATTCAGACTGAGTTGAAATATAAAGATACATTTCATTCTGATCAGTGATGACAAATGTTTTCCAGACACCAGCTGGGTTGTATTTCTTTTTTTTAATGAAGACACATCACTTGACTTAGAGTTAGTATCACAAACACATACAGTACTGTACTTCTGGTCTCTGATGCAAAAATAATTTTCATAAACAGTGTAATACACACAAAAAAATAAATAACTGAAATGTGATCGTGTAACGGTTGAAGCTGGGTATACTATAATGGAGGTGTAAGTGTAAGTCCCATGTAAGTGTCTTTGCAACACAATGAGGTTGCAGCCCTACTTAGTTAACCGAGTGCGATCAGTGGTGTCACGACCCACCACAATCCACTTTGAGATGCACTTCCATTATAAACAATACCAAGTTGTGATCCACCACCAGCAGGTAAAGAATTTAGGGGTAACTGTTGACTGTTATCTGAATTTTTAATCTCATATTAATCAGATCACTAGGACAGCATTTTTTCACTTAAGAAACATAGCAAAAGTTAGACCTCTTATATCATTGAAAGATGCTGAGAAATTAGTTCACGCTTTTGTTTTCAGTCAACTAGATTACTGCCACGCACTCCTCTCAGGACTACCCAAAAAAGACATAAATAAACTGCAACTAGTGCAGAATGCAGCTGCTAGAATCCTAACTAGGAAAAGAAAATCTGAGCACATCTCTCCAGTTTTGATGTCACTACACTGGTTGCCTGTGTCATTTAGAATTGACTTTAAAATACTGCTGATGGTTTACAAAGCCTTAAACAATCTCACTCCATCTTATATATCGTTGTGTCTGACATCTTATATTCCAAATTGTAACCTTAGATCCTCAAATGAGTGTCTCCTTATAATTCCAAAAGCTAAACTTAAAAGAAGTGGTGAGGCGGCCTTCTGCTGTTATGCACCTAAAATCTGGAATAGCCTGCCAATAGGAATTTGTCAGGCTAATACAGTGGAGCACTTTAAAAAACTACTAAAAACACATTACTTTAACATTGCTTTCTCATAACTTCATTTTAATTTAATCCTGATGCTCTGCATATTCAATTAATTATCATTACTGATCATGGTGGCTCCAAAATCCATACTAACCCCTACTCTCTCCTGTTCTTTTTCCGGTTTTCTGTGGTGGTGACCTGCACCACCACCACCTAATCAAAGCACCATGATGTCCCTACATTGATGGATTAATAGACAGAAGTCCACAGAAGTCCACATCATCATCAAGTCCTTCCATGAGAACCCTGAATACAATGAGGACTGATCATTTATGTTAGGTAGAATGCCTAGAGGGGGCTGGGTGGTCTCATGGCCTGGTACCCCTGGAGATTTTGTTTTTTCTCCAGCCGTCTTGAGTTTTTTTTTTTTTGTTTGTTTTTTCTGTCCTCCCTGGCCATCGGACCTTTCTTTTATTCTATGTTAATTAGTGTTCTCTGATTTTAATTCTTACTTAGTCTTTTTTCTCTTTCTTCATCATGTAATGCACTTTGAGCTGCACTATTTGTGTGAAAATGTGTTATATAAATAAATGTTGTTGTTGTCCTTGACCCAGTGGTTGAGAAACACTGCATTAGCTCATCTCTGCAGCTAGGTGCTTGGTGAACCATCCTCAATCATCAGTGTGGAGACCTACTGTGCGATCTACCACAACCCATTTCTTGATCCACTTCTATTATAAAAAATACCAACTCATGGCCCAATGGTGGCAGTCCATGACTCAGTGGTTGAGAAGTCCTGCACATGTGTTCATTTCTGAAGCTAGGTGGTTGGTAAATCAAGCACAGTCGTGAATGTGACAGCCCACTCTGCCACTTGATGCAATCCAGCTAGATTAATTTTCACCTAAAATGGACGCAAGAAAACTAAAGAATGATTGTAAGAACTCACAATTACCTACATTAATCTTCATTTAATTATTTGGTTGTTAATTTGAAACAAAATAGACTACACCACATTTCTTTTCATATCTCCATGTTTCTCCTGTTCTGTATTATTTTTGTGGCCATTTGTTTACATTGTTCAATAAGTATCTAACACTGGATAACATATTTTAATGTATTGCTTCCTGAATACATTTTGGTGTTTAAGATAGAAAGCTACAAGCTGATAGAGGGCAGTCCTCCTCGGCGGGTATGGCACCAGGGATTCCCCCAAGGCACGCTGGGAATTGGAGTTTGGCATAGCCCTGTTGCATGGGGGCTGCCATAGGGAGTTGTAGAACCCTACTTTGAGTTTCTATCAGACCTGGGAGTAATTCCAGTTAACCCAGATGAGTCACCTTGAGCACTCCCAGGTGTAACATAAAAGGAGCCACGCCACTTCATTCGGAGAGCCAGAGTTGGGAGGAAAAGAGAGGAAAAGAACACAGAAAGGACTGTGTATTTGGTGCTATTGTGGGAAGGGAGGGAAAAGCACTTCTCCATTTGTAAATTAACGTGTGTTGTGCTGGAACTCGTATCTCTGCCTGTCTGTATCGGGTTGGGGAGGCTGGAGCGCCCCTGGTTTTCACACAACCCAAACCTGTAAGCAGCCCATCAAACTACTTTGTTGGCAACATACTATTAAACTCTAAATATGAGAGGAAATCATAAACATAGGTGATTGTAATAAAACAGTACATGACAGAAAAATCCAAAAGGTTGATTTTTGTGATCATAGGCCAAAGTCCATATGATACACCCTAAAGCATTCAGGAAGCAAAATCTTTGTTGTCCTTTGAGCTATCAGTAGCAATCTGAATGTTTTTCAAAATATTTAAAATTTGTGTATTACTGAATAGTCCATCCCAAATAAAAATACACTGATATCCAGGGACTGTCTTTTCCTTACGTACAAAAAATCATCTTTCCAGTAAAATAAGTTGTCCACGATTAGCACAAAAATATGAATTTCAGAAAATTTAAATGCATGAAAGAACTCTGTGTTTAGAAAATTACACAATGTAAGAGTTTCTGCAACATAGCAAAATATTTTTTGAAACTATTACAGGGTTATATTTAACAAAAGGAAAGCAACTAGTCTGACATCTTGCCTGAAGAAGGGACCTGAGTTGCCTCGAAGGCTTGCATATTGCAATCTTTTTAGTTAGCCAATAAAAGATGTTATTTTGCTTGACTTCTCTCTAGTCTGATAATATAACAGGTAAATGGTAAAACCTAGTGTGTCCGGGTAAAGTACTAGCGGGTATTGCAAACTATTGAAGCTTTTTTTTATTTTAACCAAATGGAAATTTTTTGATAATGAGGGACTGGCAGCCTTCCAAAGAGTTTATCTAATGGAGGACGGTGAGCTGAACACACGTTATGCAAATGAGCGAGGCCATTGTTAACAGTGCACCTGTTCTGACGCCTTTTTGAAATGTATAAACAGGTGTCATTGTTGTCATCATTGGCAAAACTCCCCTGGGCTTCACAAACTGGAAAGTTTAAGAGCAATTTCACCCCTCTGCACCACACTAATTAAATTTTAGCTTTGAAAATTCTCCATAATTCAACTCTCTGATTGCATTTTCATAACAGTTGTTCAGCAAATGTAACTGCAAAAAAAATGTTCTGCAACATTTGCAGCTGTTTTAATGCCTTAAATTAACCCTTACACACAAAATCAAGCAATATAATTAAGCTAAACTGCATTTTTTTGAAAATGGCAAAATGACAATATGATTATGCATATATGCAATTAAACTGTGCTTTCAGGCAGAACTATTTTAATAAGCATACAAGAGGAAAACAGTTGGATATGTTCCACGTCACAGTCTCGAAATTTGATAAACAATCTTTGAAAAAAATGTATATGTACTAATAGATGGCAGCGATCAGCAAACAAGGTGTAATAAAATTTATGACGCATAAAAACAGAATGTACACATTCATGGAAGATAAACAACCAGACTGAGGAAAACTGTTCTATAAAAGTGTGCATATTGTAATACAGAAATGGCTGTACATTAAAGTAATATACACATTAGCTGCTAATTCAAAATAAGAATGCTTAACGTCACTTTAGAAAGAAAAGTGAAAAGAGAAAAATGTCAAACTTGTGTCCAGAGACAGTCTGTACTCTATGCATTGTGAACTGTAATTATACATGGACTCTAGAAGCTTCTGCTGCTTTTCAGTTACTGGATTCATCATGTCATTATGACTGCTACACATTACAGTCGCTATCATCTATATGAAAAAGTTATTCTTGCTTGTCTGTCAGTTACTAATGGCTTATAGCAGAAATTGATCAAATTAAAGAATATATATGAAATATTATTTCTTCTTTTTAAAGCTGGGGTTGATAATTTTTTTTTTAATTTGGATCAAATTTGTTAAAATAGAAACTGCTACTTGGGAAAAGTTAAGTTAACTAATACTATGATAAGAAAACAGTGAAAAGATAATGTTAGATACTGTACGTTGTGTCAACTCATCTATTCTGTTTATGTCTGTGTTGCTTGCACAATAAGAAAATTATTCATACTTCTGTTCAGATTAATTAAAATCAGAGCTATGGAGGTCTCCAGCAGACCCCTGTGACCCTGTAGTTAGGATGTAACGGGTTGGATAATGGATGGATGGATGGATGGAGGACTCAGCCTTATCCCTGCAGGAAACAACCCCAAGAAAGTGTGCCACAGCAGTTTAAGTGCACATGCTGACACACTTTTATCTCAATTGGCCAGTTTCAAATATCACACACACTTCTAGGATGTGGAAAGAAAGTAAAGAAAGCCCAGATAATACTAAGGATTCCATATTAAGTGAAAGCATGATGCAGCAGGTGGCAGGCTAAAGCACTTAACAAAATGTCTTCTGCAGTAGTCAGAGCAGCGGGTTTGCTGACAAAGTACTTAAATCCCGGGCGGGGCCAGCTATCTATAATTACCAATAAACTTTCCAGAGAAACCTGTTTTTTATTCAAAACATCTGCAAAGGTTTCTTTCAAGGGCAGACTGAGAAAAAGGTGCACATCTACATTGAATTGGGAGAACCTTTGTGCTGCAGCAAAGACGTTAAAGAGATGTCAGAAATCAGAAACCTATTAAATTACGGGGCTTGGATAGCTGAGTTGTTTACCTTTTGGAATTTTAACTGCTTTCATTTTCCATTCCTCTGTTTCTCCTGAATCCATATTTAGTATTGAACTAATTGTAAAGGGCTTGAAAGCCACAACTCTGTACTTTCAAGAACATTCCCGCATTAAGTTCCTTTGTTATGAATGACTTTGGGAACCCTGGGGCTGTCTTCCTAGCACTCTTCTTAATGGGCCCAACTGTACACGCAGTCCTGGACCATAACTCTCAGTTAAAGTGCCTTCTCAAAATCATGGGAAGAAAGAAGCCATGTACAAGTCTAAAGACCTCTCTTCTGCCACCTATCTGACTCATTGTCCCCTATAATAGTATTTGTCACCCTGCGCTGTTCTTCATCCAAGAACCACTGCTTACTAGCACCCTAGATAATTACAAGGCATAGCTATTCTGAAGACAGCAGTCTAGTTACTTTTGTGTAGCCATGCAAGTTGTCAAGGCAAGTGCAGTCCCTGCCCTAAATAGAGTTAAATGGTTTATAGTCAGAGACTCCTTCAGCTCACCCTCCTCCATGGTACAATGTATGTATACTAATTCAATAGGAGGAGAGAGGTTAGGAGCACGCACCGATACAGTGCATTGCTGCACCCACCACACAACAAATCAACTCAGGATCCAGATTAGGACCCGAGTGCAGCCATGCAACAAGTGATACTTCAACCACCACACTAGTTCAGATGGAGTGGAACAGTGTGAGGTTTTTTATGGTGGCTGGAGTGCCAATTCTGCCACCAACCCCCAGGATTTTCCCTGCAGGGACGGATGCAGATTAACGTCATACCCAGGAAAGAGCAATTGCAGGTTAAGGGCCTTGCTCAAGGGCCCAACAGAGCAGAGACCCTTTTGCATTTTACGGAATTCAAACCGGCAGCCTTCCGATTGCCATGCAGATCCCTAGCCTCAGAGCCACCACTCTGCCACAATTCACTAGGGTGAACAAAACATTATACTATAAAGATGTTGATATATTTGTGACAGTCTTTAACATTCTTAAATCTTTTTTAAATATAATACATAAAGAATTCATGCCACTGTTTAAAAATATGGACCTCAGTTAGTTCTTAGTTTAAGTAGAAATATACCATCCTAAATTATCCAAGTTTTTCTTACTCCTTTTTGAATCAAACATGCAGCCTGCAGCACTTTCATTCACACGTGACTCCAATATATTTAATGAGAAGGCTCAAGTCTGCATGTCCTAAATTAAAATATGTTTCTTCATTTTCTTCTCTTTGGTTTGCAATTTTCCCTCCTCAAAGACAAATAGATTTGAAAATGAACATGTCCTTTCACAAACATGATAAGTACAGTATCAATGCAACTACAGTAGATGGATGGCCAGCTGCCAATGAAAGTTATGTTATTAAACAGAGCAGTAGCAATCATGGCCACTAACAGGAAATTATGATGTGGTTTTGTCTGTTTGCTTTTAGATATTAATGTCTTCCGAGATAACGCCCTGTCATTCACAAAAGGTAACTTCATTTCAGCAGTCAGCAGTGCACCATTGACTAACAAAACGATATTTGTGGCATTGACTGGAATTTTTAATCCTTTGGATGAGAAATAAATTATAATTCCACAACATAAAATTACTGTAACTGTAGAAACAGACAATAGTACAGAAAAGATACATAGCTACTCCTAATTAAAATATAACATTTATTACATTTAGCAAATAATGGAAAGTGAAAAAGAAGGAGAATGTATTTATGCATATGGTTTCATGAGAGCTTGATTGTATTAAATATTAAAATGACATGGCTTGACATGTTAAACTGTCAGTTAATAAAATGCACTTGCTTTTCTAACGGTAGGTTATCAGTTATTAACACCATATAAACTTTAATTTATATTATTTAAAAACAAAACCAGTGGTTCTGTTTGAATTAAGAAAAATTTCCACATTAAAGCTGATTCTCATATTGCAGATTCCCAAGACAAGCTGAATAACATTTCAGAATATATTATTTTTAACCCACCTCTGCTCTTTCAGTTCTTTAATGAATGAAGAAAGGGCTTCTGGGCAACATTGTACACTTATGCTGTAATTACTCTGTAATTACACACTTAAGTTATTCCAGTTGCATTACATACTGTAATAAGAGACAATGAAAAGTGTTCATAGGCTTCTCCACTAAATAAAATGAAACCTAATTTGCATAAAACAGCAGGCAAAAAATAGTTTTATGTAACAGCATTTCAAGAGGTGTTGCAAAGATTGTATTCTAAAATACTTTGTTACAGTGTGATGTACTTTGAAATAACGTCGTCCCATGTGAAAGGAGCTATAATACATAAATATTATGTGCTGGTTAAACTGTATGTTCCTTTTGTCGATAACATCATTAGTTGTTAAGTGACTTTTGGCAGTTGTGGAAGTTTAGGCCCTGGGCTATACTGCTTCCTTGGTTTTGCTTCTCCCCAATATGCAGTGTTACTCCGTATAGTATATTAATATAGCTACTAACTAACCTGTCCCGATGTCTCATCCAGATACTTCTTAAAGGTTTTCAAGGTTTCTGCTTCAAATACATTCTGGTAGTGTGTTCTAGATTCTCACAACTCTTTGTGTAAAGAAGTGCATCCTGACTTAAATACACTTCACCTTAATTTATACTGGTGTCCTTGAGTACATGATTCACTCTTAAGCTGAGAAAATTCTGTCGTATCTATTTTATCAAAGAATTTGAGTATTAAAAAAATCATGATTTAGGTTCTCACACAGTCTCATTTGCTCAAGACTTAACAGGTTTAGTTCTCTTGGTCTGTCAGTGTAAGACTTCTCCTTAAGTCCTGGCATGCACCTCATTGGGCTCCACTGCAAGGTTTCAAGTGTTGCTATGTGTTTTTTGTAGCTTGATGGCTAGAACTGCACATAATATATCAGATACAGTTTCACTAGTGCAGTATATAGTCTAAGCATAATGTCCCACAAATTATACTCTACAGTTTTTACGTCATAACCTAATATTTCATTTGCCTTCTAAACTGCTTATGCACATGTCTTAGACAATGAAAACATAAACCCCTTCTCCTTTTCAGGTTGGTTCCTGAAGGACAGTGTCTCCCATCTTGTATTCACAATTCACCTTCCTGTTGCCCACATGTAGCACTTTGCACTGTTCTACTGTACATTAAACTGCACTTTACAAGTATTCACCCAGTTCTTAAGCTTGTCCAGGTGTTTTTGAAAAGTTTTCATTGCCTCCTTAGTGTCAGAACTAATGTTGCTAAAATTAATCAGAAAAAAAGGTCCAAGGAGAGACCCCTGTGAGACTCCACTGATGACCTCATACCACATGGAGCATTCCTCTCTTATCTGTACTCTTTGTCTTGTGTCAGTAAACCAAATTTGAGATCCAGTTTTGTGGTTTTCTTTGCAGTTTAAATGTAATCTTTTGTGTGGAATCTTATCAAAGGCTTTTTGAAAGTGCAAGTTTAAAAAAAAAAAAACCTTTTGGCAGGACCTTCCTCTCATAAATCTATACTGGCTGTTATTTAGTATATTATTTTCTTATAGATACTTTTTAAATTTATTTCTTATTATAGCTTCCATAGTTTTGCATGAACAGAAGCAAGACTTCTTGGGCCTCATATATAAATGGTGCGTATGCACAAAAATGTTGCAAATTTTGCAAACTGGAGGCACCAAATGTCAAAGAAGTGCTACCATTTCTGTATCATTTACCTTAATTTTTCATATTCGCATCAATGATGCTGTATCACCCCATAACTTCCTTTTCTTGCTTATACCACTGCTTAAGCCAACAAATAGTACATTTTCCTCGCCTCCACTTTGTATTTGCTGAAATTCTTTTTTCCACGTGATTTTGCCAAAACATTGAATGGAAGGTGATATTGATATTGATTTGCATATTAAAAAACTGGGAGGAGTCGGGGTGGGGCTGTAGGCATGTGCATGTGTATTAAATTTCATGTTCATTGGGATTTGTAAAGGCAAAGTGCCTGGAATTTGGCATACGCATAGTTTTATGGATCTGGACATTTTTATGCGTACACACATTTCTTTTGTCCGTAATCCGTGTTTCAGTGTGAATTCTATGCATGCTGTTATACATGAGGCCCTTGGTCGGTAATTGCCAGGATCCATTTTGTTTCCCTTCTAGTCACATTTAAATCTTTACAGCCATCTGGTACTTCTACTTTCTCAAGTAATTGCTCAAATATGTCTAATAAGGGTCTTTCATTTCTCTTAATATAATTGGTAAAATCCCACTTGGTCTGGGCATTTTATTAGTCTTCAACCTATTAAAGAATTGAAGCAAAGTTAATTCTTTTAAAATCTAGTAACTCAGAGTTTGTTTTACTTGCGCACATAGTATTCCATTTGTTTCTTTTGTTAAAAATACTTCGGTGAAATATGTGTTCAGTTCATTTGCTATTTCCTTTTAATTTTTGAATGATTTGTCCTTTTGTGTCACTTAAATTAATTCTTAAATTCTCTTTTATTATTTTTTACTGAAGTACTATTCAAAAGTTGCTTGCTGTTTGTTTTGGCTTCACTAGCATTTTTTTATTGGTATCTTATTTGACCTTTTGATGCTTTGTTTGATCTCATGCTTTAGTGACCAAGTGAGAATTATTTGGTTGTTTTTTAAATTTTCTTGTACAGTGATCTTTTCAGTTTTATTTTTTAAATAATTCCCTTTTTTTAAATTGTTGATGATTTTCTATCTCCTTGCTTTATTGATTTTAGAAATATACTTTTTTGAGCTTGGAAAACATTAATAATTCAGTCCACACATCAGTAATTATATGGGGAAGATTTAGTGTTAAACAAACATAAAAACAAGTAAGCTATCATTGATATGTGGTAAATGAAACATGATATATGGGTAAATGAAATGTGTTTTGTACATTGGAATTCAAATGACAACAAGAAAGAAAGAAAGAAAGAAAGAAAGAAAGAGCAAATATACTACTGCAGTATGCTTTCATTAGTATAGTACATTCATTTGAGACGATTTCATTTTAAACACAAATGTATTAATTTTTATAATACTACAGTATTTTTCCTAATGACATATATACTGATTTTAATTGTATCTGCAAAATGGTTGCATTGTTATTGCTATGGTGTAAATGCTAACATTTAATAATGCTGTGAGATTAGAGTACAAAAAGTCTTTATATTTATGTCTTCTAAACAATATAGAAAATTTCCAAGTAATATGTGTTATTGGGCAATTCAACACACACAAAACTAGCTTATAGAGTGTATATCTTTAGTTGTGTATTCTTTCATTTATGATGTATATCCATAAATAGGTAATACATATTGCATATATTTTTTTCCTTTTTTAAGTCTTATTGTTGGGTAGAGCAACATCAATAGTGCTGTTGAAGACTCACATCATCCCCTGGGACTCCATTCACATCCTCCAGACCTAATGTCAGGGATAAAGTAGAAGCAAATAATGCATGCTCTCTAAATCGTATTAATACACTTTTTTTTCTGGTAAAGACCATTTTAAACCCAATATTTGTAGCATGCATTTTGAACAAAATACATTTCACAGTTTATACTTTGAAAGATACTATACCATTTTCTAGGCCAGCTTAATCCTGAGAAGGGTCACAGGAGGCTTGAGCCTAACCCAGTAAGCATAGGGTACAAGGCAAGAACAATCCTCTGGACAGGGCACCAGTCCACCACAGGCAATTCCAAAGGTATTGTTTATATTAGAAACTAGCAGCATAATAATAGTTATTGTTATGACATAATATTTATTATATAAACAGTGTTGATAATGCAGTAATATTTAATTTCTATGTGAGAAACAATAGGAGGATTAAATTTGATACACGTCATATTATAAATTGCTTTAGAAATGATCTCGGAGTTTTCAGTTCAATTCAAACTGGGCTATTTTTAGTGATTTACTTGGCAACCTGTATAGTCCGGTAGAAATAGCACAGTTAAAATAAAATTAAAAGTAAATATTAATTCAAAAAGGAAAACAAAATCAAAAGAAATACCAGAATGAAAAATGTGATATTAGGAAAAGCCAGCAGGAAAATAAAGCCGCATGGGACTCTACTGTCTCTCAGTTTGCTTGGCCTGCAGGTATTCTAAAAACAACAAGGAAAATGAAATGAGTATAAAAGTAAAAGTGAATCTATACAAAGCTATAAAGCCAGACGACAAGACAGTGATTGATTCCTATAAAATGTCGATCCCCAAACACATAGAAGGACCTATTGCTCCATCTGTCTGTCTGTTTTGTCCAGTTACTTGGCATTGATGAAGTCTGCTGGGCAAAATTGCATGGAACGCAAAGCTGATCAAAGAATGAACAGAAGACATAAAGAAAACTTCACAGTCTCTTATATAGGAAAGGTGAAATATATTTGGAACGTAATAAACACCAGAAGCTCTTTCAAAGATAAAAGTCAATACACTGCATAATGAAATATACATAACCATAAATTACATGTGATTGACAGTGACTTTGACATAAAATGTACCTTTTACATAAGGTCCAAATAAAAATGTGCCACTTTTTTTCTTCAGCTGTACTTCTTTCAATAAAGAATGCAGTGAAAACCTCAAGGGCATTTATTAAATTTTAATAGGTGTGATTTGAGATTCAGGAAATGAAACACGTCTATTTTAAATGTGATGCAAGTGGGAGATGTGTATAATGAGTTAATTATTCCTTCAGCTAAAACTAGCCAAATC
The DNA here is from genome assembly GCF_016835505.1 of Polypterus senegalus. Taxonomy (NCBI): domain Eukaryota; kingdom Metazoa; phylum Chordata; class Cladistia; order Polypteriformes; family Polypteridae; genus Polypterus; species Polypterus senegalus. The sequence goes on from NC_053166.1 coordinate 64,375,777, forward strand.
TTATAGCCTTAATTTGCAAGCATTTTTCTAATAAACAAATTAACACCTTTCAAAACTATATTTTACTAATTTTCTACAAGATTAATTTGTACTGTCCTAGTAGTAAAAAAAGTGTTTTTTTTTTTAATTTTGTGATATATTTTGTTTTTTCCATTTTACTACTGAACCAAATGGCTGAAGTGATCTGACACCCCTATTTTGAGCCATCTATTTATCAATTTGTTCTTTATTGTATTTGTTTTATTCAGGTTAGAGCCTACACTAGCTGTGCTGGTTATTAGACAGGAACCAATTTTGAACAAAATATCAATCCATCGTAAGTCACACTTATGCATGCACCCAGTCTTACTGCTAAAAGGACACCTTTCTAGTTACTATTTAACCCAGCATATATATCTTTTGAGTGCAGCTGAAAAAAAGTATACTGGGAGAAAAAACACTATACACCTGCAGATACCACGTATAAACTCCACATAGGTATTTAAAATGAAGGACACTGGAGCTCTGAGTTAGCAGTACCAAACACATATTTCTGATGTACAGCTGGTTACTCAGTGGTATCATAAAAGAGGGCTTTATGTAAAAAAAAAATGTCTGTTAAAGCAGGCAGAAGAGCTGCTGCCTAGGAGACTTGGATCTTTAAGGGCAACTGATGGGTCAGAGATGAAGGGACACCAGAAACAGCTGAAGGGAGTTCTAACCTGCTATCCCTAAAGCAAATTGAAAGCTGCCCCCTTGACCCCAGAATCTGAAGTGTTTAGAGCTGCCTCACAGTCTGCAGAAACTGGAGTGAAGAGAATGGACATCCACTAAACTGACAATAAGAAGAGAGGCCAGATCCTGGAAAAAGAGAGACAAACATGGATGAGAGATGAGAAAGGGTGGGTTTTGCTGGGACCCTGTGGTATGCAAATGGCCGAGCCACTGCACCTGATAAACAGGGTCTCAAACCTCCACAGGTAGGCACAGAGAAGCATCAAGCTTTGTTTCTTTTTTTAGTTTTTTAATTAGAGTTCTTTTTCTACATCCTTTCTTGTGGCTAATTTATTAATAATGGCACTATATTTATCATTAGTATTTTTCAGGGTATGCAGAAAATTACAATACAGTACATATGTGGTACAGTAGATATAATGTTACGTTTGTGTGTTTACCTTAAAAAATAAAATACAGGACAGTCAAAGTTAGTAGATATATTACAGTAAGATGCTCTCATCTTATTTTCAGTCTTTCGTGTCATGTCATTTTTTGTGTGCAAATCAATAAGCCCAAAAGCCTTATTTTCACTCTGTAATGTATTTCAATAAAACTGTCAGCCGTGGTGAGTTATTTGTGGAAAACACCTATGGTATCAATCTCAGATTTAATAATACAAGACTAAATCCCTTGTTCACAGAATGAGATGGTCATTATTTAATATGTTTGCTATTATAGGATCTCATCGCCTCTGGTGCTTGGTGTACTTTAACAGATGTGATACAAGAATCCTAAATAAGATACGGAGCAATGCTTCAGATCTAAAACACTCTTGAGGAGCATTATAAAACCTAGAAAGATATTCTGTTACTGGTAGGTTCTCAGCACTTTACTGACTGCATATTTACTATTTAGGTACTACAGTACATATGTCAAATGGTATTTGTACAGCTCACAGTGATTGCTGACTGCTCACAGTTGGCAGTTTGAGGTGATGGTCAGAAACATAAAGCAGAGTGTCTGATTTTCAAGCATATCACTAGGATTTATGAGCTTGTATTTAGCATGAAATGTTTTTTGATGAGCACAGTTGCACAGTTCTTTATTACTGTTCTGCAGTTGTGCTTGTTTAACCTTTCTGTGTATAGGCTGACAACATCAACACTACTTATTTGAGGTTTGGCATTTTTGCTTTGCGCCGTCCCCCACCATAACCTATTATCTGTGAGTAAGGAGCAAAAGCTTTAGATTCGTCAACAATTTCAATCTCATGTTTTCGACAGATCTCAACATTTTAGGCTCCCCTGATACTCTCAATGACAGGTGTGTGTCTTTCTGTGTGTCACAGTTTCTTGAGGATGGTCAAGACTAAAATGGCTGGGCAAAAAAATACCAAACTCAAAAGTTAAGTTTGTTATGAGATGACGATATACTGATTAGTTTTTGAGCCAAATCATGCAAGAGAAAGAGGTATTCTATTGGAACCCTCAAATAATCTAATTCTGCAATTTTTTATGAAATATTCTCATTAATTGCTATTGTAATGACCTATGATCAGAAAGATCAGCTTCAGAGTGGTAAATGATTTCTGAGATATTATAGAATAGTTCAGGTAACTTGGTTCCTAGGACGCAAAGCCTAAAGACGCTCACGTCCAAATTTTTTTATTTAGTAATATTGTAACAGAGTTATATATAATGAGTCCAAATTAAAATCACTATCATAATACATTCATAATGGTGTATAATATTGCATTAATACTCATTGTTTAAAACACAAACAGTGACTGTACAAGACATTCCGCATAACTGTGTGTATCACTTCTGCTCTTTGGAACCTTGTTGTTGATTTTGCTTAGCATATTTTCTGTGTTACAGTATTAGCCAACACTACAATTTTTTATTATGTGTACATGTCAGAGAAGAACACTTTTGTACAATGTGTAGTTTTCTTTTTCTCTTAGGCAAAAAACAGGTAATAATAAATATGAAAGCCAATAAATGAAGGGGCAATAGGCGCCCTTTGTTGAGACTGGGGTGATAAGTAAAAAGGCAAATTTCTGGAATAATTTTGTTATAGGTTATTGTGATAGCTGTCTACAGGACGTAGATATTTACCTGTCTTGCAAAAGAGTCACCTGCTTTGAAGATCAGACTGCTTTGATTGTTATCTCATCAACATACAATATTGTGATACATGACTGCCTGCTTCCTTTGAAAATTAACATGGTCTGTGGACACATGGTTTTTAATCAGCATACAGTGCTATATGTACTTCTTGATAGCTGACAACAATACTATTTTTTAACCAATGAAAATGTGTTTACACTATTGATAACATAAGGAAATTGGTATGTACCATTGTTTAATCGATCATCATGTTGATCCAGGCAGAGATTGGTGGTGTTCAGACAGTGCGAAATTGGATAGCGCTAGCTGAAAGGATGGACCAAGTCTAGAGAATAGTGTGAGAAGGCAGATGTTGTAGGAGAGAGATGGTCCACCAAGAACGCTGTCAAGTACACTCGCACAGAGCTCAGGGACTTGCAGGTAGATGAGGATGTGTGGCTGACAAGACACAAGGCACACAGACTGTGACAACTACTCCCAGAGAGGAAGAGACAGTTTTATCATGGAGATGTCAGTTGTGGGTCCAGTGAGAGAGGGAAGATTCACAAGAGGACAGAGTAAAGCCAGTAGACAAGAAGTGTGGTTTGCCTAGGTCATCATAGCAACATGAGGAACCCAAAAGTTGTAAAGAATGCTCACTTCACAAGGGAAAGATGTCGACAGGGATTTGACAAGTTATCAAGACTTCTGTTGGGAAACAAGCATTCAGTGAAAAGAGTGTTTCAGTGGGACAGTTTGAAGACTAATGGTTGTGTTAGCCCAGTGTGCAACTTGGACTGTGCAGCACCAAAGGTTGTATCCTCCACTGTTATGTTTTAATTGACTTTAGAGTGTGGACTGTGTGCTTTACTTTTTAAAAGGTTTTCACTCCTGATATTTTTACATCTTTATGTACTTTTATCTTCTTGTTAGATTTTATATTGGCTGGTGTCTTCAAAGTTGTTTTTCTTAAAAATTGCAGCCATGTCTTTCAGTGTGTGTACTCACCGTATTTAAAGATACCTATGCGCTATTATCTAGATTTCCCAGACTCTTAATAAAGCTAGGTGGTGTAGTCAATATTTTAACTGTGTTTAGGTTAGACTACCTGTAAGTGTGACCAGACACTATAGAATTTTAATCAATTATTTTTATCCATACATGACCATTTTTACAATTTAATATAAGCATAAACTTAAATGAAGCTGTAACAATGGATTATTAAAAGCATAAGGAAAAGGACTGAAGGTAACTAAAGGGTTAATGAAATGCCTCTTAAAACTGGGCTTTTGCCTCATCTAGATGAGCCACCAAGATAGTTGCTAACGTTAAAAAGAAGCAGATGTGTAATGAACACTCCCTTAAAAAGTGAGAACAAACTATTAAGAAAGCCCAAACAACCCTATTATGAAGCGGCGATAAGATCAATGGGAAAACCCGTAGAACACCCCTATTAATGAAGCAGTGTTTAGAATAATGGAAGAATCAACACGTATATGAAATTACTGTTGGCTGAAGTCAATTGGCTTAGATGATAGAATTCTGCATATTAAGAGTCAGAAGACGTGATCCATTAGATAAGTTAATGGTAACAGAAAAGTATAAAAGGGAATGAATTATATTAATGATTGCTCACTGCATGGACTTAGACATCTGTGCAAATAAAGAATTTTTCTGCATTTCATCTGGTCTCCGAGAATGATTTATTTGAATAGAGGAATGGTTTTTCCATGGCAAACCCCGTCAGATACATACTGATGAAAGGCATTCACTTAGACTGTGTGTCATATTCATTTTAGTAGTTTAGCATATCTGAACATAAGAATGTAAAGATAAGAATGTTTGTTATTGTTATGAATGTTTGTTGTTATGTTTGTTCCAGATTATCACAACTCTTTGCATAAAGAAATGCTTCCTTGCTTCAGTCTTAATTGCACTTCCACTTAATTTCCAGTAGTGTCCTGTCTCACCCTTAATATGACAGAATTCTGATGGATTTAATTGAACAATTTCTCTGAATCTTTTAGAGTGCAACATGTCCATAAGTCCTAGGATGCACCTGGCTGCTCTCCTGTTCAAGGCTCTGAGTGCTGCTATGTCTTTCTTGTATCAGGGTGGCCAGAACTGCACATAATATTCCAGATGCAGTCTTAATAGTGTATTATATAATTTAAGCAAAATATCTCTTGATTTATATTCAACCGTATTTATGTTATAGCCTAAAATGTTATTTGCTTTTTTAATTAATTCTGCACATTTCTTACATGGTGAAAATGTTGTGTCGACATAAGCACCAGAAATGCTTTCCAGAAGTTGTATTTATAATTGATATTCATTTTGCCTACGCGTAGCACATTGCACTTTTTCTGATTAAATTGTATTTCCCAAGTGTTTCCAGGTCTGAAGGATGTCCAGGGGCATCATGTATAAATGGTGCGTAAGCACCAAAATGTTGCATAAACCTGTTTCTATGTTCACATCGTGATGTACAAAAACTAAACTTGGTGTAAAGCCATGCACATTTTCACGCAACGTCAATCCCTTGCATATGCAAGTTCTCCACTCAGTTTTGCAAAATGGCGGCACCCAGCGTCAAAGCAGTGCTACTGTTCCTGTGTGATTTCCGTTTCTTTTTTAGCATATAATGGTGCATGGAATGGCCAAACTATTCCAAATACTATAGCCACTTTAGTGTTGTTACTCTCAGTGCACCACTCAGGATACAGTTTCTAGCACTTGCTGCCTCACCCATGGGCACAGTCTATTTGAACTTCTTCTGCATGGGCTTTGTGATTCAGGAACAGTTTCATTCCAAGAGGTATAAACGCACTCAATCTGTCCATCAAGTGCTCCCGGTAGAACTGTTTGTGAAGACCTCACTCTTAGTGGAGCATTCTCTTCTTATCTTTACTCTTTGTCTCCTGTCTGTTAACCATCTTGAGATCTAATTTTATAGGTTATCTCTGATCCCTTCAGTTTCTTGTTTCAAAATTAATCTCAGTGTAGGAGTGTATCAAAGGCTTTTAGAAAGTCTAAGCAAAGTATATTATACGTGTTTTTTTTTTGCCAGCTATTTCAGGTGTCTGTTCAAAAAAAAAGACTGGCTTGGCAGGATCTTCCTCACATAAATCCATTCTGCCTGTTATTTAGTATATTATTTTCTTATAGGTGCTTTTAAAATGTATTTCTTATTATATAGTATCTAGAATTTTGCATGGAACAGCTGTAACACTCGTCTGTAATTACCATTTAGTCTTCCTTCTTGAAGACTTGAGTCACTTTGTAACTTTCCAGTCCACCGGTACTTCTGGTACTTTCTCTTGCTTAAATATGCCTAATAATGGTTTATAGATGATGCCATTCGTTTCCTTCAATATGATTGATAAACTCCCATCAGGTCCAGGCATTTTATTAGTCTTTAATGTATTGAGAGCTTGAAGCACATTTGACTCTTCTTTTGGGATATGCACTTATAATGTGTTAAGAACAGCTTTCAAAGAATCTGCTTGGACCCAAGGTCTTTGCTCATTTAAATGCTATGTATGTTTAGTGCTCTACCACCCGGGATATTTATGGTTAATAAGTTATATATTAAGAGGAGAGTCTCTTTGATTTGCTAAAGGTAAATGCGGCATGCAATGGGCACAAATCACCAACTAAAGTATTTTCTGGTTTGTCCAGAATTAATCTTGGCTGCCTTTTCGACAACCCCACTGGAGTTTCTTTTGGTTTTACTTACTGAGGCCATTTATCCAGTCAATTAAGTTGAAAGTGATGACACAAGCATATAGTAGCTTTTCACAAAACACATAAGTACTTGACTGGATTTAGAGTGCATCTTTTTCCTATTAAAATTCCAAATAGAGTTATTATCCACATGGTTTCTAAAGAATGCTCACGGAGGAGTCATCCCAGCTAATCAATTCAAAACAGTGTTTGGATTTTATCAATATCTCTCTTGAGTCATAATCTCAGTTCCTGGCAAATATAACCGACTCATCATACTGAACAATTTAAAAAAAAAGTATTATAAACTTCAACTTTCCTTATAAAATATTTTATTTTTAGAATATAAAAAAGTCTGACTGTAATAGTGTCCAAAAGGTCCCAAAATCTGCAGATGAAAAGCACTTTTTATTTACATCTTGTTTTTTCAAGAATAATCAGTTCTCAGGAGTTATCTCATTTTTTTAATTCAGTGGCCGTTTCTCCTCACAGAATTCAGAATGATCAACTAATTAATGTTAAAGATAAACAGGGTAGTAACGTTCATACTCTGCAAACTGTTCAATATTTATTAGGGAATTTGACATGGGCCAGATATAATTATCATACCTTGGCGTCTCTTCCTGGAATGCATTGCTTTGACATGCACTGTAGAAGCTCTAATGCTGAGACTATGGTGGGAGGAGGTGCATTATTGATATCATTTTGAAATCGTTCACATTGTGTTAGAACTAGGCATAAATTGGGATATAAGTTACTTTATTAATACAATTTGTATGTCTAGTGAATTGTTACTGACACTAGACACCGACATGATTGTGACAGCAGATTGCCTGTGTTTAATATTTATGGCAGGGTTTATTTTTACTAAAGATAATACATTACTTTATGTTTAAGGTGTTAGAAACTAAAAAGTGTAGACTAAATAACTGATTGGCCTTTTTGCCATGGTTTATGATGGTGCACAAAGTGAAAGGCACTAAATAAATATACAATTTTTGTTTGTAAGAAATCAGAACCAATTTCTATAAGACTGGAAGTAACACTGGAAGAGATGCTGGGCCATTGCAATCACTCACACAACCAAGGCACACTTTGTAAATTAGGATCTTCAGTGTCAGTGCAATAACATAGGAAAATTGATTTTTTTTTAAATTTAACTCTTTGTAACACCCTGGGTCAATACAGGCCTCTTATGAATTTGTTTCAATGCAACTGCTCCCTTTGACAACTTTTTAGTATTGTCTTGCAGTTAGCGTGGGTCTACGCATAAGTTTCTTTCACAGTTTGTTAGAAGTTATCTAGTAGACAATGAAGAACTCCATCATGATGAAAAAATAAAATAATTAACCACTGCCCAAATCAAGCAACTAGCACAATAGGAGATTGCAAAGCTACTAAAGATAACGGGAAATTATATAACCGGAATATCATAGTTTTAGTTATAACAATGTGTCAAGCAACTTGATAGCTTTAGACCCAAGTAGAAATAAGGATATACAATATTTTAATAAAATAAGTAAATAATAACACTGAAGTCTCAAAATTTTTCATTATTGTATGTGAATCTCACAGCAGTTTTCCACCGAATTGCAACCTTTTGTGTAGGCAGGTGTTTCATCTACTGTAGATACTTGCGTATTAGTCGATCTCGCAGATAAGTCGAGTGTATTTTTTAAGCCGAAAATTACGAAATTTGTTATGACCCACGTATAAGTCGAGGGTAAAACTTTGGTTTTTTCATGGCTCGTTGTCTTAATAAGTACGGTCTTCTCACCAATACCTGCTACTACAAATGTCATTGACGTTTCATCCATGTTACCAATGTTACTGACATCAAAGTCATGCCTTTGTCTTTGCTTGATAATAAATTTATGAAAGGAACTGACCTTTTCTTCTAGGTCTTTCGGCAGCTTCTGCGCGATTTTTGTTCGCTGATGAAGGCACAGCCCATATCTGTTCATAAACCGTGTACACCTGCCAGCCGATGCTTGAAATTCCAACAAAGGTTTATGTGGTGTTATGGGTCCACAGATCTCTTAGCAAAGGCCGTTTTAGTTTTTAAATAAATAATCACTGTGCTCGCGACTTAGCGAGCCACAGGGCTATCTGCGGTGTGGGCGTTTATCACCTAGTGCACAGGTGAGGGACTGCCCACATCCGTGATTGTTCCTGTGGCTAATGTGCTGCAGCTGCTATGTCCTCTCTGCATATAAAGAGAAGCGCGAGTCAGTTAGAGTGGAAGGATAAACGGAGTAAAAAAGATGGAGGGGGCTGGAGAAAGCAGGAGAGAGAGAGGGTGTGCGAATGAATGAGCACTCGCTGGCAGATGTGTGGTAGCCTGGGTGCTAGGCCGGGTTTTTAAACGATTGTTTTTCTATTTCATTGATTTTTAAACCTCCACGTTTGCTTTATGGATTATTTATTTAATGAAGAGTTCTTTTGAATCATTGCACTGTTTACTTTTAACACTGATTTTGATCGACTGTTTTAAATAAAAGCACTGTGCCATTACCCAAATTCTATGGAAAACTGTGTTGCCCCGCGGATAAGTCGACACTGTTTTTTTGAATGAATTTTAAGGCATACATTTTTTCGACTTATCCGCGAGTATCTATGGTAATTTTGTCTCTGAATAAACGTTTGTTTGAATAGTTTCTGACTTCAGCAGAGAGGGCATATGAGTTTGAAATATGTCAAACACTAATGTAATGTTTTTTCTATGGACCAACAGAAAAAAAAAGTTAAACGCAGGAATTTGTCAAGAATTTCTTAGGATCCCCTTAGTACAGGTCATGAATGCCACCATATTGATATACAATTGCACCTTTGTTATAAACCACCGTTTACAACCTTGCATTTGATATTTGAAACCAAAAAAGGCTACATTCACACTGCAGCTCAATACCCATTTTTTACTCATATATGACAAAGATGTAATTTTCAGCAAAGTGTGATTAGGAAAAAACAACATCATTGAATCAAACCTTTTCAGGTAGTACTTATACTACTATTTTAAAAATGACTGTTTTGCATCCAAGCCCATCCACATTGTCTCCCCAAGTCCTGTCTCCTGTCCTTAAGGCCACATATTTCTATGAACCAAATACCATAAGTGATAAATATGCTCCAACCAATAGCTCTGACCTTGCGTTTTTTTATTCTCTTCCATGCCATCATGAGCTGATGAATGTCCTGCACTGAAATGCTGAGAAGTCAAGCAACAGAGAGCAACTTTTAGTCCGCTTTTGTCAAAATTGTTTTATTCATTTTGTGCATGTGGGGCACATTCAGGATAAGCACATTTGGATCAGCCACAGAACTGATCTCCGCAGTCAAGAAACAAAAAAATAGATACGAGGGAGAAATCAGGACAGATTAGCTAAACCAAAGCTAAATGTATTGTGTTGTAACATGAAATCCAATTGGCCCTAGTGCGCACTTATGTGTGGGGGGGCCTATGTGTTCGCCCTGTGATAAATTAGCTCCCTGTCTAGGGATTGAATCTGATGCTTGCTCCAGCATCTCAATGACCCTGCTCCGGAGAAACAGCTTTGAAAAATGGATAGATGGATGGATGGACAACTGGATGGATGAATCTCATAAATCAAAAGAGGCAGCACTATCACTTTTTGTTTAGAATTTTACACATATTCTGAGTTCTGTCACTTAGCCAAATGCTTTCTACAGCAGTTAAGGTTGAAAACCAGTCTCTTTAACTAAAGCACTGTATGAGTAAATAGAATTTGTCTTGGTCCCTAATGAAAAATATCCCCTGATAAAGTATTTCACAAAGCAAATCATAAAAGAGAATACTGTAGTTCATCATTGAAATTATTAAAGCATGTGCATTCATCTCCAGAGATCACTGCCTCAGAGCACCCTAAGAAATTTATGAAAGTCCTAAAACACCCATGCTTAGCAACCCTAAGCAGACTCAGAGTCACAGAGAGCAACTTAGTGTCACCAATCAACTTAACGGCATGTTTTTATATTGGAAACCCACAAGAAAAGCAAAACATGCAGACTGAAGATTAATTACATTATTTCAGAGATGCACTATTAATTAATTTGTATATTATTAATAAGTATTGTTTTCAACTTACAAGTACTGACTATGTTATTTGGTTTTAGGTGATGATCCGTGGAACAAGTCTTCCTTAAATTAAAATCTTAAGTGAGCTTTCAACATTTTTACTGTAATATTAAACCACATATTTTACAAAATTTGATTTTTGAAAAAAGAATTCTATATTTTTGTAAGAAAATACTCATAATTCTTTAGTCTGTGATGATATTTTACAGTACACTTTTTACTACATTATTTTGTGAAGAAAAAAAGAACACAAAAGACAGAAAAAGGTTTGGGTAGCCACCCTGTATACTTGGAACAAGTATATGGCAAAAAGACAGGTCTTTACAGACTGGAATCCAAAACAGAACTGAGAAACAAAAAGAAAATGGTGGGTATATAGGTCATATATATAGTCAAAGGAAGTGACGTCAGAAAGGCCGGAACAGGAAGTGACATCAGAAAGGCTGTAACCAAAAGTGACATTTCTTGACCTTTTGGCTGTTCTGCAGAGGAAAGAGAGAAAGGATCAGTGAAAAGTGTCATCCCCTGGTCTGGCATGTAATGACATCCATTCGAGCCGTTTAACTGCATCCCTTGCGCATGCGTGTGGCAATTCACAAATGGAGTATGGCTGTGGTTAATACAGTCATCTAATGATTCCAGTGATCTGATCTTAAATCCTGTATCCACTTGTTGTTTCCGTGGAATTTGTTTCTCTTCATGCTTGCGGCAGTTCTTCAGCATGTCATCTGCATTCCTTTCCACATCCCCAAAGAAGTTAGGTTAACCATCAATCCCAGATTGTTTTTTTTTTAGTGTAATTGTGAATGTGTGCTTAAATGGGCTTTGTGATGGACTTTCCAGGCCTGCCTCCTACTTTGCACCCAATACCCACAACTGAGCTTTCCGAATGCTCTGTTAAGTTTTGTAAAAAACAAAAAAGTATCTTTTTCAAAATATGTTTACTTTATTCAGTATATTTTAGCTATATATATATAAAAATATATATAGTATATTATATATAATATACTATTTACACATTATACAGCCAGTTCACATGTGAAGTAGTGTTTCTTGTTTACACAAGTACTGTAGCTCACATGAAGAAATCCAGCTCAGTGGAATATTATTTATTAAGATTTGCTAATATAATTCAACTGGAGAGAATAGATGAAACTTATTCAGTAAGTGGAAGCTGGGAAAATATCTGCTTCTTATTCAAGCCTGCAACATTTTTATGGATGTTTGATGATAGGAGTATACAGGTAAATCCTTGTTGAGTGTTGTAGGTTTGAATGAAGTTGAAATATAGCCAGGGAGATGCTGACAGAGGAGAAATGCTAAGAAGCTGGCGCAAATGCACAGAAGAGAAATGAATGCATGGTGAATATAACTGATGAGAAAACATTGCCTCTAGAAGTATATAGACAGCAAATTATGGAGAAGCTGGTGGGTCAGCTGAAAAAATGGTTGCAGGCCAATCTTTCCACTGTCAAACTGATCAGAAGTTTGTAAGGCATTCAGTGAAGCAAAAGTAACAAAAAACATGAACTTCATAATGACATAAAACTTTTAAAAAAAGACATGAGGTTGTGGATGTACTAACATTCAGGACTTGGTAGTAAGAAACATTCAATTGTAAAAATAAATATTAAAAGTTAGAGGAAAAAAAATGAAGTGTTATTCAGTCCAGTGTGCAGTGCATTGTGAGTATTTACAGTTTAAAATTGCTTTCCTGATGCCTGTTAAAATAAATAATATTCATGTAATAATAGTTTTATTAAACTCTATCAAAGGAGGCTTAGCACAGTTAATTGATAATGGACTAATTTTGAGTGGTTTTATATATTACCCCAGTATTAGGCTTGCACATTTGTTTACAAAAGGAAACCATATAATAATTTTTGTTCCCGGATAACCTTTTTTTTTGTTTAAAAATTTTTTAGCCTTCTGTAAATTACAGTACTGTTTCTTGGTAGCATCAACACTACAATACACAATTGTTTTTAGCAAATAAAAATTTGCAAAACTCTTCCCCTCGCAGGGACTATGATTGTTCAACTGACCTTTGGCCCATAGCCCCCTTAATTATATCCCATTATCTAGGCAAGAGGCCATGTAAGGCCATGAAGGACTACATCACAGAGAATTTCAACATTAATTTTATTAGACTGTCTAGCAGTCCTATTGTAATAGGCTTCTTTTTTTACAAAGGAAAAACGGCACATTGCATTTCTGTGTTGACCACAGAAAGCCAAATAAGATATCATCTAATGTTGATCTCCTCTTTCTAAAATAAAATTATACGGTCCACAATATTTACTAAATTAGTGTTACAATATGTTACAATCTAAAGGCATTAAATACCTTGTAATGCAATATCGGTCAGCCATCCCAGCATTTTCATTTATTCCTACACTCTTAAACAGCATATGGAGGTTCCTAGGCTAAGGATGAAAAAATATTCACTAAAATTGAGAAATACAAATGTAATCCTTCTTGTGTAATATTTTAAAATTCAAAATGGAGGAATGAAATATGAGCTCTCCTGAACTGAAAACTCCCGGAATATCTTAAGTTAAGTGTAACAATTTGAGGGGTTTTTGAACAGCTCTTGTTGGATTATTTTTAAATTTCTGTTCCTTCTGTATACTTGAATTGTTTTGACATTTTATCCTTTCATTTAGCTTTTAATTATTTTTTTTGATAGATAGATAGACAGATAGATAGAAATAAAAAAATTCATAAATAGATAGATAAGTAAAATACAAACACACACTTTGGTAAAAAATACACTGGAATGGCTGTAAAGCATTAAAATTCTAAAGAAATAAAAGTTGTCACTTGGCAGTCACAGTTAGGCATTATGCCAGTGTATTGCTGATGGTATAAAGGAGCCCCAGTATTGTTTCTTGATAAACTTCTGCTAAATAATTTGTTGCCTGAAAGTCCTCAGTGTTAGTGTGTTAAAGAGAGGAAGTGCAGCATTGTTCATAAATGACACTCAGTTTTGTTTTAATTCTCTCCTTTGCTATTACCGTCAGGGAGTACAGAGTGCATCCTAAAACTGAGCTTGCCCTTTTAATTAGCTTGTTAATTTGATGGACCTCTCTTGAAGTGATGCCTTACACACCACCTTGTAGAAAATCGCACTGACCATTACAGAGTAAAAGAAGATATGAAGGATGCCACTTCCCACATTAATGGAGCACAGTCTCCTAAGGACAAAGAGCCTGTTCTGCCCTTTCCTATACAGTTCTTCTGTGTTCTGAGAGCAGACCAACCTCAAATACTTGTAGGAGTGGACCACTTCTACATAAACTCTTGAATACTGACTAGACATACAGTGGTGTGAAAAACTATTTGCCCCCTTCCTGATTTCTTATTCTTTTGCATGTTTGTCACACAAAATGTTTCTGATCATCAAACACATTTAACCATTAGTCAAATATAACACAAGTAAACACAAAATGCAGTTTTTAAATGATGGTTTTTATTATTTAGGGAGAAAAAAAAATCCAATGTGTGACAAACATGCAAAAGAATAAGAAATCAGGAAGGGGGCAAATAGTTTTTCACACCACTGTAGAGGCAATTTGGTGCGGCGAAAGTCAATAACCAGCTCATTGGTTTTGCTGATTCCTCGGCTGTGTCTCGTCTATTTTATAAACACATCCCATTGGTACAGAATCATCTAAGAACTTCTGCAAGTGACATGACTTGGTGTTATATTTATAGTGTCAGGTGTATGCAGTAAAGTGAAAAGGAGACAGGACTGTTTCTTGTGATTCCCCAGTGTTATATTAACACTAATATCCAATATCACCTCAAATGAACAGCCAAGCTCTATTTACTAACAATGAAACTGCTGAAACTTCCTTTAAACTAGAGGTGCTAATGAACTCACAGGCTTAGGGCTTGAAACCCATCTCTTTAGCCATTAGCTCAAATCGACCACAGTAAATTGTACTGATGAATGTATGAACTTGTACATTAATGATTAAGGACTGGACAACAGTAGCTACCATTTTCATTTTGGCGTGAAACTGTAAGGCTACAACCCAATAATAAAGCAGATACTTCAGCACAAAGTGGTGTTCCACAGAGGTTAGTGCTAAGGTAGCTGCTATTTTTAATAATTATGATAAATAGTTTAGAGATGAATAAAAGTAGCAAGTTGGTTAAGTTTGCAGATGATAATAAGATAGGTGGATTGGCAGATAATTTGGAATCTATTAAATCATTACAGACTGCTGTCACTGTCGTGCTCCACTGACAGACTGAGGAGATCGTTCCTCCCCCACACTATGCGACTCTTCAATTCCACCCGGGGGGGTAAACGCTAGCATTATACAAAGTTATTGTCTGTTTTTACCTGCATTTTTATTACTCTTTAATATTTTTTGTATCAGTGTGCTGCTGCTGGATTATGTGAATTTCCCCTTGGGATTAATAAAGTATCTATCTATCTATCTAGAATGACTTGGACAGCATACAGGCTGGGGCAGATTTGTGGCAGATGAAATTTAATGTCAGTAAATGTAAAGTATTACACATAGGAATTAAAAATATTAGGTTTGAATACACAATGGAAAGACTGAAAATTGAGAGTACACCTTAAGCGAAAGATTTAGGAGTCATAGTGGACTCTATGTTATCAACTTCCAGACAGAGTTCAGAAGCAATTAAGAAGGCTAACAGAATGTTAGGTTATATAGCACGATATGTGGAGTACAAGTCCAAGGAGGTTATGCTCAAGCTTTATAATGCACCAGTGAGACCTCATCTGGAGTACTGTGTGCAGTTTTGGTCTCCAGGCTACCAAAAGGACATAGCAGCACTAGAAAAGGTCCAGAGATAAGCAACTAGGCTGATTCCAGGGCTACAGGGGATGAATTGTGAAGAAAGATTAAAAGAGCTGAGCCTTTTCAGTTTAAACAAAAGAAGATTAAGAGGTGACATGATTGAAGTGTTTAAAATTTTGAAGGGAATTACTACAGTGGATTGAGACTGTTATTTTAAAATGAGTTCATCAAGAACACAGGGACACAGTTGGAAACTTGTTAAGGGTAAATTCCACACAAACATTAGGAAGTTTTTCTTTACACAGAGAACCATAGACACTTGGAATAAGCTATCAAGTAGCGTGGTAGACAGTAAGACATTAGGGGCTTTCAAAACTAGAATTAATGTTTTTTTAGAAGAATTACATGGATAAGTTCACGTGTAGATTGTTCTAATATTGTTCTAATATTCTAAGTGAAATACATATTATTAAAAAGCAATTGAAAGGTTTGTTAAAATGGACCATACAGGTTGGCATTGTTGTTACTACTTGCACCTCACAAATTCAGGGTCCTAAGTTCAAAATGCATTCATGGTGATCAGTTCTGTGTTGATTTTTGCACTATGTCTACATTGGATTTTCTTTGGATAATTTTGGTTTATGATCCTAAACTGACCCGGTGTGAGTGAGTGCAGATGTGGGCTAATGTAATGAAACAGTAGCTTGTCCTGTCCCTGTGCTCAATGCTGCTAGGGCAGCCTATGGGCACCTGAAACATTTAAGTGGATTAAATAGTTTTCAGAATGCTTTACAATATTCACCATGTTTTGTTATCTATTTTCTGAACACACATAGTCCAATAGATTGTTGTAAAAAACCAAAAACTATACCAATGACACCAGGAGGAAGTGGAATCAACCCTATCTATCTATCTATCTATCTATCTATCTAAATGACCTTCAAGTGCATCACTGGGCAAACTTACATTCAATCGCAACATGACATTTATAAAAAGCAGTTAATCTCATATGCACACCTTTGGAATGCAGGGGGAAACCTGAGTATATGGAGACGTGAACAAAAAGGGGATTTGAAAACTCCACTTTATTACTAGGCTGGGAATAAAAAAAAGGTTCCTGCAGCATTGAGGCAGAAGTGCCAAACACTGTTCCAAAGTAATACTATATATGACTACTACTAAATCCTAATGCTGTACACTACTACTATTTTATAATAAATGCCCACAAAGCAGGGCAGCACACTGAATAGCACTGCTGCCTCTGTGATTCAAAATGCTGGGTTTGAATTCAACACTTAGGCATTGTCTGTGTGGGATTTGTATGCTCTTTCAATGTCTATATATGTTTTGTATACAAATATGTTTATTGATATTTCTAAATTTTTCAGTGTGTAAGAGGTGTGTGTGTGTATCCAGCAATTAACCAGCGCCCATGCAGAGTTGGCTCCTACCCTGCATTTGATTCTGCTAGGACAAGATCAGGCCCACTGTGACTTTGAATTTAATTTATCAGATCAGTGAATTATGTTTTATATTACATTATCCATGAGGCATTAAATATAATAAAATAACACTGAAACTTTCAGTACATCTTTTGTTATATTTTTAACATTCTAAATGATAAATTCATGTTTCATTGTGACAATATAAAATTTGGTTTCTTGACAGGCTTATAAAGCTTATTATTTTATTTCTCACTAAGGAGGTGGTATATATTGCGTACTGCGTGGTAAAATTCTTCAATAAACATATTTAAGTATTATCCTTAGTGTGACATATCTAAAAAAGAAAAATAAACAATATACAATCCTAGCACACAACATAACCAGATCAGGAGAATTTCTTTCCCTACCTTTTAGCAAACACATTAGCATTTTTTAGTAGCTAGATACGGATATTGTATTTGGCACATACCTTTTATCCATGTAATACAGTTCTGTAAAATGTTCATATTATCGTGTTTCTTGTGAAATGTGTAGTTGGTTATGAATACCTGCAATTTGCTTGAAAATTTAAATTGTTTTTCTATATTATATAGAGAAAGATATAACAAAATGCTTTCTGTTTAATGTAATTTATTTTCAAATTCAGTTTCAGATGATTCTCATCAATTTTCAGCATCTTCGCCTTAATTACACCATTTGTTACATTTATTTACAATGAGCCTATCCAGTCAAAGGGAAACCGAAATCCCTTTAAATTATCTTTGATACATTTTTCCTCACTGTCTATTCTTACAGCTCCAAATTTAATAAGGTTGCACAAGATAACAATTATATCAAGTTAAAAACAAAAAACAATTCCCTATATTCACTGTATTCGCTGTAGCAACCCTGGTTAAGGCAACATAATTTAAAGGATTTAAAAAAAATGGAATTACACTAGTCACAATCCATACAGGCTTCATTTAATAAATTCCAAATTGATCGATGGACACATTTTCAAATGATGGCACAGTTAAGTCAATCTCTCTCTGTCTCTAAAATAAGCAACTATAGAAGATGTTAAGGATAAGATCCCCAGAACAGAAGCAAAAAAAATAAAAATTAGGCTTTCATCATATAAAATGAAGAAATGACCACCCTCAATGAAATACATCAAGCATACAAGCTACAGTAAATAAAAGGACAATAGTTAGAATTGAGCTTATTTAAGTTGTGGGAATGATAATAACATTAACCTTTTCATTCTGATATTAAGTACCCAAGCATATTAATAATAAACTCTAGTGAAACAACAACTTAGCAACATGGGCTGTGGGCACCCCCAGCCCTATTGGCTCTGGTGCAACTGCCGCACCCATGCTGCCAATAATTAGGCCACTATTGAAATTCTGTGACTGGAGTATGTTTCTTTCGTTTCTGATGTCAACCAGAACACTTCATAAATATACCATAATTACACTTATTTTGTAATAGTCATTAACCAAATTTTCTATTTTTTTTACATTTAATGTAATTTGTATTTTTTAATGTAAACTTGTTGCAGTACTCTGATGACATAGTCATTGCGGAATACTAAGCAAAAATAAAACTTAATTGACTGGAAAAAGAAGTTTCTTAATGGTCTTAAGTTGTAGATAGCGTTGCATTATCAGCATACTTTTATCTAACCTAATCTAATCTAATGATAATTTTATAAAAAAATAGTTACATGGCTGAAAGAAATTCTCCTTCATCAAAGCCCAGTTCACACATCAAAGGTGTATTGGAGAAGAGCCCACCAAAACCCTGACAATGAAGATCACAATAAACAGATACATGAAGAAATCCAGGTCCACCAGAAAGAGAGCTCTCCTTTCTGTCAGCATATATTCTCCTCAGTCGTCATTGTTTCTGTTGAAATAAACGGATTGTCAAGAACACAGTAACTATTTAGGTTAGCAGGCAGATAAAGACTTTTCTTTGCATAAAACAAGGAATGAGAACATGTAGTAATGGAGAAATTTACTTTCTTATTTTAGGCACACATTTTACTGTGAGTAAATGCATTTTTGTTCTTGAAAATACAAATTTTTACTGCACCATTTCTGTTTTGGTTAGGTTATGATTGCATTCATTGGACATTTTTAGGAATATAACTACTGTAGTGTAATTACTAAAAAAAATGTTGCCATATATTTTAGTTGGCCCTCAAAATATTTGCAGGAAACACAAGGGAGGGCAACATCATCATTGCTGTCCTCCCTAGAGTTCTTAAACCATTGCTGCAGAGCTAAAGTAGAGTTTTGATCAACTACCAAATAAAACAGATTATGTAACTCACAGGTTCACAAATACTGATTAATTCTGTTCTCTCAGTCGTGACAAATGACAAGTGCTAAAGAAAAAAAATAAAACATTATTAGCTTGCATTCCTTTATGAGGAAAGGCTGACCTCTGATACTATCAGAAGACCCTGTAAAGAATGTAAGATCTTTATGGTCTATAAGAATGTTTAAATTGATTCTAAGTGTGTATAATTAGAAGGGTGTATTCCTTAGGAATGCAAATGGCTGTTTGTTTCATGTTTTAGGACATTCAAGTATGTCATAAATTAAGATTTAAACTTAAGCTATGTATAACCTCAGAATGAACTGCTGAGGTTTTTTTTTTTCTTTTCTAGGATATAAAAGAGAGAACGGGTTTACTTTAGATATTCTGCCAAAATCTAAATCAGTTGACTGAGTTGGAAAGAGGCAGTCTCACATTCTCTCTACTCACCAAGAATTAAGAATAAAGAAATAATTTTTACTTAAATTGGGTTTAAATTCTTCCGTTGTTTTCCGACTTCAGCGCTCACAGTTTTTGGCGCCCAACGTGGGGCAGAGACAGCCAAGCGACTCCTTGAGCAGGATCGTCCAGAGGACCAGCAAATGGACCGATTCCGGCCGGATCGGAGGACCAGCTCCAGAAAAAGTTAGGACTGGCCTGCCTCTGGCGACTCCTGCATGGGGAATCCTTGACCTCCTCTGATTCTTCCTGAAAGTTGAGTAAACTGGGAACTTCCAGGTGGGAGGAAAAATTCTTGGTGAGTAGACCGAGGAAGTCCGACTGGGGAAAAGAAACCAGGCAGTGAGTGAACCGGAATGTATAGATAAGCTCTCGGAAATAAAACAGTGTAAAGATTATGAATGTTAAGGACATGAGTTAGTACACTCCCTATGAAATGAAGAAGTCTCTTAGAGGCTTAAAAGTAAAATAAAGGAAGGGAGTGGGAAGAATAGATAAATAACTGAACATTTCGTGATCGGGAAAAAGCACTGTTGCAGGAGGGCGAGACTCTTTGCTCTAACGGTCTGGTTATATTATGAACTCAACGGGTCACTCAGGGAAATGATCACCTAAACAGTGGTAACCAGCGGCCTTCGGGTGAAACTGTCAGTCTGCTAATCAGGTTGATCGTCCCAGTGAACCGGGGAACAGGATGGACCGGGAGTGAAGCGACAATTGAGGCTGGTTTAGCAAAAAGAGTGTGGAAAACTCACTGACCATGGGGAAAACTAATAGCAAACCTGTTAAAACTCCTTTGGGAAACAGAAAGCATGAATCAACATACTCATCTGTGACTGAATAAAGACTAATTGATTGAACTATTCCTGTCTTCCGCGGTGTTACTTCCACTTTTTATTTGGCACCTGAACAGTTCCCTTTGTGTTGGAGAACCCGAGTGAAGGTGCGAATTGCAGACAGGAATAAGATCGGTGACTGCTGAGTACAACTGCTTTACCGTCCGGGAGAGGTACTGGGACATAACGATAACAGAACCTCTTGGAATGAGACGGAGTCTTAAGTAGGCTTATAATTAGAAGAGAGAGGTGGAAATTTAATAAAAAGGGAAAGTACCTCTCGGTCGGGAATTCGCTAAAGAAAGAAATTGAAAAAACAGGGTGTGAATGAGGAGCCTCTGTTCGGAGGACTGTTTTTGGAAAACGTACCAAGAAAAGAAAAAAAAAGAAAAGCGGCTCTCC
Source organism: Polypterus senegalus (assembly GCF_016835505.1). NCBI lineage: Eukaryota > Metazoa > Chordata > Cladistia > Polypteriformes > Polypteridae > Polypterus > Polypterus senegalus. Next base: position 64,396,636 of record NC_053166.1, read on the forward strand.
AAGACGCTACATAGAACAGAAAACAGGGTTAGATTTAAAAAATAATGTAAACGGTGGAATAAACAGAGCAGGGGCAGGTGGCCAGTAGAAGGCTCTGGTGATATGAGTGGACTACAGGAAGTTAGGAAGATTGTATATAGAAATGCACGAGGGTGCTGTAGTCAAGAAAATGGAAATGTTTAATAGATGGGAATTGATAATTAAAGATAGAGCCCTGAAAGCGATGCAGAAGTGCAATGAAGGACTGCAAAGCCAAATTAAACTTATTGCAGAAAGAGAAAAGTTGTTCTTGATAATGCAAGAACCGTCCAAAAAGTCCGGATAAAAGAAGGAAGAATAAATAAATAAAAATATGTCAAAAAGAAGAAGAACAGATTATACCTTGATTTAGTGACAGCATGTGTTTAAACTCCCTTTGAGGACAATAGTCCATCACCACCCCTTGGGGCAGCTGTAGGAATTAATGAGGGAGAGGAAGAAGATGGTCCCGATGATTTTTAAAAATTAACAGTTTCAGCCAGAGAGGGATGCCTCATAAGCCCCGATTCTGACCCCTCAGGGTCAAAAAACATGAATATGAAAGGATGGAATTTCAAGCACCATTAATACAAGTGCCCTTTCCGCAATATAATGTACAACAGCCTGACTCAGCTTAAAACTGTCCCACCTTCATGGTGCAAAGAAACTGGGACCTGCAAGAATTAAAAGAGGTGGTGCAGGAATTGCTGCATTGTTCATGACAATGGAGAAACAATTAGATGACATATATAAGCCAAATACTGAAGAATGGATTCAGGTCCTTAGCAGAACAGCACACCACCCTTGCACTGACCACCACCATTACATGCTTGTATGCTGCCTTGATTGTTCATGTTTTTCTCAAAACAATAAAAAACATCTGCTGTTCTGGGTTCCTCTTTGATTACAGTATTCAAAATCATTTTACTGTATTGGATGATTTTTTGGACTGTATTATAATGAAGTCTGGCTCTTGGATTTGTCAGCTGCTGTTTTCAGAAAAAGAGACTACAGTAATCCCTCGCTATATCGCGCTTCGACTTTCGCGGCTTCACTCTATCGCAGATTTTAAATGTAAGCATATCTAAATATATATCACAAATTTTTTGCTGGTTCGCGGATTTCTGCGGACAATGGGTCTTTTAATTTATGGTACTTGCTCCCTCAGTTTGTTTGCCCAGTTGATTTTATACAAGGGACGCTATTGGCGGATGGCTTAGAAGCTACCCAATCAGAGCATGTATTACATATTAACTAAAAATCCTCAATGCTATAAGATATGCTTCCCGTGCGGTGCTCGATTGTTTGCTTGTCTCTGCCTCTCTCTCACCCTCTCTGACATGCTCTGCGCCTGACGGGGGTGTGAGCAAAGGTGCTGTTTGCACAGAAGCTGTTTGCCTAGTGGATACGAACGCACCTCTAAGAAATGCCGGCCGCTTTATCGCGGTGCTTCCAAAACACACTTATTGATTTTTTGATTGTTTGCTTTAATCTCGCTCTCTCTCTCTCTCTGGCGTTCTCTGCGCCTGACGGAGGAGATGTGAGCAGAGCTGTTTGCACAGAAGCTGTTTGCTTAGAAGATACTGACGCTCCTCTAAAAAATGCCGCGGCAAACTTAAAAGCACACGTATTGATTTTTTGATTGTTTGCTTTTCTTTGCGAGCGATCTCTCTCTCTCTCTCTGAAATTCTCTGCTCCTGAAGAGAAGAAGATATATTTGCATTCTTTTAATTGTGAGAAAGAACTGTCATCTCTGTCTTGTCATGGAGCACAGTTTAAACTTTTGACTAAAATGTGTTATTTCATGTCTAGAGGGCTCTAATAATGTTAACAGTGTGGGAGAGTTTCTAAGGGCTTAAAATATATAAAAATAACCATACAAACATATGGTTTCTACTTCGCAGATTTTTGTCTATCATGGGGGGGTTCTGGAACGCAACCCCCGCGATCGAGGAGGGATTACTGTATTTGCCTAACGAACTGTTATATCTCAGCAAAACTGGCTGGAGCAGTATTTCTCTTTTTACAACAATCGCTTTTCTTCTGGAGTGGTTTTACCACATATCCTCATTGCTAAATCCTCTCGTTTTCAGTGGCATAATGTGAGAAAATGGGTAATAGCATGTCCAGAAGGGGAGGATTGGGAGTATGTCGGACCTAACATTTAGTTCACCCAGATAGATCTGTTAAGAAAATTGCAGTAGGACTAGTTGTACCTGTAACCCGATCCGTTCTGTCATTTATCTTTCACCTCTCCACCTAATAAACCCATGCTGTTTACCCTTAAATTTTTTTAGTTAGATTTGCTCCACTCATCTCTCTGGGTACAAGGGAAATAATATTTTGTCTGAATAGCTCATGCTGAACCCTTGGTCATTTTCCCAAAGTCATCCTTCCATTTACATTGTGCACATGATCTTATTTCGTTTGAGGCTGGGACTGGTATTACAATTGTTTATGCTGATTTAGTTAAGCGGGGTGGCATTATTCTGATCCAATATTCTCCTATTCTTCTAGTTAAAAAGCATATGATTCATGACGATTCATTCAGGACCTCCGTGGAGTCAATGCTGCTATACACCCTAGGACTCCTATAGTCTCGAAACCTTCCACTATTCTCTGTACTGTCCCGGCCACTGCTATGTGGTTTTCTGTTACTGATCTTGTGAATGCTTTCTTTTCAATTACTGTACACCCTGAGTCTCAGTTCTGGTTCGCATTCACTTTTAAAGGGAAGCATTGGACCTGAACTGTGATATACAGAGTCTCTGTGTGCGTGCATGTGAGTGTGTGTGCAAGTGTGAGTGTGTGCATGGACAAGAATTAGAAAAGATAAAAAGTTGAAAGGTTATTGGCCAAAGGGGGGTGGTGTCCTGGTGTAATATGTAGATGAGTTGCTTTTATGTTCTGAGGCACAAAGGCTTTGTTGGTCTTCCTAGCAGAAATCGGGCACAAAGTGTTCCGGAAAAAGTTGCAACTGGTTGAAAGAAAAATGAAATACCTGAGTCATGATTTGACTCAAGGGGAATGTGCACAGTCTGCAAGACGCCAAGTTATGTCTGTTCTTGAAATGTTATGATATTGCCGGCAATGGTTAAAAAAGATTTTTTTTTTGCTGAAAAGCACAGCCACTCCAAGATTTAGCGACCTTTTCTAATTTGGTTTTGACTGATAAAATTTCATGGATGGAGCAGGCTGAGAAGGCTTTAACTGATATAAACTAAATTTTGATGTCTGCGCCTGCGTTAAGAACTCCGGACTACGGTAGTCTCGTCCTTTCACTCTGTTTGTGGACAAGAAAGGAGGGTGTATGACTGCAGTATTAACTCAACAACAAGGAAATAGACAATGACCAGTCACATACTATTCTAAAAAAAAAATTTTTAAAAATTAATAAATAAAACTGGATCCAGTGGCCGCTACAATCCTGGCCTTTTTGAAAGCAGCTGATGCAATAACAGAGGCCATATTAGCATGCTCAGATGTTGTTCTCATGAGTTTATTAACTGTTAAGGTACCACATGCTGTACATTCCATCTTAGTACAGACAAAAACATCTCATTTGACAGGTGCGCTTGCGGTAGTGAAGTGTCAAGCTCACACAGGGAAGACAAATCCAGTAAGTGAGGGAAAATGCGCAAGCACACATGTGGGCAAAGAAAGCCGCCCGGGATCCTACTTCACACTAACCACTTTATTTCTATAACAGAAGGAGTAACAAGAGTCACCCGAGGTGCAGTTTTATCTCTACAAACTGTAGCAACGGGAAAGGAGATAAAGATGTGGCAGAAAGAGGGATTAGAAAAAGATCCGAAAGGAATTTGGATCCATCCATTAACTAAACATCCTTTTTTCCCCAACAGCTTCTTTCTAGGTATTGCAAAGGCTGCGCATGGTTTGGCCCACCCTTCCAGAAGACACAATGATGGCACAGGTACAACAATCCTGTCATGCCCGAGGATTTTCTAACTTTGCTGATTAGTTCTGTAAGAGGTGTACACTATGGCAAAGATTTAATGTAGGAAAAGGCTTGCAGGTCTGTGTAGTGCCTTACAGATAGAGTGTATGAACAAGTGAGGGAAACGTGGTGAACTACCTCACTACTGTAAGGGAAATACAATATTAAAATGTGCTCTGTACCCTGTCAAATGTCACTATTGCAAGATGCTCAACTCTAAATCCGGCTACCCTACTTCCCACTGAGGGAGAGGGGGAACCACATAACTGCCAGGATGAGATAACAAAGGTCCTGAAACCTAGTCCGGACCTCCAGGAAACTCTACTAAAAACAGGAGAAATTCTTTATGTGGACAGATGTTCCTTGGGATTGGACAACAGAACACTCTCCACCAGTTACAAAGTGGTCAAAGGAGACCACTTACTTGAATCTCTTCTAGTTTAAGTGCACAAGCAGCTGAGCTAATAGCTCTCACTCGAGCTTGCCAGTTGTCTGAAAGGAAGGTCATAACCATTTACACAGATTCCAGATCTGCCTTTGGAGTCTTCCATGATCATGGGGCATTATGGAAATTAAGGGGATTCAAAACCAGTACTGGTAAGCCCATACAACACCAGAAATTAGTGGAATCCCTTCTCGAAGCTATAACAGAACCATCAAAACTGGCAATACTTAAATGCCAAGCCCATACTGGAAAACAAAACCCAGTCAGCCAAGGAAATGAACTAGCTGACCATTTTGCTAAACAGGCCGCCTGTAATAACACACCAGTGTCTTTATTCCAACAGAAGGATGACAAAGACCCTGATAATCAAATTATTTCTTTACAGAGTGCTACCACTGACTGAGAAAGGATAAAGTGGTCCCGAGAAGGATCCCTCTCTGCTGGGGTCTGGACCCATAAGCAAACTAACAAACATTTCCTCCCAAAGGCTTCTTTTCCAGGAATGGCAAAAATCGCACACAGCCTGAATCATGCAGGAAAAGACGCTATGACTCAGGAAGTCGAGCGACATTGGGAAACCACAGGTTTCTCTACATATGCTGAACAATTCTGCTGATGATGCGCACTATGCCAAAGGTTTAATGTAGGTAAAGGTACTCGGGTAAGCCCCACTGTCACTCTTAACCCAATGGGTCCCTTTGAACACCTCCAAATGGATTTCATTGAGTTAACACCATCTAAAGGCTACCGTTATTGCTTGGTAATTGTCAATGTGCTCTCCCGATGGGTGGAAGTTTTCCCTTCTAAACATGTAGATGCCAAAACTGTGGCTAAAGCTCTAATAAAAGAAATTATTCCAAGATGGGGAATACCACAGGAACTGCAGACCAATAATGGAACCCACTTTGTGAATTCTGTAATAAATGAGCTGACTACTTGGCTCCAGATAAATGTGCATCATTACTGCAAATACCATCCCCAAAGTGGAGGTATTGTAGAAAGGTGCAATGGTATCCTAAAATCAAAATTGGCAAAAATCTGTGAGCAGACAAACTTAACCTGGCCAGATGCTCTACCCCTGGCCTTGATGGGGTGGAGAGAAAGAAAACATCGGCAGTTGGGACTATCACCATTTGAAATTTTAACTGGACGCCCCATGCCCATTGGCATGGTTATCGGAAATGTTACTCTGCATACTGTGGACAATGATCTTCCCTCTAGTCTTGCAGGTCTCCGAGCCTCCCCGAAGGAAGTCCACGAACAAGTTAACAAGGCTTGGCGGACCAGTCCCCCACCAACGGAGTTCCAGATCCCCCTTGGAACCTGGATACTGGTCAGAGACACCCGAAGGAAACATTGGCATCAACCTCATTGGAGGGGACCATTCCAGGTGCTATTATCTACACCTCACGTTGTTAAAGTCGAAGGACTTCCTGCCTGGATCCACGTCTCACATTGCAAAGAATGGCACTCTTAGTTCTATTATTAATAACTTTTTCTGTCCCCTTGAACATGGGACAACGAACATATGGGGACCTTCCCACACTAACTTTCCAAGTAGGGAAGACTACCTCACTCCAGATTGACTTTTGTACTGTTGCTCCTTGTGGAACCGGCAGCCATGAATGATGGACTAGGGCTGAAAAATGTGTGTGTGTGACTACTGTCTCCACTCATTATGGCAGTAATTGTGAAAAATGGCAGTGGGTATTTGCAAATACAGGTACCTATGACTGGGGTTATCAGCCCTGGAAGGCTCAGCGACATGATCTCAAGGTTTGTGGTTGCTGCCTCATCCCCTGTATTCATGGCCTCCTTCAGAGGCTTATTGACACCTCTCTCACAAAAGCATATTTTCTTCATGCTGACAATTCCCAAAACCCTGATTACATCCCTTTGCTTCCAGAACTTTCTCCCTTTTCTGAATATGATAATATTGTTCTCGATGATTGGGTCTGATCATTCTCATGTGCACATTTTATGTGCAAAGGGGGGAACTGAGAAAGAAAAAAATTAAAACATTATTAGCTTGCATTCCTTTATGAGGAAAGGCTGACCTCTGATACTATCAGAAGACCCTGTTAAGAATGTAAGATCTTTATGGACTATAAGAATGTTTAAATTGATTCTAAGTGTGTATAATTAGAAGGGTGTATTCCTTAGGAATGCAAATGGCTGTTTGTTTCATGTTTTAGGACATTCCAGTATGTCATAAATTAAGATTTAAATTTAAGCTATGTATAACCTCAGAATGAACTGCTAGGGTTTTTTTTTCTTTTCTAGGATATAAAAGAGAGAACGGGTTTACTTTAGATATTCTGTCAAAATCCAAATCAGTTGATTGAGTTGGAAAGAGGCAGTCTCACATTCTCTCTACTCACCAAGAATTAAGAATAAAAAAATTATTTTTACTTAAATTGGGTTTAAGTTCTTCCGTTGTTTTCCGACTTCAGCGCTCACACAAGCCACAAGTGTTATGATATGGAGGCCCAGACATGCTGGAAAGGGTGTGAGGCCTCCAAAGTAAGCCTCATCATTGGCACCTTGACCCCAAAATCTACAGGCCTGCTTCACCTTACACCAGTCTGTAAAGGAGTTTTGGCTTCAAAAAACTTTAAATGTTACAAAATATCTCAGATTGCCTCTCAATGGTAAGGGAATCCATAAAAAAACCTTTAGATTTGTAAACCGCTCAGTGAATTTTGCTAAAGCGTTATTTGAAGTGAATTTGCTGCATTTGCCCTTGTTTAGCAAATTATTTACTGATATTTTGGCTGGTTTAGGAGAATTTTTTCCCCCAGCATCCCATAATGCTTTGTGAAGCCTGCGTGACATTCCCCCGGAGCTATAATAGGTAAGATAATGCTGATCAGTTGCACTCTGTGAAACTTAGGGGTAGAACAGATAAGTAAATAATACAGGTTTTCAACATTTTATTTTTATGAAACATATACAGCATAAATTTCAAGTTATCTCTGCTTTTTGCCAAATTTGCAGGTTGATTTTCGAGTTCCATGTCAGTTTAAGAGGATGTGCGTGCCCTTTGCATACATAATTAGCCACATGGAGGTAAAAACAAATCCTGAAAGAGAATGAATGCCCCCCTCCCCAACACAGGATACTCTATGAACTAGATGTTTCTATCTTTTTGATAGGATAAAAGGTGCAAAGCATCAGCACATACAGTTTGGAGAGCCTTCAGCATGACTTATAAAATAGAACAAGCCAGTGCATGACTTCATTCATGACAGGCCACTTTGAATTTTCTGATTTTAAAAGGCCTATATATTTTTTTCTGAATTTTTACTACCATTTCAGCATTTCCGCTTTGTTTTGATGAAATATATGATTGCACATTTTTGATTGCGTTCTCTCTTCTTTGATCTCATGGAGGCATGGTGGTGTATTGGTTTGTACTTCTGCAGGTCCCCTTTGTGGCCACAATAATCGGTCCAGTATAGTTGACAGAGATTTCTCTAACCTTTAGGCAAACTTTAAAGCTGATTGCACCATTTAAATAGAGTCAGAAATATAGTTCAGTTAGCTCTTTCCCTTTGACTAAAATGCATTTATTATATACTAGCAAAATACCCGCGCTTTGCAGCGGAGAAGTAGTGTGTTAAAGAAGTTATGAAAAAGAAAAGAAAACATTTTAAAAATAACGTAACATGATTGTCAATGTAATTGTTTTGTCACTGTTATGAGTGATGAGTGTTGCTGTCAAATATATATATATATATATATATATACACATACATATCCATACATCTATACTAATAAAAGGCAAAGCCCTCACTCACTCACTCACTCACTCACTCACTCACTGACTCATCACTAATTCTCCAACTTCCCGTGTGGGTGGAAGGCTGAAATTTGGCAGGTTCATTCCTTACAGCTTCCTTACAAAAGTTGGGCAGGTTTTATATCGAAATTCTACGCGTAATGGTCATAACTGGAAGCAGTTTTCTCCATTTACTGTAATGGAGATGAGCTTCAACGCCGTGGGGGCGGAGTTTCGTGTGACATCATCACGCCTCCCACGTAATCACGCAGTACATAGAAAACCAGGAAGACCTCAAAAGCGCTGAAGAAAACATGCATTATATAATTGAGAAGGCAGCGAAACAATAAGAAGCGAGCGAGTGACATATACAACCATATTCATGAGTTCTGCTACTTCGGAAACAAAGCACGATGTAAACCTACACTTTAAATTAAGTTCATAGACAGGCTGCGCTGGCGTTTGTAATTTAGTGCCTGCCCATATAAGGCCGTCCGTCAGCGGCAATCCAATAGCAAACTGCCACGGGTAAATATTCACGGGTGAAGGACTGTGCTTATGGAGAGGAAGATGAGATGGTCAGGGTGGTGTTTGACACAAACTCAGCGAAACTGCGAGAGAAAGTTTTAAGTGCCAGGACTAAGGTAACATTAAATACAGCCATGGACATAGCACGAGATGGCACCAGCACAGCTGGGAACCTTCGATGCATGTACACCGAGCGGCTCACATGAACTGACGCAGTGCACAGATAAAAAGCAACAGTTCCAAAGAGCGCTGAACAAAAACCGAATTACACAATTGAAAAGGCAGCAAAAATATGAAGCGTCTCATACATACAAGCATATTCATAAATCCAACTACTGCGGAAACAAAGCACACGTTGGAAAAAGTCAATCCGCTAAAGGAAGACAGTGTAAAAAAAACCCGTGCATGCAGTGTGTCAGGTCTCAGATAAAGAAGAAGACGAGCTGTTTATTGATGCAGTAAGAAGCGAATCGATGAATGAAACCTGTCATCTTTACAGCGATTGACAAACACGGAATGTAACTTGAACACAACACATCCTACAAATACGAACCTGATTGAAAGAAATAATGATAATCAAATCCTTGATGACAGCAACACTCAGTAACACTCACAAAACAAATACTGTATATTGACAGTCATGTTACGTTATTTTTAAAATGTTCCCTTTTCTTTTCTAGCTTTTTAACACACTACTTCTCGCTGCGATCGCGGGTATATATATATGTATATATATATAACCCGATCTACATACTCGAATAATGGATACTTTATTCGCCATCAGTGATTGTTTTGGTAAAGCCATACTCAGTGTATTCATTAGATGAGCGGTAAAAAGTAAGGGCAAGGGAGGATGACTTATTGAGGCATGCAGGCTGTAGTGCGTCAACTCTATCTGAATGCGCGATCACATTTGAAAAAATATATCTTTTCAAGTTCTATTTAGTCCATATGTGTCAAACTCAAGGGCGGGCCACATCCGCCCGGCGTGTAATTATATCCGCCCGAGATCATTTTATATACTGTATTATTGTTATTAAAGCCGGGTATATGAAGCGCTGGTAACACAATAAACTACAGATCCCATAATGCAGCGCTTCAGCTGCCTTGCCGAACAGTTACCGCGTTAATCAAGTCTACCTTAAGATGCTGCAAGTTATTGCGAAGCTAGCTCACACGATGCTGAAGAGAAAAGTTGATTCTGAAAATAGAGCCTTTAAAAACCGATGGGAGGCTGAGTATATGTTTACTGAACCCGTGTGTCTCATTTGTGGAGCTAATGTGGCTGTAATTACAGAATTTAATCTAAGACGGCACTATAAAACAAAACATCAGGGTAACCTGAAAGACCTGAATGCAATGCAGAAGATACAGAAAGCAGAAGAATTAAATAAGAATCTGACACTTCAGCGGACGTTTTACCCGTGCACAATCACAAAGTGATTTCAATTGAGCTGCTTTTATGGGAGACACAACCACTTGCCCCACTTTCCCTATTACCAAGTAATGTTAAACCAAGTCGTCACTACGGTGTTCCCAAATCGCACTTTGCTGATAAACTGGCGCACTGAGTTTGCACGGCGCTTTGGTGACTTTGAAGAACAAAAAGTCCGTCTACATGCGGCTCGAACCTTGTGCATGTTTGGTAGCACATATCTGTGTGAGAAGCTCTTCTCAGTGATAAAGACTAACAAAACAGCACACAGGAGTCGCCTCACTGATGAGCACCTGCAATCCATCCTGAGAATCTCCACAACACAGAACCTCACACCACACAGAAACGAACCTGTTGCCAAAAAAAGATGCCAGGCGTCCAGCTCTAAAATGACATATGAGCAAAGACAACTGAATGATTTGATTTGTTATTGCTGAAAGGAACACATTTTATTTATATTTCTAGGTTTTGTTATGCAGCATGTTCATATTTGAATTTGTATAATTTTGACAGGATATATTTTTATGGAGAGCAAAATCTTTTGGGATATTTAAAATCTAAGTTTATTTTTATAAAATATAAAATTACATAAGAGTAAAGAAATTTGAATGTTTGTTCTTTTAATGTTTACTTTATTTCTAACTTGTATAATTTAGATAGGATATATTTTTATGGAGAGCAAAATATTATAAGTTGTTTAAGGTTTGAGTTGATTTATTCAGGAATAATATTCCTGTCTGTTTTACCATTCCTACCAAAGATATTTCTGTCGACTAAATAAAAATTCCTTCTATTTAAAATTTAAATAGAACTTGAACAAATCGATAGTTCATAATATCCACGCAGACTTGCACGTAAGAGCGGAGTCATCCGTTTTAACAAACAGCGTATTGCACTGATCTGAAATAGCTGTGTGTGTATATATGTAGATATGTATGTATATGTATATATATGTTTATATATGTGTGTGTGTATGTATGTATATATATGTATTTGTGTGTATATATGTGTGTGTATGTATGTATGTGTATGTATATGTATGTGTATATGTATAGATATGTATATATATATGTTTGTGTGTGTGTGTAAATATATATATATATATATTTATATTTATATATATATATATATATATGACAACAACACTCATCACTCACAACAGTGACAAAACAATAACATTGACAATCATGTTACGTTATTTTCAAAATGTTTCCTTTTCTTTTCATTGCTTCTTTAACACACTACTTCTCATTTGGCCTTGGTATTTTGCTAGTATATACATATACACATATATATATACACACACACATATATACATACATATTTATATATATATATATATACATACATATATACACGTACATCCACATATATATACATATATATATACATATCTACATATACACACATACATATACATACACACACATATATACACACAAATACATATATATATACATACACACATATATATACACTCACCTAAAGGATTATTAGGAACACCTGTTCAATTTCTCATGAATGCAATTATCTAATCAACCAATCACATGGCAGTTGCTTCAATGCATTTAGTGGTGTGGTCCTGGTCAAGACAATCTCCTGAACTCCAAACTGAATGTCAGAATGGGAAAGAAAGGTGATTTAAGCAATTTGGGCGTGGCATGGTTGTTGGTGCCAGACGGGCCGGTCTGAGTATTTCACAATCTGCTCAGTTACTGGGATTTTCACGCACAACCATTTCTAGGGTTTACAAAGAATGGTGTGAAAAGGGAAAAACATCCAGTATGCGGCAGTCCTGTGGGCGAAAATGCCTTGTTGATGCTAGAGGTCAGAGGAGAATGGGCCGACTGATTCAAGCTTATAGAAGAGCAACTTTGACTGAAATGACCACTCGTTACAACCGAGGTATGCAGCAAAGCATTTGTGAAGCCACAACACGCACAACCTTGAGGCGGATGGGCTACAACAGCAGAAGACCCCACGGGTACTTCTCATCTCCACTACAAATAGGAAAAAGAGGCTACAATATGCACGAGCTCACCAAAATTGGACAGTTGAAGACTGGAAAAATGTTGCCTGGTCTGATGAGTCTCGATTTCTGTTGAAGTCAGAATTTGGCGTAATCAGAATGAGAACATGGATCCATCATGCCTTGTTACCACTGTGCAGGCTGGTGGTGGTGGTGTAATGGTGTGGGGATGTTTTCTTGGCACACTTTAGGCCCCTTAGTGCCAATTGGGCATCGTTTAAATGCCACGGGCTACCTCAGCATTGTTTCTGACCCTGTCCATCCCTTCTTGACCACCATGTACCCATCCTCTGATGGCTACTTCCAGCAGGATAATGCACCATGTCACAAAGCTCGAATCATTTTAAATTGGTTTCTTGAACATGACAATGAGTTCACTGTACTAAAATGGCCCCCACAGTCACCAGATCTCAACCCAATAGAGCATCTTTGGGATGTGGTGCAACGGGAGCTTCATGCCCTGGATGTGCATCCCACAAATCTCCATCAACTGCAAGATGCTATCCTATCAATATGGGCCAACATTTGTAAAGAATGCTTTCAGCACCTTGTTGAATCAATGCCACGTAGAATTAAGGCAGTTCTGAAGGTGAAAGGGGGTCAAACACCGGATTAGTATGGTGGTCCTAATAATCCTTTAGGTGAGTGTATATATAAACATATATATACTGTCAGGGATGCCAGGGGCAACGACCCGGCCGGGACGCCGTGAGGGACCGGAAGAGGGTTAGAGCCCACCCTGGATCACGTGGGGGCCGCCTTCCTGGTTGCTCTGAGGGCCACGGGTACAGGGCATGGAAGCTCCACCCTGTAGGGGCCTGTGGTCACCGCCAGGAGGCGCCCCAATGCCTTGGGGACCTGTTACCTTCCTGGTGTGGCGGAAGTGCAGTGGGGAAAATTTAGGACGGCACCCGGAGAGCTGCCGGGAGGACAGCCGGCACTTTTGCCACGCTGGGGCATGGCCAGAGGAGGAATGCCGGGAACACCTGGGGCTCATCCGGGGACTGTATAAAAGGGGCCGTCTCCATTCATTCAGGGCTAGAGTCAGGTGGAAGGAGAAGGAAGGCAGAAGAGAGTGGAGGCGGCCCGAAGAAAGGCATATTGTGGCCAGGACTGTGTGTGTTTGGGGTTTGTGCACTAATTTGGGGTCTTAGTGACCATTACTGGGTCTGAGTGACCATTTATTGTATATATTCTGTGAATAATAAACGTGTGGTGGTGAAGAACAACATGTCCGCCTGTCTGTGTCCGGGTTGGCTCCACAATACATACATATCTACATATATACATATACACACACACACATATAAACATATATACATACATATCTACATATATACATACACACACACACATACATACACACATACATACATACATTCACATATATACAGTCTTTGGGGTGCGAGCAACTGTTGCTGGGGGTGCCAGAATCCATGAAGGAAGAAAAATGAAAAACATTATTTGTACAAAATCTTAATTTATTTATCCATTCCTAAATAATTAAATGGGCAGGCCATTTCGTATCAGTGCAATACGCTGTTTGTTAAAACTGATGACTCTCGCTCTTACGTGCAAGTCTGCGTGGATATTATGATTATTACGTTTCTGTTCAAGTTCTATTTAAATTTTAAATAGAAGGAATTTTTATTTAGTCGACAGAATATTATTCCGGAATAAATCAACTCAAACCTTAAATAACTTATAATATTTTGCTCTCCATAAAAATATATCCTGTCTAAATTATACAAGTTAGAAATAAAGTAAATGTTAAAAGAACAAACATTCAAATTTCTTTACTCTTATGTAATTTTATATAAAAAATAAACTTAAATTTTAAATATCCCAAAAGATTTTGCTCTCCATAAAAATATATCCTGTCAAAATTATACAAATTCAAATATGAACATGGTGCATAACAAACCCTGGAAATATAAATAAAATTTGTTCTTTTCAGCAATAACAAATCAAATCATTCAGTTGTCTTTGCTCATATGTCATTTTATCAGAGCTGGACGCCTGGCATCTTTTTTTGGCAACAAGTTTGTTTATGTTTGGTGTGAGGTTCTGTGTTGTGGAGATTCTCAGGATGGACTGCAGGTGCTCATCAGTGAGGCGACTCCTGTGTGCTGTTTTGTTAGTCTTCATGACTGAGAAGAGCTTCTCACACAGATATGTGCTACCAAACATGCACAAGGTTCGAGCCGCATGTAGATGGAGCTGGAGCATTTGTGCGGGAATGGAGTGAATAAACTGTGCGGGCCCTGCAGTATCGTACTTTGCCTTCAGTGTGCCATTACACTGCAGCTCAATCACCTCCATCTGAATCTGCACAGGTGCAGTTTCCACATCGACGGCAAATGGGTTGCGAAACAACTCAAAATTCTTTATTTGTTCTTCAAAGTCACCAAAGCGTCGTACGAACTCAGTGCGCAGTGCGCTCAGTTTATCACCAAAGTGCATATTTGGGAACACCGTTGTGCCGATTTGGTTCAACATTACTTGGCAACAGGGAAAGTGGGTCAAGTTGCACTGGTGCATTTGTGTCTCCCATAAAAGTAGTTTCACTTGAAATCACTTTGTGATTTTGCACGGGTAAAAACGTCTGCTGAAGAGTCAGATTCTTCTTTAACTCTTCTGCTTTCTGTATCTTGTGCATTGCATTCAGGTCTTTCAGGTTATCTTGATGTTTTGTCTCATAGTGCAGTCTTAGATTAAATTCTGTAATTACAGCCACATTAGCTCCACAAATGAGACACATGGGTTTACTGGCAATGTCAGTAAACATATACTCAGCCTCCCGTCGGTTTTTAAAGGCTGTATGTTCAGAATCACCTTTTCTCTTCGGCATCATGTGGGCTAGCTTCACAATAACTTGCAGCATCATAAGCTAGACTTGATCAACGTGGTAAGTGTTCGGCAAGGCAGCTGAAGCACTGCATTATGGAATCTGTAGTTTATTGTGTTACCAGTGCTTCATATCCCCGGGCCATTAATAACAATAATACAGTATATAAAATGATCTCGCGGGCCGGATGTGGCCTGTGGGCCTTGGACTAAATAGAACTTGAAAAGATATATTTTTTCGAATGTGATCGCGCAATTCAGATCGAGTTGATGCGCACTACAGTACATCGAGCCTGCATGCTATTGTGGTTTGCCTGCGTGCCTCAATAAGTTACCCTCCCCTCGCTCTTACTTTTTTACCGTTCATCTAATGAATACACTGAGTATGGCTTTACCAAAACAATCATTGATTGCGAATAACGTATCCATTATTCGGGATTGGTCTCGTCCGTTACGAGAGATGGACGTCTAAAGTGGAGCTCCGCTAGCAGCGGTGTTATTTTCATATTATTTGCTTATTATCCTGAGATATCTTGTATTTATTCAACCTGAGAGGGACTGCTACAGTATATGTAAGCACATATAAACATGGCCAACAAGAAGGGGGTCCGAAAGAATCGAAGACTAAAGCTACATCCAAGCTACGATCAGCAAGCCCTAGCTTCGAGATACGGCCTCTCAGAGACAGACCTGGATCAGATGGGCGAAAGTACAGACTCCTCAGGACCACGGTCCGCTACATCGTCGCCGGCTGAGAGCGAAAAGGGGAGCGAGGGTGCAATCGTGAGTGCAGATCTGGATAGCTCGCCGATCGGAGATCACCTGAAGCTGGAAAGGGCCTTGCAGTCCGCGGCTTCAATTACGCAACTACGCAAGCCGGGAGCAGCAGGGACACCGGCTTCAGCAGAGCCTGCTGCTTCATCTTCAGTACAAAGAAGCACAATCGAACTATCTGAACTGAAGGTGCTGCTCGCTGAGCTCACGCAAGATATAAAGAAAAGCGAGAAGGCTAATGAGAAAGCAACGGCAAAGGCACTTGAGAGACTGAAACAGGATTTGAAATAGGAGATGGAAAGGCTGCGTCAAGAGGTGCAACTTGAGCGACAGGTGCTGGGTAAAATTGAAGAGCGCATTCAGGTCAAACTGAGCAAGCTTACTGATCAATTGGAGGATCTCAAGGAGACATTCACGTATCGGATTGAAATGGCCGACAAGGCAGCTGCCAGTGCCGAGGAAAAAGCAGTTAATACCAGCTCCGAATGCAAAAAACTCGGAGACAGACTGGCTGCTTTGGAAGATGGGAGTAGAAGGTGTAATGTCAGAATTGAAGGTCTGCCTGAGAATCGAGAAAGTTCAAACCCTGTGAAATTCGCAGCTGAACTTTTTTCCAAAATAATCGGGGAGGACTGTAAAGCAGAATCTGAGATAGCAGCGGCTTACCGCGTACGCGCTCAAACACCGTTAGACCCCGACCAAGATCTTTTATAGTTCGTTTTGAACGATTAGCATTTAAGCTAGAGGTGATGGCACTCCTCAGAAAAAAGGAAGATATTACATATGAAAATAACCACATTCGTATCTTCCCTGACTTCTCTCCGGCAACAACTACTAAACGCAGCCTTCTATAACATTAAACAGCGTTACGGCAAGCCAGCGTCAAATACAGCCTCTTGTATCCGGCAAAACTGAAAGTGGAATGGCAGGGGCAATTCTATGTCTTCGCTAGCAAGGAAGAAGCAGAGAAAGAATTAAGAAAGCTGATCCCTGGACTATTCTGATACATAATAGTGAGTCATGGCCGTTAATGATATAGCAATGATTAACAATCTACTGTCTGATCTGTTTGTTTTAAAATACGGGTTTTTATCAGAATATATTCTCATTATTACTTAGTATTACTAGGGCGCTATTTGTTTATGTTTTATTGTGCTTAATTAATCCTTTTATTTTTTTTTTTTGTAATTATTTTATCTTTACCCTAAACGAGACTGTTCAATATCATACCCTTGGTTTATTGTTGTTGCTATTACTGCATTAAGACATGTTATGCTTATTCTGGACACATTTTTAACACCATCCCCCGGGTTTATTATCTGGGTGTATTATCTTAATGCACTAAAATTGCTGAAGACTATATATATATTTTAAGTGCAAAATTCTTTTTTTTTTTTTTTTTTTCTCTTTTAAAGACTATATTGGTAACAGATATCTCTATCTTTTAACCCTAAAGCGCCGCTGCATTGGGGCTTGTTTTGCTTTGGATGTACTCTATCTCTGGGTATGTCAGAGGACTGGGACTATGTGAAGTGTTTTTTAGCCTCATTTGGGGAGGCAAAGAGGGAGGGTGGGGGGTAAGGGGAGAGAAAAGAGCAGGCCTGATCTATACCTAATCTATCCTCACAATCTTTATAATTATTACTACCAACATAATAATAAGCTATATGGCAACAACTCTAGGGAAAATAGGAAATTAAGACCAAAAGATGTCTCACTCCCAGTTAAGACTATAAAATGACATCAAAAACTCAGAATCAGTGTCTCCATGATGGGACAGTTAACTTTGTAAGCTGGAATGTTAAAGGCCTGAATCACGAATTAAAGAGAAAGAAAGTACTCTCTCACCTAACAGGTCTAAATGCTAAAATAGTATTTTTACAGGAAACCCACTTACTAAGCAAGGATCAGTTCCGGCTGCAAAAAGACTGGACTGGCCAAATGTTCCATTCTAGTTTTACAAAGAAAACTAGAGGTGTGGGAATTCTCATACATAGAACAGTACCATTTGTAGCATCAGATGTACAGGGTGGGCCATTTATATGGATACACCTTAATAAAATGGGAATGGTTGGTGATATTAACTTCCTGTTTGTGGCACATTAGTATATGTGAGGAGGGAAACTTTTCAAGATGGGTGGTGACCATGGTGGCCATTTGGAAGTCGGCCATTTTGGATCCAACTTTTGTTTTCAATAGGAAGAGGGTCATGTGACACATCAAACTTATTGGGAATTTCACAAGAAAAACAATGGTGTGCTTGGTTTTAACGTGACTTTATTCTTTCATGAGTTATTTACAAGTTTCTCTTTGTTTACAGCCATTGACATGTCGCAGAGGTTAACACGTGAGGAGCGGATAGAAATTGTGTTGATGTCTGGTGAACGCAGTAACCGGGTCATTGCAGCAGATTTCAATGCAAGACACCCTACGAGACCACCCATCTCCCATGCTACAGTTAGCAAACTGCTTGCTAAGTTTCGTGAAACTGGTTCAGTGTTGGATTTGCCAAAATGTGGACGCATGAAAACTGTCACTAATAAAGAAACATCAGTGGCTGTCCACAGTGTAGCACTCGCCGCATGTCACTGGAGAGTGGAATTAGTCGAACATCCCTTCGGCGGATATTAGCAACTCACAAATGGCAACCTTACAAACTCCAGCTACTGCAGCATCTCAACGAGGATGACCCAGATCGGTGCACTGAATTTGCAGAATGGGCAAAACAAAAATTGGAACAGGACCCTCAGTTTACGCAGAAGATTTTGTTCAGTGATGAGGCAAACTTTTATGTGAATGGTGAAGTTAACAAACAAAACCACTGCTATTGGTTTGACACTAAGAATAGATCCCTCCAAGACTGTTGGAACAAAAAATTGATGGTATGGTGTGGTATATGGGGTACAAAGATAGTGGGGCCATTCTTCATCAATGGAAACCTCAAGGCCACTGGATATGCGAAATTGCTACATGATGATGTGTTTCTCTCTTTATGCACTGAAGCTGGCACGTTCCCTGAGTTTTTCCAGCAAGATGGTGCACCACCACATTATGGGTGTCAGGTCCGAGCATTCCTAGATGAATAGTTTCCTGGAAAGTGGATTGGTTGTCGTGGGCCAGTTGAATGGCCCCCAAGGTCTCCCAATCTGACCCCCTTAGACTTTTATCTTTGGGGTCATCTGAAGGCAATTGTCTATGCTGTGAAGATACGAGATGTGCAGCACCTGAAACTACGGATACTGGAAGCCTGTGCTAGCATTTCTCCATGTGTTGCTATCAGTGTGTGAAGAGTGGGAGAAGAGGGTTGCATTGACAATCCAACACAATGGGCAGCACATTGAACACATTTTATAAGTGGTCAGAAACTTGTAAATAACTCATGAAAGAATAAAGTTACGTTAAAACCAAGCACACCATTGTTTTTCTTGTGAAATTCCCAATAAGTGTGATGTGTCACATGACCCTCTTCCTTTTGAAAAAACAAAAGTTGGATCCAAAATGGCCGACTTCCAAATGGCCACCATGGTCACCACCCATCTTGAAAAGTTTCCCCCTCACATATACTAATGTGCCACAAACAGGAAGTTAATATCACCAACCATTCCCATTTTATTAAGGTGTATCCATATAAATGGCCCACCCTGTAGTACTGGATCCTGAAGGGAGATATGTAATGGTCATGGGAGACTTATCTAACTGTAAAATGATTTTGATAAATGTTTATGCACCTAATGTTGATGATAAGGAATTTATACAAAATTTATTTGCATCCATTCCCAATCTGAACACTCATAAAGTTATAATGGCTGGGGACTTTAATTTTGTTTTAAATCCACTTTTAGATAGGACTTCCTCCACAGGAGGAACAGTTCTAACACTGCAAAGATAATTACAAAGTTTATAACTGATCACAACTTATCAGATCCCTGGAGGTTTTTAAACCCAAATTCAAGAACATATTCTTTCTACTCACCAGTACATCATTGCTACTCAAGGATTGATTACTTCTTTATAGACAATAACTTCTTGCCTAAGATTAAATCTTGCAAATACGATGCTATTGTTATTTCTGACCATGCACCTATGATCTTGGAGCTGAAATTAATAAGCCCCACACACTCACCCGCAGATGGCGCTCAACCGCTTCTATTAGCTGACGAGAATTGTACTGAATTTATATCCAAACAAATCAAATTCTTTCTAGAGACAAATACATCCCCGAGATCTCTGCAGGAATACTCTGGGAAACTCTTAAGGCCTTCTTAAGAGGACAGATTATCTCATATCTTTCCCACAGAAATAAATCCGAAGCCAAGAAAGTAGCAGAGATAAAAAGCGAAATTACTAAAATAGATGAAGAACATGCCAGACTACCAAGCGAGACTCTACATAGAGGAGGCAGGCTCTACATTCAGAATTAAACCTCTTGACAACTAAAGAAACTGAACAACTAATTTACAAATCCAGACATCATTATTATGAACATGGAGAGAAAGCTAATAAGCTTTTAGCTCAACAAATTCACAAGCAAGAATGCGCAATGCAATCTCGTAATTACTAACACGAATGGAGATAAAATCATGAACACAAAAATATAATGCACACTTTCAGAGACTACTATAAATCCCTATATACTACTGAGTTTAAAGAAGACAATACACAATCTAATGCATTTCTGGATACATTACAGATACCACAAATAGACGCTATTAGTGTGGAGGAACTTGATAAACCTCTGCATTATCAGAATTACTAGATGCTATAAAGTCACTCCAAGGTGGAAAAGCAGCAGGCCCTGATGGCTACCCTGCAGAGTTTTACAAGAAATTCTCCGCTCAGCTAGCTCCCTCCTATTAGCAACATTTACAGAAGCCAGAGATAACCAATCTCTTCCACAAACCTTTCGCCAAGCACTAATCACTGTCTTTCCAAAACAAAATAAGGACTTATTACAATGTGCATCATACAGACCAATTTCACTTCTGAATAACGACGTTAAAATACTCTCTAAAATCATAGCTAGAAGGATGGAGAAAGTGCTCCCTCGTAATATCACAAGACCAAACTGGATTTATTAGGGGCCGACACTTATCTTCAAATCTTCGACGCCTGTTTAATGTAATATACTCACCAACTAAATCAAACACCCCAGAAATATTATTATCATTGGATGCAGAAAAGCATTCGACATGATTGAATGGAAATACCTTTTACTACATTGGAGAAGTTTGGGTTTGGCCCAACATTTGTGCATGGATTAAATTACTGTATACTAACCCAGAAGCTTCAGTTTGCATCAACAACATTTGCTCAGACTACTTTAAACTAGAACGTGGCACAAGACAAGGATGCCCTTGTCACCACTGCTGTTTGCATTGCCATTGAACCACTGGCAATACATTGTCGAAATACTGATCAGATAAAGGGGATTAGCAGAGAAGGACTGGAACAGAAAATCTCATTATATGCAGATGACATGGTACTGTATATATCGGATCCAGAAAATTCTGTGCCTGCAGTCTTAGCAGCACTCACAGAATTTCAAAAGCTCTCTGGTCTCAGAATTAATCTGAATAAAAGTGTACTCTTTCCGTGAATTCTCAAGCATATAATATTAGATTAGACACCCTTCCTTTTATCATTGCAGAACAGTTTAAATACCTCGGGTAAACATCACAAGTAAACATAAAGCTCTTTATCAACAAAATTTCGCAGTCTGCATGGAAAAAATTAAACAAGACTTGCATAGATGGTCAACCCTTCATCTCACACTAGCTGGAAGAATTAACACTGTTAAGATGAATATTCTTCCTAAGCTCCTTTTTTTATTTCAAAACATACCAATATACATTAATAAATCATTCTTTAAGCAATTAGATTCAACAATAACCTCATTTATTTGGAATTCAAAACATCCACGCATCAAAAGAGCGACCCTACAAAGACAAAAGGCAGAAGGTGGCATGGCTCTACCTAACTTCCAGTTTTATTACTGGGCAGCAAATATACAGGCGATAAGAACCTGGACACAAATAGAAGAACATACACAGGCTTGGACCGCAATAGAAGTAAAATCCTGCAGTACTTCTTTGTATTCCTTGCTCTGTGCTCCAATAAACACACGTTATCGGCAATACACTAATAACCCAATTGTGCTCCACTCACTTAGAATCTGGAACCAATGTAGAAAGCATTTTAAGACGGAGAAGCTTCTATCTGTGGCACCTCTGCAAGAGAACCACCTCTTTCAACCTTCACAAACATATGCAGTTTTTAATATCTGGAAAAATTTGGAATTAACTTGCTTAGAGATCTTTATATAGACAACGTCTTTGCATCCTATGAACAATTACATTCCAAATTTAACATTCCAGCTACACATTTCTTTCACTATCTTCAAATCAGGAACTTTGTTAAACAGAACCTTCCAGATTTTCCTCATCTTGCACCCTCATCCATGCTGGAAAAATTATTGCTCAATTTCAAGGAGTTAGACTCCATCTCTACAATATATAAAATCCTTTTACAATCCCTTCCTTTCAAAGATCCAAGAGGACACTGGGAAAAGATCTCTCAATTAATATATCAGAAAAGGAGTGGAAAGTAGCAATGCAGAGAATTCACTCAAGCTCCATATGCGCAAAGCATACAATTATACAACTCAAAATTATATATCGAGCACATCTGTCTCGACTAAAACTCTCCAAAATGTTTCCAGGGCATGATCCAACCTGCGAACGTTGCAACCAAGTCCCAGCCTCACTAGGTCACATGTTCTGGGCCTGCACCAAATTAACATTATTCTGGACAAAAATTTTAATTACCTCTCAGACAGCCTTGGACTCACAATCCCTCCTAACCCATTAACAGCTGTGTTTGGGGTTCTTCCAGAGGGTCTTAAAGTGGAGAAAGACAAACAAATTGTGATTGCATTCACTACACTGTTGGCACGCAGACTTATTCTGATAAACTGGAAGAACCCAAACTCTCCTCTTTAAGTCAGTGGGAAACTGATGTGTTATATTATTTGAAATTGGAAAAATCAAATACTCAGTTAGAGGATCTGTACAGACCTTTTTCAAAACATGGCAGGATCTAATCAGTAATATTTTAAAATAAGTTCATAAAGCACAGAGAATTTTTAATTTAGGTATTTTACAAGCCTTAAATTTAACGTTATTTGGCTTGCTCTCTCTCTCAGGGTGGGGATCGATCTGTTCTTAACTAATTTTTTTTTGTAAAACTTGATTGCTTTGTATGGATTGTAATAAAATTAATAAAAATAAAAAATAAAAAAAAAATAAAAGTATCCATTATTCATAAAGCTTCAATTGGTGATTGTCTTTCTGCGTTAACCGCATATTTTTTCATATGTCTCAAACCAAGGGGGATGCGAAGGTAAAATGAATAAAAATGAGTGCGTATATACTCAGTGCATCCCCTCTCGGGAATCGAACCTCGGACGTTGGCGCTAGAGGCAAAGCCTCTACTATTGCGCCACAGCGTGTGGTTTAGCTATTTGAGCATAGCAGTGTAATTCGGTTTTTGTTCAGCACTCTTTGGAACTGTTGCTTTTTGTCTGCACACTGCGTCAGTTCACGTGAGCCGCTGAATATGGTTTTTATATGTCACTCGCTCGCTTCTAATTGTTTTGCTGCCTTCTTAATTATATAATGCATGTTTTCTTAAGCGCTTTTTTCTTTAAGCTCTTCCTAGTTTTCTACGTACTGCGTAATTACGTGGGAGGCATGATGATGTCACACAAAACTCCGCCCCCCACGGCTTTCAAGCTCAACTCCATTACAGTAAAAGTTACAACTTTTATAAGGAAGCTGTAAGGAATGAGCCTGCCAAATTTCAGCCTTCTACCTACACGGCAAGTTGGAGAATTAGTGATGAGTCAGTCAGTCAGTGAGGGCTTTGCCTTTTACAACAACAACAACAACATTTATTTATATAGCACATTTTCATACAAACAGTAGCTCAAAGTGCTTTACATATTAAAGAATAGAAAAATGAAAGACACAATTATAAAACAACATTAATTAACATCGAATAAGAGTAAGGTTCAATGGCCAGGGGGGACAAAAAAAATAAAAAACCTCCAGACGGCTGGAGAAGAAATAAAAAATAAATTATTAATATTAATAATAATAATTATTAGTATAGATACAGATCTACTGTATATAGCAAAATCCCTGCGCTTTGCAGTGACGAAGTACTGCTTTTAAATTTTTATTAAGAAGAAAAGAAAAACTTTTTAAACTGAGGGAAAATATACCAATAACTATCTGTTAAGGATCTCTTTGTATACCACGTTGTCAGTTCAGCACTCCGGTTGTAATATGACCAAGTTTTGCACTGAGCTTACTTTTGAGAATGCAACGTATAATTGTCCCGGAAAAAAGCAATGTTGCCTCAGATCAATGGCAACCTTTTGTAGGGTCTGTTCCTAAGACTTATTAATTGTCATCGCGAAGCAGAGCCTTACTGGAAATTTGAGGCATTTGAATTGAAATGGAAATCAGAGGGTATAACAGTGATGCGAGGAGTACATTCAGAGTGTGGCACTCTGCTGTTTTTTTGTGTAGCTGCCTTCACACTGCTTCCCCGCTGCTTTATAAACGAACGCCATATAAGGCCGTCGTTTCTCCTTGCCTCGCGGTTCTGTACTGTTTTATTGTTCGTTTATTACGATTGCTATAGTTATTGTGTAGCTATTTGAGACTTACTTTACTGTTCAGATACCCATTTTTTGTGCGTTTATTACGATTATAGATATTTATTGACTCCCTTCTTTAGCTGACTGCCTGCTCATATAAGGCACTCTGCTGGTTTTTTGTGAGGCAGCCTTTACAAAGCTTCTCCTCTGTTTTATAAACGAACGACATATAAGGCCATCGTTTTTCCTTGCTTCGCCAAGGAAGCTGCCTTTTTATTTAATCCACGGGTTCTCCGCTGTTTTATTGTTCGTTTATTACGGTTGTTATAGTTCTCTTTACATAGCACGTTGTCAGTTCAGCACTCCGGTTGTAATATGACGAAGCTGTGCAAGCTCACTCTTGAGAATGCAATGTATAGTTGTCCAGGCGAAAAGCAATCTTGCCTGAAATCAATGGCAACCTTCTGTAGGGTCTGTCCCTGAGACTTATTACTTGTAATCACGCAGCAGAGCCTTACTGGAAAGTGGAGGCATCTGAATTGAAATGGGAGATCAGAGGGTATAACAAGGATGCAAGGAATACATTGAGTGTGGAGGAACTCATGAGACAGAGTGTGTATTAACTTGTGGATTTTTCTGTATTTGGTGGCAGCGTGACGAAGTTGCTTCCACAAGACCGCGTTAGCTGTGGAGCTCAGCTCAGAGCATATTCTTTTCCTACTTTGTCAATTGTGTAATGTGTTTTTTGAACAGGTTTGATGCATGGAAGTGATCACTCATACTGCATTCAGTCAGTTCACGTGAGCTGCTCCTTGTGTAATGTTGCGATGTCCACGGCTTTATTTAATGTTAGCTAAGACCCGCCACTTAAAAGTTTCTCGCTACAGCAACTTTAACTCCGTACCAAAGTGATCCAAAGTCTCGTTTATACCTCGTGTCTTCTCATTATGAAGGCATGACAAACGGCAGCGGGAGCGTGTCCATAAACTTAATTTAAACTTACGGTTTACACCGTGCTTTGTTTCCGCAGTAGCTGCACTTATGAATAAGCTTGTATGCGTTTTTCTTCAGCGCTCTTTGGGAGCTCTTTCTTCTTTTCTACGTACTGCGTTCACAGTCAGTTCACGTGATTATGTGGGAGGAGTGATGATGTGACACGCAGCTCCGCCCCCCCATGGCCATCAAACTAAAGTCCATTACAGTATATGGAGAAAAAAAGGTTCCAGTTATGACCATTACGTGTAGAATTTCGAAATGAAACCTGTCCAACTTTTATAAGTAAGCTGTAAGGAATGAGCCTGCCAAATTTCAGCCTTCTACCTACATGGGAAGTTGGAGAATTAGTGATGAGTGAGTGAGTTAATGAGGGCTTTGCCTTTTATTAGTATAGATTTGCGAACACCATTGAATTCACTCATCTCTTATGAGAATGTCTATTCAAAAATAGAAACTATAACAGAAATGGAAAAATGAGTTGTCTAAAAGGACTAGACAAACAAGTCCCAACATGCAATCCAAATCCAAAATCCAATAAACAGAGCAAAAGATCAAAAAACTGAAAATCACATTCAAAAAACAATTCCCCACAAAATGATGCCTAGAACTTCAATGTACTACCTCTTGATATCATTTTCTCTTAATAGCCAGAGGGAGGTCTCAACGGTGGGGTGATTCTGTTGCTTGGGATAGCAGAGCAAAAGAGACATAAGCAAACAATACATTAGCCATGGATACTAAATAAAACAAACTCAAAAATATTAACAAAAGTTCTATAAACACGTGACAAAACATTTAAAATAAACAAAAAAGACAAAGAAAAAGAAAGAAAACCTAACCCATGGGAAAACCCTGGAAAAACATAACAAAAAGGACAAGGAACAAAGAAAAGGAAATGAAGAATAGTCAGACAAATAATGTCACAAAATTCAAAATGAAGTTTAATGTGCAAAACAAAAAAACGGAAAACACTATCCAGAAGTTCAGTAATCAAAGATTCTAAGACAAGCACACATAAAAGATTTTTGAAATACATCCACACTCTTGAAGAACAAATGTTCAATGTGGAATAACTTCCAAAATGCCAACTGTGTAACAGAATTTACATGGATGTGGTCACATGAATGTCCCATCATTTAAAAAAGAAAGCCACAATTATTTTTGTCTTCAGCTTAACTCTTGTTAATTTAGTTTCAAAACCAGATTGGCTTTGCCATTTTTCTGTTAAATATCTTTGTTTAAATGCCAGATTCCGCTTTGTTCTGCCAAAATAATTAATGCTGGAATTAAAGGGGAAAAGTGAACAGGAAATGAAGAAAGAGATTGCTATCAAGAATGGTGTAAAATCACTGCAAGGTAATCTACAGAAACTAACCACCAAAGTTATCAACTCTTTTAATTTGTCACAGACTCTACTGCCAGTAAATCTCTATGCACTATCTTGGAAGATGAATCACACATGGTTCTGGCACATAATGTTGCCACAGGTAATAAGTGAAATTCCAGTAATTATAGTGACTGAAGCCCAAAATAGCTGCATCCACAAAAAAAACATAGTTGCAACATGGTAGAATTAAAACATAACTACAAGTTACAAATCAAAAGAAGAAAACAAAAGGAAAGCAAAACCAGAATCGTCAAGTTAAAAAAAAAAAACAGAAACTACATTTAAAATCTCAATAAAAAAAAATAAAAAAAATAAAAAGTTACTGAAAATAATAAAAAGCTTAATAGCTAATCAATGTAATTTTTTCACAAAATTCTGGAATCTGTAAAAAGTGGTTACATTTTTCAGCATAATTTGTTTGGAGTTGTCTATTCTATTTTAAAGTTATAGTATTTAGATTTAAGAGTGTTGGTGTATCCTTTCAGTACTTCATGGAACAGGATTTATGAGACTGTAAAGGCAAGAACATTTTCAAATATATAGCTGATATAATAATCATTTTTGCAAAAAAAAAATCTTACAGTATATCTGGAAACAAGTAATTCTCGTACAAACCTAATCTAGTGTTTCTGACATTAATTATATGTAAATTCTACATCTTTACTTGCAACACATTCTCAGAACATTGCAATTCTAGTGAAGGTACAGGATTGGATACCAAAAAAAATGTTAACCATTATTATTTATTCTGTGTTGTAAAAAAAAACACAGACAAGCATAAAGATTTAGGGCACCCACAGACAAAAAAAAGAAAACAAGATAAGCATGAGTTCCCAATGCGTTGAAAGGAGCAAAAAAAATAAATTTTTCTAGATGCGAGTCTCAAAGTGACTCCTCCAAGATAGCGACACTTCGGTTAAGTACAGGCCAGGGAAGAAGAGGTGGAAATCTTGGGAAAGGAAACTTGAAGTGACATCAGAGGTATTAGGGCTGTCAATCATCCTGTTTGTAGAGGGAGGACGAGAAGAGGTGTTAGTAAACTGCACCATTCTGTGAAGAATTACAACCACCAAAGCCTTTAAGTTGTTCCCAAGGCGCACATGTATGACAGCATGCATACTGTAAATCTTGAACATTTTGTTGGTATTTGGACATAACTGGTCATTGTAGAACTTGCCTCCTTATGTCTTGCCCCATGCCAGTCAAATCTTCTGTTTAGGCACCCATGGCTTCATGTTAGAAATCCCCAAGTCTCTCACAAGTAATAATTAGGTATTTTCATTCCACATTTCTACATATGGTGCTCTCTGCTTTTTCAAATTAACAATTGACGGCTTGTCTACCACTGTTCTGAATGTCTTACTGCTCATTGATACTGTCTCATTTGGTTATACTTTTTTTGAATAACCTATTGAAGTGGAAGAAGTTTGTTGCGAGATGAAAAGTGAGAAAGCAGAAATAAAGTAAATTAAAAGTTGCAGTTAGACTACTTTAAAAAAGAGACAAAATCATAGTCAGAGTGGTAAAACAAATGTCCTTAAATGTCTGCCAAACATGACAGTGTAGATTTAATGGGGTCTCTTTTGATTGAGCAGCTGATACAAAAATACCAAAACACTCGGATATTTACTGTCTTCGGCTATTGTAAACATATTACAAAACTAATTTGAAAGCGGGAGCATTGTACATTTTTGAAGTTGCTTAATCAAAGAGTCAGTTTTCAAATTCTGATTTATTAGATATTTTTGTAAAATATTCAAATGGACGTCAATAGTGGAATGCAATTACATGTGTTAGTACACTACATTAAATGAATGCTTTTTAACAGCACATGTCATTTTAAAAGTGGAGCCTAAATAGACTTGTGGTGGCACAACAGCTGTCATAGATACGATTCCAGTTCAAGTGATTTAAAAATTACACTTTTGTTAGCTGTAGCTTGTGGATGACATCTGAATAATTGTAGTTTAGTTTTCTTCAGAATAACAGTTTGTAAAAAGCATCCGATGGCGATCTAAAATGTCTAGACGTGTTAGGTTAAAATTGTTTCTTCAGACCAGGATAGAAAGCAGACCTGGATGTTCGTCATTATTTTATACTATGAGAGAAATGTTGAACCATTATAATGTGCTGGTAACGTGACCAAGAGACTAATTTTATGCTGAGTACTGTGCATACTTGTTCATTCTGTGCTTACAG
Source organism: Polypterus senegalus (assembly GCF_016835505.1). Lineage (NCBI taxonomy): Eukaryota > Metazoa > Chordata > Cladistia > Polypteriformes > Polypteridae > Polypterus > Polypterus senegalus. The sequence goes on from NC_053166.1 coordinate 64,425,695, forward strand.
AGCCACACTTACATAATTTTTTCTTCTTATATTCAACTTCTTTTTTTAACTTTAACATTTCGTCAGAAGTGGCTGTCGGATGAGCAAAAGAGGAAAATAACATATACATATTAAAGTGACCGCTCTCAAAGTAAATTTGAAACAGTAAACTTAACCACAATTGAAGTTGTACAGAATGTTTCTTTGATTTAACATAAATGAGTTTTCATATTAACCAATACTTTCAAATAGAAAATTTTGGAATTTCAAAAATGCATACAGCACAATCTATTTGAGATACTTTAGGAAAAATGGAACTTTCCTGATAAATTTCCTTGAAGAATACATGCAGACAGACATACAGATGGACAGATTAAGCAATTGTAGTAGGTGCTTTTTGCATTGAATGAGAATGTGTATGGAGCTTTCCACTATAAACAGCAGCAAGCCTATTCAGTTTTCATGTCAATATCATTACCTCATAGGAGGGTATATGGACTCATTACATCAGTTCACTAGTTTGGATTACATTAGTTCTGTGTCAATTGTGGAATGAAACAGAAGCTCATTATGGTACACCATCCTCCAAAATTACAACTGAAAAGGCATATTAATCTCTTAAAATAAGTATTGCCTCCAATGTAGGGCAAACATTAGCAAGACTGATAAAAGCATGCTCAGAAACTTGTTCTTGCTGAAAAAAATAAACTGCAGTGAGAGGACATTGAAAAGTACGATACATTTACATCATAAAAAATGTGGTGTTTTAAGGTTAAGTAAGACTATATAATTAGAGTAAATGTTCCACTTATAAATCTAAAGATAATGACAATTAAGCAAGAAGTCCAGGAATCTCAAACCCAGTAACATTTTCCAGACCTGCATGGGAAAATACCCATACAATCCCATGATAATCAAAATATAACCCCTTCAACATATCCTGGATCTGCCACTTCAAGTGGGCCATTCTTTGTACATTTCCTGTGGTAATTGCCTATGGGGAAAAAGCAAGACTGTGATGCCCATAGGCATCTCGGAATATATGTGCACAACACAGAATGGATTAATGTGTGTCTACCCATTGTCCTGAGGAGTGGGAAAGTCATTGAAGCCCATTTGTGATGGGGACTGGGGCTTCCAGTTGGTCCACATGAATTTGAAATTCGAAGTAAGCTTGCACTGATGAACTCCCATCTTTTTTATACTCCACCTAATGCTACTGATTGGTTGGTTAAGTGAGGTCTTCAGATACCCCCCCACAACCCCTGCTGCAGTCAATCACAGCCACTGGAACACTATTAAACTTGGCCATAGAGGTAGTAAAAGTTGTAACAAGGTTTCCGTAGATGAAACTTTTGAATGATTTTTACCAAGCTTTAAGGATAAGAATGGAGGGCTGGCACATATGCCTGAACCCATCTGCCCCTGCCAGTCCTCCCCTAGAGCCACCTCTCAGCTAGAACCTAACCCCATTTTTCTCAGGATCATTGCTTTAGTATCTACAGTTTCTGTATTTGTGTGACTTACTTTCCTGAAAACCCTGAAAAAATGATAACTAACTTTATACGCCTTTGTGGATACTTCTGATATTTGTGTATTCCCTTGAATTGTATTTTAACTGAATATTTCTACTTTAGAATACATTACAATGAATATCTTTTGTTACAATGAATATCATTACAACAAAATTTTCATTACAACGAAGTATTTTTATGGTCCCGACAGCTTCCCCATATAACATGAGTCTATAGAAATCTCGTTACTACGAAGTACATTCAGCAGATACTTTCATTACAACGAAGTGACCTTGAAATGCTTGAATGAATCATCCACAGAGCAGTTAGTTCTGTGGTCGCAGCTCAGATGTGCACAATGATCCCCAAACAGAAACACTGTAAATTTTTTCTTTCTTCAAACTCTGCTCATTGTTTTTTTTTGTTGTGTTTATTTTCTGTGGTTTTCAGTGATACATTTTGTTTATTGCTCATCAACATTTGAAAAACATCATTTGGAATTTAATTCACTGTCACCGTCCTGTAGAAACGGCAGACACGAAAAAACGATAACAGTGCATATTAGAAAAAAAACCTTTATATTTTTACAGCTCTCGATTGCAGCAAAAAGAAAAAAGACATTGCCAGGGAATTCAGAATTTCGCCATCGACATTGTCAACTTTCTTAAAAGACCGAGCAAAAAAGGAAGAAAAATCTCGGGTTGCAAACGTATACGACCTGCTGCATTTGAAGACGCTGAAAAGCAGTTTTTATGTGGTTCAGTGGTGCTCGTTCAAGAAAGATTCCTATTAATGTAGCAATCATTCAAGAAAATGTGAGGTTTATAAACTCTCTTTGGACCTCCACCAACTGGACAACACACGGAAGAGCATCCCAAAGTGCGATCACCACGTTTGTGGAAGACTGTTTATCTGTTGATGGGGCAACAGCACGCTCACAGCTCTGCTGCGCCTCTCCGCCAAAGCAAACAGAAAAGATCTCGATTGGTGAAAGCAAGGAATATTGTAAATGCAGGGAACAGGATTACTTGGCTTCTAACCTGGTGACAATTCTGCCTGATTGCTGTGTATAGGAGAGTTCGCAGATCACCCTACAATAAAATAACCATGCTGTTCATGTTTCACGTTGAATATAGCTGGTGTTTCTAAAGTACTGAGACTCAGCCTCTGGTTTGGGGTGTAAGACAGGGACCCCAATCCCCAATCTTTTAGGATTCGCTTCTGTGGAGCCTCACTGCATCGCTGTGAGCCTGCTATTGCCCTGTCCTGGCAACGGACAAACAATCTTACACGCTTCGAGACGCACTTCAGCATGACGTTCCCGTTGGGTGGGGGGGATTTGATTGATAACTGTGCTGCCCACAACATGCTTTCGAATTTAGATAATGTTTGCGTTGAATTCCTCCCACCTAATTGCACAGCAGTGCCTTAGCCATTGGGTTTGGGCATCATTCACACCCTGAAAGTGTATTATCACAAGGAAATGCTGAGAAAAATTTTCATCAGTATAACTTGTAGACAGGAGAAGATTAAAATTAACCCAAAAGAAGCTATTGAAATGATTGCAAACACCTGGACGCAAGTTAAAGAAAATACTAAAGCAACAAATACAGAATCTCATTACAACGAAATTTTCACTACAACGAAATATTTTTTATGTCCCTGGCAGTTCGATGTAACGGAATTTTACCTTTATATACTATACACCAGTATTTATTGAATATTGCAATAATTATCAATACCATACATTTTTTTTCTCATGTTAAATATTTTGGTTATATCATAAACCCCAGTGGCAGATTAAACCCTTTACCCCTCAGTCAGGGTTTTCTGGGCAGGTGTCATTATTCTATCCTATGTATTCTGCCACAAAGCAGTCCAATGGCAGAGACAGTAGACAGACCAGTATTACAAACCAAAAACTTGCAAATGAGCAATAACTTTGTTGTTCACTACATGATGCTAATATGCAGTAATTCTTTTATTGTTTACTTTCAGTTTAAATTATTAAATTTTACTTTACCACATAAGGTAGTTCTCTATGATTCTGTAAGGCTTATACCAACCAAGGTCAGCCTTACCACACGATTTAGATGCAGGATTTCAGCCTGAACAGGCTCAACAAAAAGATGCAAAAACCTTTAATGATAACATTTCAACTGGGGGCGATAAACCATTAAAACTTTGACCAACAACAGCAAAACCAAAAGTCTTTAATATTTAAAGAATGATTTGACAGATATTCAAGAGCAAAGATAAAACAAAGCAAAAGACACATCAAAACTGCTTGCCGAAAGGTTAAAAGTGTAGTCCACAATCCCAGAAGAAGAACAAATATTCTAAAGCCAACTCCATAAACAATTAAAATCACAAAAGGGAAGTTACACAAATTTTCAAAACCCAGGACAAGAGAAGAGATGAAGAACAGAATTTTTTAACTAATGCCATGGGTTTTGCATGCTTGGAAAGACCTAATGGGTCAGTTCCCCAGCTGCAGCATTAGGAGGCCCTGTACCCTTAGGCTTAACATAAACAGGACATGATATATGGAACACATATCTATTAAATACAAAAATGTGCTAAAATAATAAAAAAAAGAAAATAGTACTTGCAAAAAAATACAATGTATAATCAGAAAAAAAATATACAGCATACAGAAAGAAATAGAAACAAAACCTAAACAGATTTAGAAAATTACAAATTTTTCAAAAAGGTAAGGTAAGAATAAATTAAAAAACAAAAAACCTACAGTGTCTGTGAATAGTCAAGGTTTAAGTGGGAGTCAGGATCTATACCAAAAGCCAATGAGTGAGTAAACTAAATTTATGTCAAAAATCAATTCAAGAAACTATAGCAAAACTCAAAATACAAGAGAAATGATGGAAGACATATTTGAAACAGTGACTTAAGAATTGGGTGTTGAATCCAAAGCCTCAGATAAGAGACTTTTCAAGAATGACCTTTTATCCTGTTGCATTGTGATCAAAGGTCATGACCTCAGAGGATAACCAATGTTTGGGTCCGAATAATGGGGTACCAAAAACATAAAATGGCTAACAAAATGATTCCAAAAATATTTTACAATCAAAATGAAAGGAAATAGCTTCAGTTACCAAACAAAATTTAAGTGTAAAATTACAGGATAATCTATATAATATCAAAAAAGGAGCAAACTTCTAACACAAATGGGCAAGGGATGAGATACTGAATATTTTTTAACAGATCTGCAAGGGCTGTCTAGTACTTTAAGGGTGTTCTGGAAATCTGGACTGTAAGAACAGCCCAGAGTGGTAAGTGAATGGCTATAAGGAATGTCCCAGGATTTCAGGGAGCAACATTGACCTTAAAAGTGGTCCCAACCTGGAGCTTAAAAATTACTCCACTGAGCTTCGAATCTGAAAGTGAGTGGAGGCAACAGTTCACCTTGTAGGACGTAAAGAGGCCACAATGTTGAGAAAAGGTGTCATAGTGAGAGTGAGGGAAGACATGGCAACTGGTTATACGTGGGCAAGTGCACAATGTGCTCAAACAAATTGACAGGCCTTTATCCCAATGGAATAGCAACTTTTTTTTGCCTGTTTAATTTGTACCTTATTACTTGTTATTTTTCCCCCATTGCATGTGTAATTTAATTTGACAATAAAAAAACCCTGTTTAAATTAACCCTGACCATCTGAACTTTCACTTTGGGTTAGGGAACAACTCTTGAATGCCTCATATGGTAGAAATATCTCTTCCATGTTGTTATTCTTTGTGTCGACACTCTATCTGATAAATTAAAACCTTATACCAGTCAATGTTACGAGTTAAAAAAAAACCTTAAGCACTCACATTTTTGATAGTAGCTGTTGTAAAAATGAAAAAAAAAATCGGAATTATAGTTACCCTGTTGTCTTGCTCCATTTTAGCTCATAAAAAATTTTGAATAGGATGAGCTGATGCATTTTTACACTCTGATTGATTGGCCCATTTTCTACATTATTATAACCCTCTGAGTAACTTAATATTTTCGGTACATCAGTCAAATTCAAAGCATTGTTAGATTTTTATTTTAAAGTATATATATATATAAAATGTGCACTCTTTAAAAAGCAGATAAAGTGACATTTCACTTTTAGTTGTGATATGACGAGAGTAAAGGAAAAACCAGAAGCACATTTCCCTGCTGAGAATCCCGACGTGTAGCATCACACAAACCAAATGCTTTTCCAGAGTGCCCAGTTAACAGCACATTTCTGTAATTGTTTCATGACATGTATTATCATTTTCTATCCTTTTTAACACATTTAAGGTAGAGGAAAAAATGTGGTATTTTTTTAATACCAGTAACAAAAATTAATAACATCTAAAAAGCTTTGGTATCTTACTAAGAAAGCCCTAATGCGTATAAAACAATGTTTCATTAACTATGTCAATATAAAAACCTCATGTTGGAAAAAAAACCAACATCTGTCAGATTTTAACGGAATGAAAATGGAAGCAGTTCCAAAGCTCAAGTGAAGAGACAAATCTGTTTCTAATGATTTTAATGCTGTCCCTAGAAGGCCACCTGTTGAAACAAATTATGATGTCTCTGCAGGTGCTGCACACTTTAAAACACTCTTAAATGAGCAAATAGACCTCAGTGGATATGGAAGCAGCTGGAGTTTGGCTTCAAAGTACAACATGATGGAATCAAACTAGCTCCTGTTGAAAGTAACCACAAGAGACGCTTAACCAGAACAAAAAAATTATATAATGGGTACATTGTGCAAAAAAAAAACCCAAGTATTCCTCTTTTAAAAAATGCATTTTCTCTCTAGTGTCTTCTAAAACACATTATTCAAATCTGGATGTAAAAATGAATTTATTCTCACATTAAAGAAGTCATGTTTCTTTTAGGTTTAAAAGAGACTGCCACTACCTTTACCAGTATAAAACAAATAAAAGGTTTAGTGGTTAAATGGGCTGGCAGTGGATTCATGTTGTAATTTTGTGAAGTTGTTTTTTCTGCTGTTACACTAAATGCAAAACACATTTTTAAAAATGTATTTATTTACACTCAGAAAGCCACAGTAGGGGACAGCCCACTTTGTTAAGAGTGCTGAGGTAATGTTAAAAAAATAAAACAGTAAATTAAAACAAACTAAAATAATGATTAACAGACAATCAAATCAAATTATTAAAATTAGATATTAAAATCAAAACAGACAAGATTAAACACATTGATTAACATACATTAAAATTCAAATCATTTAAAACAGTCATACTTAAAACTAATGGGGTCATTAATAAGATCTCTAAAACTACTCAAAGTCACCAGAGTGTTTAGATGAAGCTTCTTTTGTAATTTATTCCAGGATGACGGAGCACTATATGCAAATGCTATCCTACCAAGATCTGTACTTTCTGTAATAAAAACATTAACTTGAGAGCGAGTCTGAGAAGTTGTAGATCCCCAAATGCAAGAAGTATGATAATATGGCATCATCTTTAAAAGAGCTTGTGATGCCTCATAGCCACCACATACTTTGAAATGTTCCAACCGCATGGGCAGGGTAGACGAACTGAGGATAAACAAGTGTGCATGAGAGAGACACAGGCAAGTTATTTCAAAGGTAAACAGATCTTATTAAATATATTAAAACCACGTAATAGATAAAAATATCAAGTGTGTCCAAAACAGAAAAAAACAGCAATTCCTTTTCTTTCCCCTCCATCCATCTTCATGCTATTCAGTGGTGAAGACAAACTTTCTAAATCAGATTACTGATAACTAAAAACACAACACTAATCTCAGTTCTCTTCCTTATTCCCTATTCCAAGTTTGTTCAACGGAACTAAGGACTCTTGATACAAAGAAGAAAAAATCAAATGAACCAAAGTCCTGTTACTCATGTTTATACCTACTCTCATAAGCTCTAGGGGATAAACCAAGAATATGTGCACCTCCTCCTAACCTATTTCAGGCAACTCAAGAGTACTACAGTGTACCTCTCCACTAGAGACAAATTCTGTGTAGTTCACAATGATGAACAAACCACTTCTGACATCCATCCACCCCTCATATATGACTCCTAGGATCTCTTCCCCAATCCTATCAGACACCTCACCTAAGCCACTGCCAATCACCTCACACACTTCACCTAGGTTTCTGTACATGCTGTGACCTGGAAGGAAACCTTTAAAATTCATTCCCACATTTGAGCACACATGTATAGCCATTGTGGCAGATTGCCGGGGTCATTACCTGACCAGAATGCCTGGAGGGACCAGAAGGGACAATAATAGCTTCCGGGTCACGAGAGAGCAACTGCCCTGGACTAGTAAAGGTCCATGGGAAAGGAGAAAAAGGATTCTGGCCTGTTTGGACCCGTATCCACCGTCAGGGGGTGCATCGAGCCTCATCAGACCTGGAGAATTGTCACTTCCACCACACCACGCCAGGGATGCCCGGAATGCTTTCAGGGCAAATGGCAGCACTTCCACTACACCAGGAAGTGCTGCTGGAAGATCGTCACCAGCCACCTGGAGCACATCCGGGTGGGAATATAAGGCACCGCCTCCTGACAGTCTGGGAGCTAGAGTTGGGAGTGGGAGCCGGATGAAGCTCCCAGGAGGAGATTGGCGGTTAAAGACTGAGTTATAGAAGAGTTCATTGTGGGAAATTATTGCCGTGTGCTTTGTGTGGTGTTGGGGACTGAAACCTTTGTTTATTTGTGGATGAATAGACGTGTGACTTTTATAAAGATGTGGTTTCCGACTGGTGATGTCCAGGCAAATATCACACCATGTACACTCTAACCCAGACTACTCCTGATAAAGTGGCTCTCCTAACTCACATAGAAACGTATTTGGTGATTTTTATTCTCCTCTTTGCAGCTTGATCTCTCATGCTGGAATGCCTCCTCCTGTCTAGGCTTGGCTGACCCGCATAGCACTGCACAAGCTGCTGTTATACTGCTTTGGACAGGTGGACCTCCGCAAAGCTGCCTCAGAGTTCTCACAGCACCACCTAATCAAACCTCTGAAGGTAAGCACCCCTTCTTGTAACTATTTACATGAACTGTTAGATTTATAAATAGCTGCACTCAAATGCATCTCACAGACACACAGGCAAATGCTGTCACTGTTCTGCGACTTACACCGGAGCTTTGTAAATAAGCCAATCCAATGAAGCTCTCTTCTTATATTTATAGACAGCCAGTTTACATTCTGGTTAAAAGTGCAGCGATGTCAACAGTAAGAAAATAACCTGTTTTGAATCCAAAACCATGTTATCAGAATGAAATTATACTCATTAGAATATATATTACATTATGACATTACTATAATGAAGGACTGGGAGAAAACAGGTTTTACGAGTCAAGAAACTTGATTTGTTTTCTATATAAAAACCTAAGCTTCATATTTAATTTGTCATTCAGTGCTATTTTACTGACTTTAAAGGACAATTTATCATTAAACCAGATGCCAAACCACTATTTATATACCCATTCAATATAGGTTCAATCAAACATGGATACCATCAAGTTAGAATGGTCCTGAGTTAGTAAAAAGTCTAAATTAGTGTAAGGTGTCCAAATTCGAAAAGTTCATAAGAAATATAATGATTTACTTCATTTGGTAGAAGTACATAGTAAAAAAGAACAGTTGCTTCAAATAATAGAAATATTAAAATATGTGTTTCAACTTAAATCTTTAAAGTGGAAGTATTCTAGATTGCAATAGGAATTTGTCACCCTGTGATACACGTCCATAGAGGGCTAGATCCCTAGTAAAGGGTCAGAAATCAAAAATAACATCATATTTGTAATCGACCGTGAAATAGACTAAAATGATAACTTTGAAATTTCTCATTTTTATCCTTCTGGGAGTGTCTTAAAGAAGGCTAGAACCACTGGTAAAGAACCAAATAACAAAAATATTGTCAACCTCATAATAGCATAAAACAAGACTCCAAATGCCTGTATTACTTATCCCCATTTTTGAAGTTTTATGAAAAGTAGTAACTTTGATTCTTTGTCTCCCTTTAGAAGTGAATCTCTGGGATTGATTGATGTGGCATGTACAACTTCAAATCCTTCTGATAATTTTTGCTGAAGACACCTATTGGTTTTCTGTTTATCATAATGATTTCATTTCTTTCACAAAATATGGTCAAAAATAGTCTAAAATTGTTTTTATTTCAAGAAAAGAGAGCCCAAAATAATAGGACCAACAAAAACCTTGATGTCTTGCATAACTGGTGTGGCGATAGATGGCACTATACCAGCGCTTAACCTGACACAGATAGACACAAAAGGCGCACTGACAAAACTCACACTTTTAATTTTCAGTTTTCCTTTACATAATCCTTTGCACAGTATACAAAGTACACAACCCAGCAGCACTACTCAGTCCTTTTCTTTTCCTTTCTATCTTTCTCTTTTTTGCCACCCTGACTCCTCCACTCGCAAGCTCCATCCTCTGACTCCCAACTCTGGCTCCCTGAATGGAGTGAGGTGGCCCCTTTTATAATGTACCGAGATGCACTCCAGGTGGTCCCTGATGACCTTCCTGCAGCATTTCCTTGTGTGGCGGAAGTGCTGCATGAGCATCCAGAAGCACTCCACGTGTACCTGCATCCTTGTCTGGCAACATTTCCTGGTGTGGCGGAAGTGCTGCATACCATGGCTTCTGAACCATCCAGGCACCCCCTGGCAGTGGCCATGGGTCCCCACAGGGTTGAGTTTCCCAACTCTGTGGTTCCCATGCAATTCCAGACGGCTGCCCTCTTGTTTCCCGGGGTAGGAATTGCCCTTCTCCCGGTCCTCTGCTTCTCCGGGCCTTCCCAGTAGGGCATGGTCTCCTGTCGTCTATTACACTAGACATCAAGACACATCAATGGGTATATAATATTTGTGGGTTTTATTATACTGGTAAGTCAGGAGGAGCCAGACAAAAAAACTAAAGTAATTTCAAAGCATAAATAAATAATTCTTATGGACACAAAAATAATATACAGCACCTTCAGAAAGTATTCATACCCCTTAACTTTTTTCAAATTTAAATTTTTTTTTTACAACATCAAGCAACAATGAATACCCCAGATTAGCAAAGCAAAATCAGATATTACAAATTTTTGAAAATAAAAAATGTAAATATGTTTCAAGTCCTCCAGTGGTCAATTCAAATGATTGCACATAATTAGGAAATGAATTCACCTGTCTATAGAAAGTCCCACAGCTGACAAGGTGGATCAGAGCAAAAACTAAGCCAAGAGGTTGAAGGAATTGCCTGCAAATCTTAGACACAGGATTACGTTAAATGCAGATCTTGCGAAGGCTATGAAAAAATGTTTTCAACATTGAAGGTTGGTTGATACAGTGGCCTTCTTAATTCTTAAATGGAAGAAGCTTGAAAGAACCAAAGATAAAGGAGCCAAATCAAGCAATCATGGGAGAACAGCCATGGAAAGAGAGGTGTCCAGAAACCTGAAGGCCACTCTCGCTGAGTTTCACAGAACTTGTACAGAAATGTGAGAAAGTTCCAGAAGGACAGCCATCACTGAAACCATCCATCATTCTGGGCTTTAAGACAGAATGGTCAGACAGAAAATTCTCATCAGTAAAATACACATGGAAGAGAATTTGCAAAAAGGACGGTAAGAAACAAGATCCTCTGGTCTAATGAAACCACGATCAGTTTCATTACTTGAGGATATCATTCACCATTCATAATCTTTGTAATGAATTTCCTCTTGGGATTAATAAAGTATCTATCTATCTATCTATCTATCTATCTATCTATCTAATGTCATTCCAATGATAAATCATTGTTCTGGCAGCATCATGCTCTGGGGTGTTTAGGGGCAGGGACTGGGAGATTAGATAGGGTTGAAGGAAACCTTAGTGAAACAAAGTACACAGATACTGTATCCTTAATGAAAACCTGCGGTAGAGAGCTATGGAGCTCGCACTGGGCTAAAGGTTCCTCTTCCAACACGACTATATCATGAAGCACAAAGCAATGACAACAGAGGAGTGACTTAGGGACAAACCAAGAAATTCCCTTGAGTTGCACAGCCAGAGGATTGACTTGAACCCATTCAAAAATCTCTGGAGAGAAAATAGCTGTGCACAACTGTCTCTATCCAACCTAACAGAGCCCGTAATTGTTTACAGAGAAGAATGGCAGAAAATCCACAAATCCAAGTATGCGAAGCTTGTCACATCACATCCAGAAAGACTCCAAGCTGGAGTCACTACCAGAGGTGCTTTAACTAGGTATTCATTAAACTGTCTGGATACTTTATGAGAAATTAGTGTGTGAAACTATTATCATGCATTATCAAGAATGCAGTAATGAACTAAAAATCAAACAATAATGAAAAGACACTCTTTGATTGGAGAAGTGTTAGCTGAGAGATCTTCTTCATGGTCGACTGTAACTTTTTTTGCTACCCTAGGAGATCATGTAATTGTTGCACCCAAACCTCTCAGTTTTGTGGGGAATTTTATACGTACTGTATATTACGTTGAATAGATTATTGTTCCCCTTGGTATATTCAGTGTGGAAATATACATACACAAAGCTGACTAGCGGTATGTGGTCCCAAGTGATATTAATTTGAGTACAAGTTTTTGTAAATCAGAAAAATGTGCATCATCCAGTTTTGCTGCCCTACACAACTACCTAGTTTGCTTAAATGGTAGAGCTGGCCCAGCTCTTTTTTATAAGCAGCATCATTAAATAAAATACAGTACAAAAAATACATACCGAGTGCAGATGTTCTTTACACAAGTTAAACCAAACTTGTATAACTTAATTACATTTAAAATTTTAAGTAGCAGTTTTAAAAAAATACTGCTTGCATATTTAATGATGTATTTAAAAAGTCAGATTCAATACTTTTCAATTAGCACTTGGAAATATAGAAAAAAAAACAGAATTCGTTTCAATAATACTTCTAACCAAAAATTATTAAAAAACTAATACATTTGTTTTTGTCTTCTTTTTGAGGAAGATATATATTACAAATGTATTGTAACAGAAATGCAGCTCAGTTTGGTTAGGCAGTTCAATTTGTAATAAGAGCTCACGGGTGTTTATTTGGTGCAGAGTGACCCCTGCATTGCTGTGTTCTGTAAATCCCATCTTTCCCCTCTCTCTATTTTCCCATATGTATTGTCTCAGTGATACTGGTTTACAAGAGACCTCAATTCACTTTACTGATGTGACTTATTTCAACTCCCCATTCAAGTGAATTTATTCTTTTTACTCTTGTGGTCCAATATTATAGCTGGTTTCCATGGGCAGGAGAAGGATCCACTTTTGGAAAATCTGAAACAATATATTTTTGCCATAGCAAATTTTTATCATATATTACACATATAACAGGGCAACCTATTCCGTCAACAACTATAATAACAACTCATTCCACTCACCCACTTTTCACCGTTTCCATAATTAAGTGTTATTTTTGGTTTCTAGATATTGGTATATGAAGACTGGGAACTCATATTTAATATATATATATATGTATGTATATTTTTTATATATATATATGTATATTTTATATATGTATATGTATTTTTTTCATAATTATTTACAGATGCCATTTTGTTTTTTGTGGGCACTGCCATTTTAATGATCCCTGTTGCTAGGATGTGCCTCTGGGTTGCATCATCTGGGTTGACATATGGGTGCCAGTGAACCCCAAAACCCCACACACAGCACACAAAAAAAGTCATATTTGTAAAATAAACATTTTTTCTTTTCATTAAATACAGTCCATCTTTTTCAACCAATCCACAGCCTTTCAAAAAACAATCCTCCTCTTCTTCCTCCAGGTGAGCTTTGCCTTTTCGCTTTTATATCAGACCCGGGAGTACTTTGGGAACCGGGACATGACCTGACAGAAGCAGTTCTGGCCTAGAGGGAAGCCTCTTGAAGCAGGGAGTCCCTCTCCCTGCAGCATCCCCTGGTGGCATGCAAGGACCCTAACAGGGTTGTCCCTCAGAACTATGACTCCCATACATCCCAGCAGATGTACTTACTGTGTCCACACCAGAAGAGCAGCGCCATCTACTGTACTGGGGGAGGAACTGTTCAGAATGCAACAACTCCCCCACATTATTCATTAATGTATCCCTTTGCCAGGGATGTTGCTTCAGTCCCATCCTGTCCAGTTAAATGCCTCCTTCCATACTGTCTTTTCATTGTGGTGCCCTGAAAGGGTCCACCACAGCACTCACACCACACATTATCTGATTTTTGTGGATAAATAAAACGTTATTAGCAAAATACTTAGATTTCTTTTGTGCTTCTGACCCTCGATTCTTGCTCCAGACTTCGATTTTTGGCTTAGTGATTTTGCTTAATGAAAAATAAGATTGATTTCATGGTTTTCAACTGTTTTGTTCCATTAAATTCTTGTTTGTCCATTTTTTGACAAAATAATATGAAGTTAATGAGGATCATTTGACTTATTCAAGGATTTAAATTTGAAAGTGTCAGTGAAAGAGACATTCATACAATTCATACAGGGTGTGGTCAAAGAAAGCACTGCAAGATCCACTAAGAAATGTTGGGGTGCCATCCCAGTCATCCCCATTTAATTCTATGTGCAAAAATAGCGAAAAAGGGACACAATATGTGAAAATACAAGTACTCAAACAATCAAAGTAAGACAGCCACCATGCTAGGAAATTATATTCTTGTCATGATAAAAGGAGGTCCCTCCCGTGGTGACTGAACACCTCCTTCTAGCAGCTGCTGGTTTTCTCTATGCTGCGAAGGGAACAAAAGAGAGGATGGTTGGTAGTACCAACCTTAGATGATCCCAGAGAGTGATCCACAGATGCGTATGTGTGACAAGGGCTTATGATTCAGTTGGAAAAATCAAGTGAATGAGAATTAAGCAACTTCTTCAAAGACAATTCAGTTCAAAAGAATCAGTGAAGAAAAGCATCTGCTGGGTGCAGTTAGTGAACTATAAAATGTTGGTGCTAAGATGCATACGAATAATGTAAAGTTGAAAACAACAAATATTACAATAACTTTTTTTGCTTTGGTATTTGGTTTAGTTTTATGTGAAAATTGTTTAATTTGTTAAAAGCACAAAGCGGCATACAGTACTGTACTAAAATGCATTCATATTTACTATTCTGTTTTATATAGACACTGCTCTAACATTAATTGTACAAAAACCCAATTGCTGGAATGCATTTAATTTAAACATACCTAAAAATCAGGAGAATGGTGAATCACACAGGTAGAACTTACACATGTATTTTAATCATCTACCTGTAAAATTGAAAATACTGATGGTGTCACACATGTGGTATAGCAGTCTAGTGTCATGTTCAACTGAATCGATTTGCTCATGCCCAATAATTTGTTCGACTCACTTAAGAGAGACATTCAAAATGAACTTTCGTTCACGAATTGACCATCACTATAGTGAATGCTGCGAATGATTGTCTGAGAGTGTACCTACAGTATAAACAGGCTTGAGCCATAAATAAACTTTACTTTGTCCTCATTTGCACTGTTTCCAAACTCAATCCTCATGTTTGGTTACAATTGTGTCAGAAGTAGCAGTGGATGACAAAGCATGACTGGCGAGCTTGCAGCAGCGCAAAGAGTATATGTAATCTTGCAAAACCGATATAAATCCATCTATATGAGTGCAACAAGCCCTGGCAACCTGTAAGATGGGTGCAGTGTGACGGTGCGGGTCAACTCCAATCTACAGGTTGCATTCACTGAGCTTCTTGAATCCACCACTGCCAATAATGTACCTTAGGGATGAGCCAGTGAATGAGGACAGGGTAGGTGCATAAAGTGTATCAGTTCTTATTAAAAACAATCCAAAAAACAGTGTCCATGCCAGTGCAATGTTGAAAATGTTCAATAAATTAAAAAACAGTGACAATTCGTGAGTTTAAAAGCAAGATTTAAAATGAGAATAAAAACCAACAGTCATCATGTCAATTTTTTCCACTCATAGGCGAAACCAGCACAACACCATTTTCGTCTCCCCAGCTCACCCATTGCTTGCTCATATTGCATTGACTTTAGCAGTCCTCCTCAACCTGACCCCCTCCTTGGCTGCCATGAGCGGCGTCGAACAGACTGCTTGGTGTCAGTTGTCCTCTTGTCTTCTTTCTTGCTCATTCCAGGGTACCTTGGACCCTTAGAGAGAATGTCACCTCAATCACACCCACTCAACTACAACTATTCAGTGGGGATAATCTACCCCTAGAGCACTAATCCTTTACTCTTTTCTAGGACCAACAACTGCACTCCTTTTCCCCATATTGGCTGGCAGCCTGGTCCCTTTACAACAACAATGTTTATTTATATAGCACATTTTCATACAAAAATAGCTCAAAGTGCTTTACATAATGAAGAATAGGAAAATAAAAGACACAGTAAGAAAATAAAATAAGTCAACATTAATTAACATAGAATAAGAGTAAGGTCCAATGGACAGGGGGGACAGAAAAAACAAAAAAACTCCAGAAGGCTGGAGAAAAAAATAAAATCTGTAGGGATTCCAGACCATTAGACTGCCCTGTCCCCTGGGCATTCTACCTAACATAAACGAAACAGTCCTCTTTGGACCCTAATACTGTTCTGAAGTCTCTTCTTCTATCCTGTTATTCTTCTATCTTCTGTCCCATGCAGTCCCATGTCCCCTTATACCAATAGTCCTAATGGGGAACAAGTGCGAATTTACCACGCTCTATGAGGAATTAATGAGGAACCTGCCTCACACGCTTCGCGATTAGACAGGCACCCCCAGCCATTGTCAGAGCTAAGTTCACTCATGCCCGATAAAGCCTGCAATCTTGCAGGGTGGGCTTACTTATTTAAAATGAACACAGTCTCAAGGGCCACTTATCACATGCAGAAAGAACTTCCACAGCACAATCATGGCTCAGTGTGGAAATTCTTTCAGGTGGTGTATTAGATGTGTGTGCAAATAAACCACTTTTCCTGGATGGTTCATCTGGCATTGGCACTAAGGGGGATAGCCTCAGGGGTAATTTTTGAGATTCTGGCAAGCTGTGTAGACTGTGGAAGAGCCAATGAAACTACTGTAGTGGAGGTATATTTTGTATGTAATTGTTGTTTGGCTGCTATTTTTTTTTTTAAGGCTTTTATTAATATTTTTATTTTTTATTAATTTTATTACAATCCATACAAAGCAATCAAGTTTTTACAAAAAGAAGAATTGAGTTAAGAACAGATCGATCCCCACCCCTGAGAGAGAGAGCAAGCCAAACAGCGTAAAATTTAAGGCTTGTGAACATACCTAAATTAATAAATTCTCTGTGCTTTATAAACTTATTTTAAAATAATACTGATTAGATCCTGCCATGTTTTGAAAAAAGTCTGTATGGATCCTCTAACTGAGTATTTGATTTTTTCCAATTTTAAATAATATAACACATTGGTTTCCCACTGACTTAAAAGAGGAGAGTTTGGGTTCTTCCAGTTTATCAGAATGAGTCTGCGTGCCAAGAGTGTAGTGAATGCAATCACAATTTGTTTGTCCTTCTCCACTTTAAGCCCCTCTGGAAGAACCCCAAACACAGCTGTTAATGGGTTAGGAGGGATTGTAAGTCCAAGGCTGTCTGAAAGGTAATTAAAAATTTTTGTCCAGAATAATGTTAATTTGGTGCAGGCCCAGAACATGTGACCTAGTGAGGCTGGGGCTTGGTTGCAACGTTTGCAGGTTGGATCATGGCCTGGAAACATTTTGGAGAGTTTTAGTCGAGACAGATGTGCTCGATATATAATTTTGAGTTATGGAGCACGAATGAATTCTCTGCATTGCTACTTTCCACTCCTTTTCTGATATATTAATTGAGAGATCTTTTTCCCAGTGTCCTCTTGGATCTTTGAAAGGAAGGGATTGTAAAATGATTTTATATATTGGCGAGATGGAGTCTAATTCCTTGAGATTGAGCAATATTTTTTCCAGCGTGGATGAGGGTGCAAAATGAGGAAAATCTGGAAGGTTCTGTTTAACAAAGTTCCTGATTTAAAAATAGTGAAAGAAATGTGTAGCTGGAATGTTAAATTTGGAATGTAATTGTTCATAGGATGCAAAGACGTTGTCTATATAAAGATCTCTAAGCAAGTTAATTCCAAATTATTTCCAGATATTAAAAACTGCATATGTTTGTGAAGGTTGAAAGAGGTGGTTCTCTTGCAGGGGTGCCACAGATAGAAGCTTCTCCGTCTTAAATGCTTTCTACATTGGTTCCAGATTTTAAGTGAGTGGAGCACAATTGGGTTATTAGTGTATTGCTGATAACGTGTGTTTATTGGAGCGCAGAGCAAGGAATACAAAGAAGTACTGCAGGATTTTACTTCTATTGCGGTCCAAGCCTGTGTATGTTCTTCTATTTGTGTCCAGGTTCTTATCGCCTGTATATTTGCCGCCCAGTAATAAAACTGGAAGTTAGATAGAGCCATGCCGCCTTCTGCCTTTTGTCTTTGTAGGGTCGCTCTTTTGATGTGTGGATGTTTTGAATTCCAAATAAATGAGGTTATTGTTGAATTTAATTGCTTAAAGAATGATTTATTAATGTATATTGGGATGTTTTGAAATAAAAAAAGGAGCTTAGGAAGAATATTCATCTTAACAGTGTTAATTCTTCCAGCTAGTGTGAGATGAAGAGTTGACCATCTATGCAAGTCTTGTTTAATTTTTTCCATGCAGACGGCGAAATTTTGTTGATATAGAGCTTTATGTTTACTTGTGATGTTTACCCTAGGTATTTAAACTGTTCTGCAATGATAAAAGGTAGGGTGTCTAATCTAATATTATATGTTTGAGAATTCACTGGAAAGAGTACACTTTTATTCAGATTAATTCTGAGACCAGAGATCTTTTGAAATTCTGTGAGTGCTGCTAAGACTGCAGGCACAGAATTTTCTGGGTCCGAAATATACAGTACCATATCATCTGCATATAATGAGATTTTCTCTTCCAGTCCTTCTCTGCTAATCCCCTTTATCTGATCAGTATTTCGACAATGTATTGCCAGTGGTTCAATGGCAATCGCAAACAGCAGCGGTGACAAGGGGCATCTTTGTCTAGTGCCACGTTCTAGTTTAAAGTAGTCTGAGCAAATGTTATTGATGCAAACTGAAGCTTCTGGGTTAGTATACAGTAATTTAATCCATGCACAAATGTTCGGGCCAAACCCAAACTCCAAAATAGTAAAAAGGTATTTCCATTTAATCATGTCGATGCTTTTTCTGCATCCAATGATAATAATATTTCTGGGGTGTTTGATTTAGTTGGTGAGTATATTACATTAAACAGGCGTCGAAGATTTGAAGATAAGTGTTGGCCCCTAATAAATCCAGTTTGGTCTTGTGATATTACCGAGGGGAGCACTTTCTCCATCCTTCTGGCTATGATTTTAGAGAGTATTTTAACGTCGTTATTCAGAAGTGAAATTGGTCTGTATGATGCACATTGTAATAAGTCCTTATTTTGTTTTGGAAAGACAGTGATTAATGCTTGGCGAAAGGTTTGTGGAAGAAATTGGTTATCTCTGGCTTCTGTAAATGTTGCTAATAGGAGGGGAGCTAGCTGCTATTTAAGAAAAATGAAACAATTAAGGGGTCTGAGTCTTCAAGAGCAAGTCAATTAAAATTAATTCTAAAGAAGTTAAATAGCAGCAAATACAGCTCACTAAATTAGAAAAGGGTTAGAATGAAAACCTGCAGCCACTGCTCCTTTCAGGACTAGAGCTGGGAACCCCTGAGCTAGATAATATACTCCCTGTCCTTAGCTATAGATCTTTTTCATTTTGGATGAACCTAGTACCCCTTCTCCTAAGAAATGATTCCAGGATCTCCCAGACTAGTGAGTGTTTCACTGTATCCGTGGAGGCTCGGGCATAATAACCTCATCACCATGTGTATGTCCTTTTCCTTTTTTTTCTTTTTTGTTATTGAATTTATTAAAGCAAATAACTTTCCATAAAATAAAGTCAAACTTAGCAAGAGAAAGAGAGGAAGGCCAACAGCCAGAGTAAGGACTTTTAAGAGTAGAAAAGAGGAAAATGAATCATTTTCCCTATATATATGTTTATTCTAAAATGTTATTGATTAAATACTGCCAGGTTTATAAAGTTTTCAACAGATCCTCTAAGTGAGAATTAGATTTTTTTTTAGTTTTAGAAAGTATATAATATCAGTTACATACTGACTTAAAAGAGGTGGGCTAGGATTCTTCCAGTTGAGCAAGAAAAGTCTATGTGCTAATAGTGAAGTAAAGGCAATTACATTTTGTTTGCCCTCCTCCATTTTAAGCCCATCTAGGAGTACACCAAACACAGCTATTAATGGATTAGCAGTGTTTGTGACACCAAGGCTGTCTGATAGGTATTTAAAGATTTTGGTCCAGAATGATGTTAATTTGGTGTGTGTGTGTATTTTCTGAAGCTGATTATTCCAGTACACGCTCACTGTAGAATGAAAGCATTAGGGGAAAGAAAGAAGCTAAACCCTGACTATTATAAGCTGAGTCCACAGACACTTTAAAAGTTGTGGTTATTATAGCTATCTTTAGCTTATCATAGTTTTTAAAGCTGCAGCAAGTGAGAACACGGTGGTGGGGTAATGTTGTACTGGTGTTTAGTGCTCCACATTCCAAGTCGCCCCTTACCTTGAAGGCCTGCTGGTCGCAGTTTCTCCATGTTTGAACTGGCACTACACCAAGGCACATGTCTGATGCCACTGTTTTATCTTCAGATGCGCTTTCAAATGGAAGCGGTTTAATTGCAAAGCATGTGCCTGAAGCCTCTGCGGGTAGGCAAGAGCAGAGCAATGCGAGTAAGAGGCTGCCAGCAGAGAGAGAACAGGCAAAGAGGAAAAGGGTAGGTAAAAGGTCACCGAGCAACGTGAAGAGATGAGTGAGCAGCAATATGGTTGCAAACACATGCGTGAGTAAATGAAGGGTTAAAATAGTGAAACTGCACCTGATCAAAGGAGGATGTGGGATCACTGGAATTAATGATTGGATAGGCAAACATGCTAGCAGTATAAATCTGAAGTCCAGACCACTGGGGGTCATCTTTTGACCAGTCTTTGGACTTATAGGTACTTCTTTTGACTGAGCATGTAGGACAGAGAGAAGAGTGTTTAAAGTTTGTATATATTAGTGAGGATAGCTTCCAATTTGTGCATATTTTTGGGTGGAAGTAATCTGTGGTTGTGGGTGCTCACTTTTTTATCATTGTCTTTGTGCATGATTTTTTTCACTTTTTATTTTTGATTAATTTTCTGTCTATCTATTGTGAACTGTGTAAAGAAGAAAAAGAAGGAAGATTTTTTTTTTCTCATCACTTTTTGCTTTTGTGGAATGGAAAATCTGCATGTTCTCTGTGTGGCTAGGTATTATTATTAACAGAAGTGTGCTTCCAGCTGTGGAATGCAGCTCTCAGCCACTCCCCGGCTTGTCTCAAGCAGTGTCTGGTTATTGTCCAATTAAGATGCCAAACATATGACA
Organism: Polypterus senegalus; assembly: GCF_016835505.1. Taxonomy (NCBI): domain Eukaryota; kingdom Metazoa; phylum Chordata; class Cladistia; order Polypteriformes; family Polypteridae; genus Polypterus; species Polypterus senegalus. The sequence goes on from NC_053166.1 coordinate 64,446,695, forward strand.
GGTTTTCTGATAAGCTTCATTCCAAATATAAGACTAGAATTTATGCTTCCTGTGTAATCAGCAAATTTTGTAAAGAATGTTCTATGGCCTTTGTTTGGAACTGCTCTATTTTTTTTCTAATCATTCTCTTTGAAGATTTTGTTATAAATGCAGCTGAACCCCCCTTGTCGGGGGCCTTCCTTGCATTTTCTCTCTGTAAGGAAAAGCCACTCTGCTCACCAAGAAGTCAGAAATAAAAGATTCTGCTTATTAGAATTGGTGTCTGCCTGCTATTTGTTTGAACCTTCGTCCACACTTTGGTGTCACTGTATTTATTGTACATAGCAGTTACACTTATTTTTCTTCCTTTTGATGTTCTTGCAATAAGTCTTTGCAAGACAGTTATGTAAATTGTTATTGTAAATAGTTATTGACACATCTGGAATAAACCAGAATTCTGTTTTTTTGGAAAATACATCATTGTTTTTATCTCTAGTCTACCATCCCCTGGTCATTTGGTTATGGCCAAGTGCCCACAGTTTGAAAATGTGCAAAAGTGGCATTGCACAGGGAACCACACTGACATGACACCTGCTAATTGAAGGACAAATTTAGCACACAACTTTTCTGACTTATACAGTGCAAATTAAAAGTCAACAATAAACCTAACATGTACGTCTTTGGAATGTGAGATTCCCAAAGTACGAGATGAACTGTGGAAGCATAAACTCTATGTAGACAGTAACTGGACCATTCATTATAACTATAAACGTTGTCACAAGAGGCTGGGGGACAGACCCAGCCGGGACACCTGGAAGGAGGGAGGTGGCTTATACCTCCCCCAGGCCACGAGGGAGGAACCGCTGTAGATCTTAAGGGGACCATGGGAGAGGAGCAAGGAGGCTCAAGCCCACTGGGGCCCGTGGCCAGTGGCAGGGGGTGCCCCAAGCCTCAGAGAGCCAGGGAAATGTTCACTTCCGCCGCACCCGGGAAGATGGAGGAAGATCCTTCCAGGGATGCCCGGAGTGCTTCCGGGTGCAAGAGCAGCACTTCCGCCACACCAGGAAGTGCTGCCAGAAGGACGTCATCAGGCACCTGGAACACATCCGGAAATAAAAGAGGCCAACACCCTACAATCAGGGAGCGAGAGTCGGGAGTGGGAGCAGGACGAAGCTCCTGTGGAGAGAGGAAAGGCGGCCCACGGATAGTGAGAGAGAGACCCATACTAAAGGTAATTGGTGCTGAAAGCACTGTGTGCTATGTGCTTTTTTATAAAGACGTGGTCTCTGTCTGGTGGTGTTCAGGCGTATCTCACAACGTGCATACTTTTTGCCAGAATTAGAAAATAATGAACGTTTAAAAACTACATAATGCAGTATTGTAATTTTCTGATCATGTACCTGCATATCATTTACCTATTTTTGAATTCTTGTAATTCTAACATGTGGTCATCCATCATTTACATCAGATCTTCCTAAATGTAAATGATCTCAATAGGATGGTAACTGAAAATGAAAGGATAGGCAGAGGTATACTCTATTCCTAGTTTACTGAAATGTCGGCTTGTGACTCAATACTACTCAGTATCGGAATTAGAAGGTTGAGAAAATGGATGTATGGCTATAAGGGTAAAAATAGAAAAACACTTTGCGTTTTGTGATGAAGGAGGTGAGTCAAGAATATCAGTTTACATGACTGCTTCCAAATGTACCCTACACAGTTAATTATTGTATTTAGTTTAAAGCTTATTTTGTGTGCATTCAGCATTTTTGTTCATATTTTATTTGCTGTATTCATTTATGTCTGAGGAGTTTATGAAGGTGTCTTAATTTAAAATGATCTGAGCGGAAGTACCGTGGTTATGGAGTAAACACTTTCTAAATTATTAATGATGAACTCTGAGGGGTTTAAAGCAAAAAGAAACAGAACTACCATTAACATTAAGAGCTTTGTGCATCTAACTGCACATGTCAGCACTTCAAAGTCATAAGCAGGAAGAAGAATATATGAAGTCAGCCTGTAGTCAGGCAATATTTAGTTGCAGGACTATTAAAAAGAAAGAATTAAATATTAGGTGCACCTTTTCATACTTGAAAGCCAAAGCCACACACTGATAGTTTATTCTTTGCATTTAATTTCAAAATTGCTTTTAGAAGAATGGTATATACTGTGTACATAGTTTAAAGAAGCAGTGCAACTGTATATTTTTAGCAACCTCTGGAGACAGGCTTTTAATTTTTTTTTTGCTGTTTCTTCTGTGCATTTACTGTGTTTGTCTTCCCTGCACTGGGCTGGTATCCCCTTCCATGGCTGGATCTTGTTTTACCCAGATACAAGTTAGTATCTGGCCCTCTGCAGCATTGAATTATATCAAACAGTTTTGTAAGTAAATGCATGGATACACATTATTTGCAGAAAGCAAGAAAAAACACATCTGTAACGTGCTTAAGTTCCCGACACATACTGCAGTAACATCACAGTGTCTAGCTATTGTCGTTCAATATGAAGCCACAAAACAACTAATCGTGATATCTGTGCCCTGGAGGGATTGGATGGAGAAGGCGCGTATGCAAATTATCAGGACCTTCTGGAGCAGTACCAGGAACAAGGATGGCAAATTGTCAATTCCTTTGGGTTGCATGGTTTTTTATGGCCGCTTATTTTATAGAGCATTCACTCTGTTCATTATCACAGGGGATACAAAGAAGAAAGCCATTAGATGCATCACTGAAGCTACAGTAACAGCACCAGATGGATTTGAATAAAGTGATCCATGTACCACAGCTACAGGGATGCAAGTCGGGGAATAATCATCATCTGAATGAGCTTGTCTGATGTTGTGAGACCTGAAACACCCAATGACCACTGGATATATCACAGATGATGCATCCCGGTGTATCTTTTGGACATATCTGCACTTCTAGTGACCCTTGAAGGAACCACAAACAACACAATGTTAAGTCTTTCATTGAGTGCCATGTGCTCTTCTTTAATGTTGTAAATTATCTTCTTTTCCTTTCACCTTTTAAAGACATATTAGATACAGAGTAATGTATGAGTGAATAAGGTTTTCTCAACCTTTTTGGTGTTGTAACCCACTTTTTCCCATATAAGGGTCCTCTCTGGCAAATCAAGTCCGATCATCAGAGTGGGAGGAGAGTTGAGCATGATCCACCCACTTCTGGGACCCACTTGTACTCCACTGCAATCCACTATAATAGCAACAAAAAATTTCCAGTAGGTAGAGGGTCAAACTCTGGGCCTTCAGGTTGGAGAAGGGGCCCAAGGGTGCATGATAAAAACGAGAGTATCAGATACATCGGCTCACAATTTCGTATGCATGCTTACCTATCTCATGCTATGGTGTTGCTTACCAAGGCACATAGCCTGTACCATAAAGAGAAGGGTTGGTGAAGGTGTGTAGTTAGTTATCTGTGCTATGTCTTTTCTGTTGTCTCTTGAACGCAGTTTGATAATTTCATCTATTGAAATGTACTGAATTATTTGCTAGAAAACAGTGCCAAAATTTCCAAAATTATTTAAAGAAAAAAGTTACAGAATATTTAGGAAATAAGGGTCCAGAAAGGAGCCTTAAAAAGGGTGTAAAAGATGTAAAATATAAAGAGCTAATTTCTTTCATCATTCTCCTTAGATTGTAAAGTTGGGTCTTACTTTCCCTTCTGGGAGTGATGATTTGTGTTTTTGAATTCGAGTACCCAGTTTACTTTATCATCATCTTCTTTCTTTCTCTTCCATCAGTTTGTTGCTGATGATGAGGTCATAAAATGTGTCCATTACATTCTTTCTGTGGCCAGATCCACTACTGTCAAATACTAAGGTTGCTTGTTTCAAGGTCCTCCCTAATGTTATTCCTCCAATGTTTCCGTTGTCGTCTTCTTGTTCTTTTCCCAGTGATGTTGCAGTGCATAACCCTTTGTGGCAATCGTCTTTCATTCTGGTAACATGTTCAAGCCATAGGAGTCGTCATTTTCAAATTCAATCATTTAATGTTTCATCCTGCATCTGTGTGTTTCATATGTTGTCTTCCCGTATTCTATGTAGACATGGTTACTCGTTATTTTTCATGGCCAGTTCATTTCTGTGACTTCTATTCTGCGTTTGTCTTCTTTTCACAGGCACCACCACCACCATTAACATAATTTATTTATATAGCACATTTTCATACAAACAATGTAGCTCAAAGTGCTTTACAGGATTAAATAAAAAGGAAGTTAATATAAAACATAAAAAACAAGATTAGGCAATAATATTATGCAGTATGTAACAATTGTAATTCTAAGTACAAACAGTTCTACCAGAAGCACTTGATCGACTGGATGAAACTGTTTCTGAGCCTTGAGTTCCATGCATGTAAGGTTGCCAGAAAAGCATTTGCCAGATGGGAAAAGTTCAAATAGACTGTGACATGGGTGAGTGGAATCTGTGCAGATGCTGGTGGCTTTCCTGAGGCAGCATGTGCTATAAATGTCCCCCGGTGCTGGAAGCTTTATCCCGATAATCCTCCGTGCTATTGACACAAGTTGCTGAAGAGCTGTCCGATCAGCTGCTGGGCAGCTGAGATACCACAGATACAATGGGTTAAAATACTCTCAGTGGTAAACTAAGAGTAACAACACTAAAGTAGCTGTGATATTTGGAATATTGTGGCTATTCTATGCACCATTATATTTTTACAGAAAGATTACATTAAGTGCTTTAAATTTGTAAATGATATGCAATTAATTTTGGTGTATTTGATAACGCCAATCTAAAAAAAGAATAAGAAACTGCCCAGAAACAGTAGCACTGCTTTGATGCTGGATTCCGCCCGTTTGCAAAACCGAGAAGAAAGTGTGTACACATGGTGTGAGGCTGCCATGAAAATGTGTGTGGCTTTACACCAAGTTTAGTTTTTATATATCTTGAATTGAGCCTGGACACGGGTGTATGTAACAATTTTGAGCATATGCTCTGTTTATACCTGAGGTTAATTGTACTTTAAGATTATCTGACCTAATGAAAGCTTATAGATCGAAAACAGCAGTGGACCCAGAATAGATCCTTGTGGTACACTATATAAAATATCAGCATTCAGAGTCATACATCATAACTGGAATTATCAGTGTTTCATACATTTTGACTTTTGTTTTGATTTCTATACTTTTGATTTCCATAGCTAATTTAGTTTTGCAAATACTGCAGAGGCAAATCCGATTCTTCTTTTGACATATGGCATGCTGCATCCATCCTGTGCTATCAAGCCACAGATTTCTTCACCTGTTCTATATCTACTCCTCCCAGCTTTATTTTTAGCAGTTGCTGCTTTTTGGACTTGCTTATAACCATTGTCTTCTTTTACGATTTGTTCATCAGTAGTCCATATCTCCTGCTGGTTGCGTCCACTTTCAATGTGAATTTGTGTATCTGATCTTCTGTTTCAGTGATGAGATCGATGTTGTCAGCAAATCTGAGGTTATTTATTACTTCACCACTGACCTTTACACTTGCCTCTGTGTCTGCCAGGACCTCCCATATGATGGCTTCCAGAAGAAGGTTAAACAGGTATGGCGACAAGTTGCTGCCCTGTCTGACTCAGTCACATGGAACCACTCTGTGCGCTCGCTGTCTACACATGCTTCATTAATTGATTTATTACACAGGTCTTCAAGTAGCTAGATTAGGTGTTCTGGTATTAAATATATTCTGAAAACCTACAAGCCCCTTTTGCCACGCATTGTCACAAGCTTGTTTGAAGTCTATAAAATTACTGTACAGTATTCGTTTTTTTCACAGTATTTTTCTTCCAATTGCCATATCACAAATAATTAGTCAACTGAACCTCTCAACTCTGAAACTCACTTGCTCTACTTATATAACTATTTATATGTATCGTTTTGTTGTTGTAACATTCTTGTATAGACTTTCCCAAGAACACTCAGCAGGCCGAAACCTCTATAGTTACTGCAGTCCTTTTGTTACCTTTCTTGTATATTAGCATGATGATGGTTTTACCCCAATCTTAAGAACAATTATACACAAACACGCACACAATATGATCTGAACACACACCAGCATGACTGAAAAGCAAGAAAATCAAAAAGAAGGAAAACTTCTGACTTGGCTTTCACAATGAGGCATTAAAAAGGCATTTTGCTACATTGTTAAAGTTAAAAAACATTATTTTTATGGTAAAGGTGAGAATAATAAAGGTTTAGAGCTAAAAAAGAAAAGCATGCATCTTATCAATTTTATTGGCAATAAGCGTGAAAGAGACAAAATGACCCATGATTTTGCTCTTTTTCCATTGTTAGCTACATCCTTTCAAATCAGTTCTGCTGTAAAGATGTTCTTATGTGACTAGGGTGGATTATTCAGACAATTATTACTTTAAATTTAGATAAATCTGAAAGGCAACCTAGTTCATTGTTATGTCATAACACTTGAACTCCAGTTTGATTCTTAGCTGTGCTCCTTCCTGTAAGGAGTTTGCATGATTTGCTTGTACTGTCATGGATTTCTACCAGGTACACCTGTTTCCACTCAAAGCACAAGTACAGTCTGTTGGAGTGATTGGCAAGTAAGCTGGATTTGTATGAGTAGCTTCCTATCTATGTGTGATTTTGCCATGTGATGGAATGATGGATGGATAATTATTTATTGCTATATTAAACTATAAGTGATGATGCACATTGAATTTCTTACTGTGTATGTACATATAGCCAGCACCTCCATCTTGCACCTTGGTAGTTTGTTTAACTACTTAGAATTAACGACATTTTTTCTTGACGGCTTTTTTTTCATCAGCATGAATTTATTACAGGTTTTGTGACACATGCTGAGGCAATAACCGTGTCTCAGTTTTCAGGCGAAATATTTACCAGAGTTTACCGCTCCTGCAGATAATAAAAGAGATGGAAAGCTTGAAATGTGCTCAGGCTAGCAAGGAAGCCAATTGTAATTAAAGAGAGCTGAGGGCTGGTCTCTAAAATATTTAAGAGGCACCTTAGTCCTGCTCTCTTTACCAGCATATTGAAGTGGCAGGTTTCTATGTTGGCACTCATAAAAATACATCATTTCCATTCAAAATTGCTATTTCTGTCACATTTACAGTACTTAAATTCACCTATTAATATAAAAAGTAAACAGTTTACTGTTGGGACAGGACTATTCAATAAACTTTAATAGTTAAGTTGAAGCAGAATCCCAGCTGCTTTGGGAGGCAGGATATTTTCTTCACCAGAAAAAGACATGCTTGATTTGTTTCCTCAAAGTCATAAAGAGTTTAGAAAACCTGGTTTTCAGTAGAACTTAAGGTAACGTTCCCTTTTTTCAGAAAAGGTATTTTACTTTCACCATTTACAGTATTTTTACCATTAAATTTACTGACTTTTTTACAGTGCACAGTATGTGTGTGAATGGTCCACTGGGTACTCCATTCTTCCTCTCACATTCTAAAGTCATACAGTGTGTTTGGTTAATTGCCAACTGTACTCCGAATTGACAAGAGTGTATCTGTTCTGAGAAGGGACAGTGCGTGACAAAGCTGCTGGGACAGGCTAAGAACTTCATGACTCAAAAATGAATTTATCATCTTAACACACTCTAAAAATAATGACAAAAATCTTCCAGCTCCCCCAATTCTGACTGCATTGAAGGTTCAAAGTTGCCTTTTAAACATCATCATCATCATAACTGTACTGTATGTGACATTCAGAAGGCAAAGCAACTTGAGTTTTTGGGGAGATCATTACTTGAATTCAGATTACATAACATTAATCATTATTCTGTGATGTAAGTATGAGCCTGAAGTGAATATAATAAAAAGAAAGAATTTTTACTTATATCTTAGGATTAGGGTTAGCAGATCATTCTTTTATCCACTACTTTGTTGCCAGTTACAGATCTTACTACATATGACTCATCTAATGTTTAATGTGTTTGTTTTTCTTTACATTGTTTTATTGTTGCGATTCTAATTTCTCTTCCTTATAAAACAGCTTTAAGAAAATGCAATAAATATTGATTATTCATAACATGTAAGAAATGAATTACACATTTTATGAAAAGCACAATTAATGAAGCCATCTACACAGGGATGCTGCAAACAATAAAAAAAGAAAGAAAGAGAAAGAAAGAACACTAGCTACAGAGAGCTTGCTCTGACTTAAAAAAAATTCTTCACCAAGTATGGAATTGGGGTCTCTTATAACAAAATAATACTCTTACATTCCTGTCACTCATATTACAAATGGGCACAAAAGAAATAATAGACTTTGATTACATTTATTTCTCTTAGATTGAGGTCCAATGAAATAAACATTAGGGTTCATGCTCACTTATGATATTTTAATTCAAAAACAAGAAGCCATGGATAAAGAAGTTACAATGGGCCCAAATTAGGAGACGACAGTCAGTACAGCAGGCAGATATGAAGTTGGCATGTTTTTCTTTTGTTCTTTTCTTTTTGCTTTGCTTTGCCTGAGGCCAGTGCTATTATGTGTTATTATCCTATTGTTCACAGACTACATTAACTTAGATTTGAGAGCTGCTGCCTACAGAAAAGCAGAAGAAAAGAACAATGTAAAAGCAAAGAAAAGAAAAATATTCCCTCCTTTTTTTATTCTAGAATCTGCTGTGCTCAGTGTCATACAAGAGAAGAACACATTTGTGAAATTAAATAATTCAAATGAAAACAGTATACATAAAATACATAGTTTGCAGTAGATCACTGTAGCAGTCACTCAGTTGCTGAATGTATCCATCATTAAAAGCATTCATTTTCAAAGATGCTTAATATGTTTTAGACATTTGGTGGGCCAAAACTTCACCTGGAAACACAGGCATAAAGCAGGAATCAACTTTGAGATAAAAAGATAGATAGACAGACATATTGGGATCAAGGGAAAACTGTAGTATTACAGCAACTTACACTTATTACCAATAGTCAAATATACACAAAAAAAACTTACAATTAATTTTAAATTGATTGTGTGCAAATTTATTTATTTTACTGTTTAGAAGTAACAATTTAAAATTAAAGAAACATATTCTGCCAGAGAAAAAAATATCGCCAGAGAATGTATTGTAGCAGCTGATGGTAACTTAGACTACTTAGACTTTGAAAAGCAGTGCCTGGGACACTGCAATGTAATCATCCTTTTGCTCTAGGTTTATGGAGAGGATGTGAGACATTGTTCATGACAGTCATGAGCTTAGCTGAGAGTCCAGACTTATCTCCTAGATGCCCCTCATCACAGGGCACAGTCCTGTCCCATCATGTTAACTTATACATGGCCAGTTAACAGATATTATAACAGCTGTAAATACATTACATCCCTCATCTAACAATAATCTCTGGTACAACAGGACCAAGGGCAAGTCACCAGAGTGTAATTGCAGACCGCAGTACCTGTGAGGTCAGTCATGTAATGCCCCAAAATCACAAAGAGCCCTCAACGTCAGTCGCGTAACACACATCGCATTAGACTATGATTAACATTAGGGCCCCGTTACACTGTGGTTAAGATTAGGGTTGTAGGAGGGTTATCTCATTCAAAGGGAGTTTTGTGACTGACATTGTGGGCATTGCCTGATCTATGTCATAGGTATTGCAAGCTGCAGCTATACCCTTCTCTGGCAAGTGCCTGAGGGTCAGGCTTTTGCTCTTCATCGGCTTCCAGGCAACTGGATTTATAGGAAAGGCTGAAAAGGTGGATGACTTCTAGGAAAACAACCCTTAGATGCTTAACCATGAGGACAAATAGATAGTGTTAAAAGAGTGTGGTAGCTGCTCCTTTATACTATCTTATTCAAATAATACTTGCAACACTGGTCCAATAAATAATCCAATTCCATGAACACCTCTCATTTTCTCTTTCCCTCTGTCACCAGAAATATTCTGGCAAAGCTTTGCTTGGACTTCAATTCTTAATTTGTTTTCTACTTTCTTTCTGGATGTTAACTTTTCAAAAAGGACATTGTTTCACAGCTCATATAATATCTCATATCCCTAGTAAAACCTGAAATACATTTATACATGTGTATTTAAGTTAAAAATGTGTGTAAATAAGTTAATATACTGTAGGTACAAAAAATCACATACACTATATGTTTTAATAACCAATGAAGGCATAAACTCCAGTAATACATAACAATAAAAGTTTGTTGCACTCTACAGTTGCAGCATGGCCCTGACTCAAAAGTTGGAGAAAGTGCAATTTTCTTGTCTCTTCAACAGACACTTCCACCATTTCATGTGCTCACCATACCATATCAAAGTTGGGAAAGCAAAATATCTTTCTTCTGTAATTGACTTTCTAATATGCAGAATTCATTTCATTTTGCATGTGTCAGATATGATGATTTACTTTATTAAATTTTGATTGACGAATTAAATAAACAGTTCATTTAAAAAAAAAGAAAGAAGGCAAGACATTTGTTACTTCTCTGTTTCTTACATAAAATATATTTTTTACATTGAAATGTTCTGAATTATTTTTTTAGTTCATGTGTGAACTACACTGGAGCTAAACATAGCAACAGTTGAAAAGTCAAAATTAGAAATACAAAAGTTAGAATCTGAAGCATGAAAATATGCCTGATATATATAATGTGATCATTCCTACTGGATTTGGCAGTCATGTATTAGCATAGTAAAGAGTAATGGACTAAGCATACAGCCCTGAAGGGCTCATGTGTTCAGTTTGATGGTGCGCAATATCTTAGTGCCAACATGCCTGTGTGGAAGACGAATGTTCTCTTCGTTCCCTTCTACTAATTCATGTCTGAGAAGTAAGCTTTACTAAACCATGTAAAAGCGTGCTTTGTTTTAGCAAACAGAAAAATATTTGTGCAAAGGACTCAAGGTCTAACCATTCCACACATGAGTCTGCCTTATCACGTTTTCCCTTAGCTTACATCTGAACGCCATAACAAAAGTGGCCAAGAAATCAAGTTGCACAAGGGGCGTTGAAGGAGCTCAAGGATTGTGTATAATAAACGTGTTGACTATTACATTTTATAATGATATTAAATCACGCATTCTAGGGGTATAAAAATTTGCCCCACCCAACAGACGGGGTTCAGAAGAGCCCTGACGCTGTCATGTATATTTGATTGTCTGCTTTTCTGAAACTCTTCTCACTGTGACTCTGCAAAATAAAGCTACTTTATAACCACACCTGCTGTCTGGTCTGAAGTCTTCGTCCACACCTGTTGTGTTTCTGACAGGAAGTCCAAGATCTAAGTGAGGTGTTCAATCCAACCAAATAAAGGTTCACTATTAATTGCTGTGGGATGATTGTATTAAAGACTGAACTGAAGTCAATACACAAAATCCTGGAATAGCTATTCTTTTTCTCCAGATGGGATAGGATGGTGTGTAGGGCAAATGTGATTCCGTCATCTGTAGATAGATTGGCACGATACGCAGACTTTAAGGGGTCCAGTGAAGTGTGAAGCTAGCTTTAATGTAACCCATGACTAGTCATTTGAAGCATTTAATTATGACAGAGGTTAGTGCCACAGGCCAGTAGTCATTGAGGCAGGATACAGTTGTTTTCTTGGGCACTGGAATGATGGTGGCAGTCTTATATTGTGTAGGTATGACAGACTGCTGGAAAGAGATGTTAAAGATGTCTCTAAAAGCATCTACTAGCTCAGTAGCACTGTCTTTAAACACCCAACCAGGTATATTATCAGTATGTTATCAGGTCCAGCCGCTTTATGTGGATTAACGGTGCTCAGTGCCCTTCTCATGTCAGCTGTACTTAGTCTAAGCACCTGGTCACAACCGGGGGACTGAGGCTTGGGTGTATAATTCAGTGCTTCAAACCTGCCATAGAACTCATTCAGCCTATCAGGGAGGGAGGTATCAATGACCTCAACCTGTGGTATTATTTTCGAGTCCGTTACAGCCTGAATCCAATGTCATATGTGCTTTGTGTCTCTGGAGTCACAAAATTGGCCCTCCATTTTTCCTGTGTATTCCAACTTAGCCTTCTTTATGGCTCAGGAGAGGCCAGTTCTTGCCATCCTGAGGGTATTTTGTCCCAGGACCTGAAGGCAACATCTCTGATTCTCAACCTTCTCTGGACCTCTGATGTCATCCATGGCTTCTGATTCCCCCAAATTGTGAAGGTTTTGATGACTGTGACATCACCCATGCACTTCTCTATATAGCACATGACACAGTCAGTGTACGCGTTGACATCAATGTGGAAGTTGTCATATGTAGTAGTGAATTCCCGTGGCTGATAAAAGGGCCGGCATTTCACAATCAAATATTCCATTATGAACAGTGAATTGTAACAATCTCACTGCTACTGCACCATGCATTGTTTATATACACACATAGTCCTCCACCTCGGGTCTTACCAGAGCTCTCTGCATTCCCATCTGCACAGAAGGATCTTTGACTGTTCAGCTGGATTGCTGCATCGGAGATATTATTTTAGAGCCAGGTTTCAGTCAAAAGAACAATACAGCAGTCTTTCTCTTCATGCTGCGTGTGTAGTTGCAACCATAGATAAACTAGTTGATTTTTCAAGGAGCAAACGTTAGGGAGTAAAAGCAATGGGATGGTTGGTCTGTTTGGATTAGCTTTAAGCTTCACACGGACTCGAGCCCTCAATCTACCCTTCTTTTGTCTCCATGCACACTGCTTCCTGCACGTCGTACCCCGGTCAGCTCTATCAGACGACTCCAGAAATCTCCTCAGCATTCCAAGGCTGTGCAGCTTCTCTCCCAATATGAGAAGTCTGCAATCTTCCACAAGCTTTTCAAGATTGCATTTTATAGTCATCAACAACAACAACATTTATTTATATAGCACATTTTCATACAAACAGTAGCTCAAAGTGCTTTACATATTAAAGAATAGAAAAATGAAAGACATAATTATAAAAAATAAATCAACATTAACATCGAATAAGAGTAAGGTTCAATGGCCAGGGGACAGAAAAACAAAAACTCCAGACGGCTGGAGAAAAAATAAAATCTGTAGGGATTCCAGACCATGATACCGCCCAGTCCCCTCTGGGCATTCTACCTAACATAAATGAAACAGTCCTCTTTGGATTTAGGGTTCTCACGGAAAGGCTTGATGATGATGATGGTCACGTAGACTTCTTCCTTTTAATCCGTCCATCATTGTTGGAGCATCATGAAGCTTTGAGTAGGTGGAGGTGGCGCAGGCCACCACCACAAAGAAACCGGAAAAAGAAACAGAAAAGAGAGTAGGGGTCAGTACCGATTTTAGAGCCACCATGAATAGTTGTTATGATGAATTGAACATACAGAGTATCAGGATTAAGTTAAATTACGATTAAAATGAAGTTATAAAAAGGCCATGTTAAAGTAATGTGTTTTCAGCAGTGTTTTAAAGTGCTCTACTGTATCAGCCTGGCGAATTCCTATTGGCAGGCTATTCCAGATTTTAGGTGCATAGCAGCAGAAGGCCGCCTCACCACTTCTTTTAAGTTTTGTTCTTGGAATTCTAAGGAGACACTCATTTGAGGATCTGAGGTTACGATTTGGAATATAAGGTGTCAGACATTCCGATATATAAGATGGGGCGAGATTATTTAAGGCTTTATAAACCATAAGCAGAATGAAGTAGAAAATGGCCGACAGTGGGGTAACTCGCGTTGAAATCGTAATTGAGGAACTCCAAGCACTTGATGAAAAGATTCAGAAACTCCTGTCCCGACGGAAATACCTGAGAAATCTGAAGGCCCGGCTGTTGGATAAACCGTCCTTGCCATCTGGAACCGGCGAAACATCAACCCCGCGTTGTGCCGACCTCACCCAGCGTCTCGTAGGAGCGGCGCGCTGCTGACCTCGGTGGATTTCAGCTATGCAGGCGGGGTTCAAGGCCAGAGCACCTCCATCGGCACAGGCGAGCATTTTATCTCAGAACCGGTTTGACCCTCTACGCGTCCCCATTTCGCCTTCAGCACCTGGTGATGTATTAGTGGTAGGTGATTCCATCGTTAGAAACCTTAATGTCGCATGCCCTAATGCAAAATCGTTTGTTTCTTGTTTTCCCGGTGCTCGTGTCCGAGATGTAATGAAGCGCGCGCCAGCAGTCTACGAAACACAAGGAGAGGGCAGTTGGATCAATCGTCTTGCATGCCGCGTAAGCGATATAAGGCACCGACAATCAGAAATCCTGAAGGCTGACTTCGCAGCTCTGATTAGAGACACGAAGGAGAGGACCCCATCGGCAAAGATCTTCGTTTGGTCCACTACCTCTCGTCAGACGATCCAACGAGTACTACAGTCGTCTGCTAGGGTTGAACAACTGGCTACAGGGTTTCTGCAAGAAGAAGGATGTCGGCTTCATCAACAATTGGAATCTCTTTTGGAAAGGCGCGTCTCTTCAAGCGTGATGGCCTGCATCCGAACAGTTTCGCGCCGGGTCCTCTCCGAAAACATATCGAAGGTAATTCGTTTTCTTGACTATCTATCTCTGCTCTTAACCCCTTCCGAAATAATACTGCTGTGCCAGGACATGATGAATGTTTAATAGAGTCTTCCGTTAAAGTTCACACCATTAATACTGTAATAAGCAATCTCAATGCACGTAGAAAACCTAGGAAATACGGCATAAACTCCAATAATCTAATTAAAATCACTATTTTAGAGGAACAATGTATTAAAACTATAAAACAGATCAGATTAAACAAAAATATACACAGAGCGCGCTAATAATAATAATTTAGTTCCTATTCCAAATAACAATAACGCATAGTACTCATCTCTGCACCTCCGAAACATTAAATATGGCACTATTAAATGTCAGAGCTTTAACTAACAAAACGTTTTTATCAACGATCTTATTAGTGATAAAAAATAGATCTTATTGCACTAAATGAAACATGGCTGAATTCAGATGCGCGTCAGTTTTAATCGAATCTGCCTCCGGATTACAGTTTTACTCATTCAAACCGCCAGGGAAAAGGGGGCGGATTGGCTAACATTTACTCGAGCGATTAAAATGTAAAGATGTCAGTTTTGGTAAGTTCAAGTCCTTTGAGTATCTCGCCGTTGTTATTCATGGAGATTCTCAAGTTCTAATACTATCCGTGTATAGACCTCCTAAATAGAAGCGTCGTTTTTGAGGAATTCTCTGACTTAATGTCAATTTTAATTACTAATTATGACACACTCCTAATAGTTGGCGACTTTAATTTTCATATAGATAATCAGTGTGATCTAAAAGTAAAAGAATTTATGAACCTCCTGGATTCTTTTGATTTGAGACAACTCATAAATCAGCCTACACATAAAGCAGGTCATACATTAGACTTAGTGATTACTAAAGGACTGAAAGTTGATATAAAACAGATCATTGATATTGGTCTATCAGACCATTTTCTTCTACTTTTAATATAGAAATAATGATAAAAAACACTCATGAGAAGCATATTGTTAAAAAACGCTTCTTTGATTCGGCAGCAGCTTTAAAACTTACAAACATTTTAAGCAATCAGTCCGTTTATAGTGCCAGCTATAATAGCGAGGACAATGTAAATAGTAAGGTGGAAAGATTTAATTCTAAAGTGAGAGCTGCTGTTGACATAGTTGCACCTGAAAAGACAGTGAAAAAATCTTCTAGCATTGGTATACCATGGAAGACCCAAAGAGTGTCTGATTTAAAGAGAACATGCCGTAGAGCTGAGCGTCAATGGAGGAAGAGTAAACTTACTATCCACCACGAAATATTAAAAGTCAAAATAACAGAATACAATAACACTGTCCGTCTTGAGAGACGCTGCTATTTCTCTAATATTATAAATAACAATGCTAGTAATCCTAGAGTCTTATTTTCAACAATTGATCGCCTACTAAACCCAGGTAGCTCAAAGGAATGCCTCCTAAGTGCTTCCAGTGAAACCTGTGAGGCTGTCGCTGTATTTTCAATCAAAAATTAATGATATTAGAAATAACATAGTATATCTCCCCAACACTAAGGATCCCCTAAACCCCAACATCCTGTTATAAACAAATTAAACTCTTTCACTAGGATAGATTTACCTGATTTACAAAAATAATATCTCAATTAAAACCCTCCACCTCGTCCTTGACCCGATACCAACAAGGTTTTTCAAAGAAGTATCAGGCGTGCTAATTGATAATGTTCTTGACATAGTAAATTCGTCACTAGATACTGGGGTCTTCCCAGACTGTCTTAAGACTGCTGTAGTTAAACCCCTACTTAAGAAACATAATCTTGACCCCTCGCTCTTGAAAATTTTAGACCCATCTCTAACCTGCCCTTCTTAAGTAAAGTTCTAGAGAAGGCAGTCATTATGCAGTTAAATGACCACCTAAATAAACATGCTATTCTTGATAAATTTCAGTCAGGTTTTAGAACAAATCACAGCACAGAAACTGCACTCGTTAAAGTAGTAAATGACTTGCGGGTAAATGCAGACAGAGGCCATTTATCTGTTCTCATCCTCTTAGATCTGAGTGCTGCATTTGACACCATTGATCACAACATTCTTAGAAATCGCCTTAGTCAATGGGTGGGCCTCTCTGGCAGTGTCTTAAATTGGTTTGAATCCTACCTGACAGGGAGAAAATATTTTGTTAGTTGTGGGAATTACAACTCGAAGACACATGATATCCAATATGGTGTTCCACAAGGCTCTATCCTGGGTCCGCTGTTATTCTCAATCTACATGCTTCCGTTAGGTCAGATTATCTCAGGGCACAACGTGAGCTACCACAGCTATGCTGATGACACACAGCTGTACTTATCAATAGCACCTGATGACCCGATTCTATTGATTCACTAACACAATGTCTGACTAGTATCTCAGAATGGATGAATAGTAATTTTCTCAAGTTAAATAAAGAGAAAACTGAAATTTTAGTGATCAGCAATAATGGATACAATGAGGCTATTAGAAATAAACTGGATACATTAGGATTAAAAGTCAAGACGGAGGTAAAAAGCTTAGGGGTGATTGTTGACTGTAATCTGAATTTTAAATCACATATTAATCAGATCATTAGGACAGCATTTTTCACTTAAGAAACATAAGTAAAGTTAGACCTCTTTATCACTGAAAGATGCTGAGAAATTAGTTCACGCGTTTGTTTTCAGTCGACTAGATTACTGTAACGCACTCCTCTCAGGACTACCCAAAAAGATATAAATCGTTTGCAACTAGTGCAGAATGCAGCTGCTAGAATCCTAACTAGGAAAAGAAAATCAGAACACATTACTCCAGTTTTGATGTCACTACACTGGTTACCTGTGTCATTCAGAATTGACTTTAAAATTCTGCTTATGGTTTATAAAGCCTTAAATAATCTCGCCCCATCTTATATATCGGAATGTCTGACACCTTATATTCCAAATCGTAACCTCAGATCCTCAAATGAGTGTCTCCTTAGAATTCCAAGAACAAAACTTAAAAGAAGTGGTGAGGCGGCCTTCTGCTGTTATGCACCTAAAATCTGGAATAGCCTGCCAATAGGAATTCGCCAGGCTGATACAGTAGAGCACTTTAAAACACTGCTGAAAACACATTACTTTAACATGGCCTTTTATAACTTCATTTTAATCGTAATTTAACTTAATCCTGATACTCTGTATGTTCAATTCATCATAACAACTATTCATGGTGGCTCTAAAATCGGTACTGACCCCTACTCTCTTTTCTGTTTCTTTTTCCGGTTTCTTTGTGGTGGTGGCCTGCGCCACCTCCACCTACTCAAAGCTTCATGATGCTCCAACAATGATGGACGGATTAAAAGGAAGAAGTCTACGTGACCATCATCATCATCAAGCCCTTCCGTGAGAACCCTAAATCCAAAGAGGACTGTTTCATTTATGTTAGGTAGAATGCCCAGAGGGACTGGGCGGTATCATGGTCTGGAATCCCTACAGATTTTATTTTTCTCCAGCCGTCTGGAGTTTTTGTTTTTCTGTCCCCTGGCCATTGAACCTTACTCTTATTCGATGTTAATGTTGATTTATTTTTTATAATTATGTCTTTCATTTTTCTATTCTTTAATATGTAAAGCACTTTGAGCTACTGTTTGTATGAAAATGTGCTATATAAATAAATGTTGTTGTTGTTGTTAAAGTCAATTCTGAATGACACAGGTAACCAGTGTAGTGACGCTAAGACTGGTGTGATGTGTTCTGATTTTCTTTTCCTAGTTAGGATTCTAGCAGCTGCATTCTGCACTAGTTGCAAACGATTTATATCTTTTTGGGTAGTCCTGAGAGGAGTGCGTTACAGTAATCTAGTCGACTGAAAACAAGCGTGAACTAATTTCTCAGCATCTTTCAGTGATAAAAGAGGTCTAACTTTACTTATGTTTCTTAAGTGAAAAATGCTGTCCTAATGATCTGATTAATATGTGATTTAAAATTCAGATTACAGTCAACAATCACCCCTAAGCTTTTTACCTCCGTCTTGACTTTTAATCCTAATGTATCCAGTTTATTTCTAATAGCCTCATTGTATCCATTATTGCTGATCACTAAAATTTCAGTTTTCTTTATTTAACTTGAGAAAATTACTATTCATCCATTCTGAGATACTAGTCAGACATTGTGTTAGTGAATCAATAGAATCGGGGTCATCAGGTGCTATTGATAAGTACAGCTGTGTGTCATCAGCATAGCTGTGGTAGCTCACGTTGTGCCCTGAGATAATCTGACCTAACGGAAGCATGTAGATTGAGAATAACAGCGGACCCAGGATAGAGCCTTGTGGAACACCATATTGGATATCATGTGTCTTCGAGTTGTAATTCCCACAACTAACAAAATATTTTCTCCCTGTCAGGTAGGATTCAAACCAATTTAAGACACTGCCAGAGAGGCCCACCCATTGACTAAGGCGATTTCTAAGAATGTTGTGATCAATGGTGTCAAATGCAGCACTCAGATCTAAGAGGATGAGAACAGATAAATGGCCTCTGTCTGCATTTACCCGCAAGTCATTTACTACTTTAACGAGTGCAGTTTCTGTGCTGTGATTTGTTCTAAAACCTGACTGAAATTTATCAAGAATAGCATGTTTATTTAGGTGGTCATTTAACTGCATAATGACTGCCTTCTCTAGAACTTTACTTAAGAAGGGCAAGTTAGAGATGGGTCTAAAATTTTCAAGAGCCGAGGGGTCAAGATTATGTTTCTTAAGTAGGGGTTTAACTACAGCAGTCTTAAGACAGTCTGGGAAGACCCCAGTATCTAGTGACGAATTTACTATGTCAAGAACATTATCAATTAGCACGCTTGATACTTCTTTGAAAAACCTTGTTGGTATCGGGTCAAGGACGCAGGTGGAGGGTTTTAATTGAGATATTATTTTTTGTAAATCAGGTAAATCTATCCTAGTGAAAGAGTTTAATTTGTTTATAACAGGATGTTGGGGTTTAGGGGGATCCTTAGTGTTGGGGAGATATACTATGTTATTTCTAATATCATTAATTTTTTGATTGAAGAATACAGCGACAGCATCACATCATCATCTCGTCATCATCGTCTCTTAATCATACCTTAGTGTCAGATGCTCAGGACACTCAGGATGAACAACATGCACTTTTTTCCTGGACCTAGAGAAACTACTGCATCTATGCACACCACCATGATATATATCATGGCAGTAAGGCTGTACAGTGCCGTATGCATCTCTGTGTCAAAATCAATTAATCAAAATCAAATCAATTAAAATCTTTATTGTCATTGTAGCAATGAGACATTGTACAACAAAATTTTAGGTGCAGTTTTCCAGTGCAGAAAACAAAAATAAAAACAAAACCAAAACACAATTACTCAAGTTAAAACTTAAATAAGGGAATAAAATAAGTATCCAAAATTGTCCATAACAGCAGAACAATGTTTTCCACTCATACATACATACATACATACATACATACATACATACATACATTATATTGCACTTGTTAACTTAGAATGAAGGTGCACTAGGTCAGATTGACCACTTAGCAGCATTCAGCATGGTGATGGCTGAAGGATAGAAACAGTTTCTCAGTCTATTTGTCTTAGTCTTTATGGCTCTGAAATGTCTGCCTGAAGGCAGGTGTTCAAACAATGCATGTCCTGGGTGTGATGGGTCCTGAAGAATTTTTTGACGTCCCTGAGACAACAGCAACTATGTAGTTCTTCTTGTGAGGGGAGAGGACAGCCGACTATCCGCTGGGCGACCTTAATGACTCTGTGGAGCTCTTTCTTCTGTGCTACTGTTCAGCTGGAGAACCACACACAGAGACAGTAGACCAGGATGCTCTCTACTGTGCAGCGGTAAAAGGGCACCAGCAGTTACTCAGATATGTTGTTCTTTCTGAGTACCCTCAGGAAGTAGAGTCTCTTTTGGGCCTTCTTCACTACCTCAGCAGTGTGTGTTCCCCAGGTCAAGTCCTCTCTAATGGTGACTCCCAAGAAGCGGAAGTCTGAGACCCTCTCCACACAGTCCCCATTGATGATGGGTGGCTGGATATTGTCTGCCTTCTTCCTGAAGTCCACGATGAGCTCCTTGGTCTTGGCTGTATTTAGGAGCAAGTTGTTATTCCTGCACCACATTGTCAGCCGCTCCACTTCATCCCTGTAGGCGGACTTATCCCCCCCAGAGATGAGCCCTACTACCGTGGTATCATCAGCAAACTTAACAATGGTGTTACTGTAGTGGGCAGGAATGCAATCATGAGTGTAGAGGGTATAGAGCAGGGGGCTCAGTGCTGAGGCTGATGGGTGTGGAGAAGTAGGGGCCCACTCTAATCCTCTGAGTGTGATCACTCAGGAAGTCCTTGGTCCAAAGGCAGGTGGAGTGTGGAACTCATACGTATGTCTGGCAGTTTGGACACCAGTCTGTGGGGTAAGATGGTATTAAAGGAAGAGCTGAAGTCTATGAAGAGCAGCCGTGCATAGCTCTCTGATGATTAGTTCACATTGTCATTATTATCACTTTCAGTTTGTTCTAAAACTGGCTTCACAGCATTTGACACCATTGTGTGTGTTGGTTGAATGCTCATGAATAGTGATGAGTTACAATACAGTGGCCAAACCCATAGAAATATTAATGATTTTTTTTCAAAGCATTGCATGATTTTATTCATTAGATTACAACAGAATAATTTCCTGTTTGTTATTTTAACTTAATGCTTTACATCAGGTCATAACAGCCCAAGAGATACTAGTGCTTAACAACAAGAAGGTTAAACACTTGGTGAGAACTCGCTTCTCCTGCACACACCTCCACCAATGAAATCCAAGACATGCTATTCATAAGGAATACTGAGCACCTAAACTGGTCCTCTGCTCATGCTTATTCTCACCATGGACCCCAAGCATGCTTCACCACAACATATTTTCACTCCCGATTATCATTACTGACAGGTTTCCTTCTCTAAACATGCTAGAAAACCATCCCTTGATGTTTTGGTCATGTCATCTGGGTGGGTTACCTCTAGACAATCTCATGTCTTAAAATTTAAATTGGACAGCAAACTTTAAACAAAGGTTTCAACTGTGATAGCAGTTTTTGATTCAACTGAATGCATTCAGTTGTAAGTACAGTAAATAAGGTCTACTGTAACTCTAAATAAAACCATAATTGTTTTGTACACTATAATCTGGTGTTACATTAACACTAAAACTCTGTTTTCATGGAAATTGCTTGCCCTGAAAACTAACTTTTCATGAAGGAATGAATGAATGAATGAATGATAAAGTGAGTTAACTGACATTGCTCAGTAAATTGCCCTTTGATATAAAAAAATATTGATTAACTTATTTTAAGGAAGGTAAAGATGCCATAAAATATTAATATCTGAAGGACTTCAAACCACTTTTACTTGGAAACTGATATTACACCAAGTTAATTGAACCCACTAAAATAAACTCAAACTCCAATTATACATACCTGTATTCATAGAAAGAACATACTGTAATTAACACAGGGCTGTGCCACACCTGCAATATTTAATAATAGTCATATTTCTTTTACTTCAAATTAATAACCAAGAACATTTGAAAAATATACTAATTTAAAATGACTTTTATAAAATGAAGAAAACCAGTTTTGTTCAGCAGCCTTTCCTCTGGGGCCTGCTAAGCTAAAGGAAGCAATGTGGCCACCTGTGTTACTACAATTTAAACCTTTACCTCCTTAGCTTGCATGCTGGTTCCGTTCCAAAAAGCCACGTCTGAAATCGGCATTGCTTTTGAGCTCAGGTGGAAAGGTCATGCTGAGAACTAATTAAACACCAATCAATCAGAGCAGAATTGCTCTTCTAATTAAAATAAATTTTCTGGCAGCTGGATATGTGATTCAGTTGCAAATTAGTATATGGCAAGCAGGTCTGCATTCTTAAATGCACAATGAGGTCTGTGGAGATGCAGATTACAAAACGATGTTAATCTGCTGTCTCCCAGATGAGAAAACTTGGTTGTGATTTCTGCGTTGTTGTTCTTCTTCTGCACTTAATTTTATAGCAGGTGTCATCTAAACTCACAGCAAACTTGAACCGTTTCTACTCATTTTTATTATTCTAATATTAAATTGAATGAAACAAATCTTAAAGTCTGTAACAGAATGCATTAGCACTTTTTACCACAATGTAACACAGGCTGCAAATTAACACATACAGTCTTTCATATACTGCTTTTACATTTTCATTTCACAGCTCTTTCATTAAATTGAAAAATTGTGTAAACCCATATTAAATAATTCCTTGTACTGCATTTTTATTTAACAAATTTGAAATTATTCACTCATCCTATTACTTACTCGTTCAATTTACGGGTTGGAAAAGCCTGAAGGCCTGAATCTTCTTTACATGGAACACAAAGGGGCCGGTTTATAAAACTTTTGTATAATCAAAAAGGTGACCAAAAACAATTTTCCACACAAAATGCAGGATTTATTGAAGAAATCTTGAAGGGAGAACTCGCATATACTCTGACACATGTGTACGCAACATTTCAATGAAAGTGGGACACAATGACACCCCTAGTAAAGCAGGAAAAGGTCATGAAAACAGCTAAATTACGACTCACACATATAATAATTTATACCACTAAGCTGTTATTATAACGAATATGATTAATACAACTCTGAGGTCCAATGCACTTGTTATTAATAATTTCACTATGTAAAAACACAAGTGTAATTTACTGCCTGCATACAGAAAGTAGTAGGCAAAGGCATCCTTCACATCTTCTACAACTCTGTGATGGCTGGTGTGATTTTGTACATTGTGGTGTGCTGGGCTAGTATCAGCACTTCATGAGAGGCCCACCAATCCAACAAGCTAATTAAAAGGGTAGGCTTAGTTACAGGATTCTCTCTGGACCCCTCAGAGGTAGTAGCAAAGGAGATAATTAAAACAAAACTAAGTGTTATTATGAAAAAAGCTGCACGTTGCCTCTCTTAAACACTAACACTGAGTATTTTCAGCCCACAGATTAATCAGGAAACACTTTGGGGGCTCCTTTATACCCACAGTAATTTCCTTACGTAATGCCTCAATGTCAATGTGACTGTGACTTCTAAGTCAGGAGTTTTTCTTTCTTTTCAATATTCTTCCTTTTTAGTCATTCTGGTGTGTCTTCAGACTATGGTGTAAGTACTGTATATATAGCAAAAATACCTGCGCTTCGCAGCGGAGAAGTAGTGTGTTAAAGATGTAAAGAAAAAGAAAAGGAAACATTTTGAAAATAACATAACATGATTGTCAATGTAATTGTTTTGTCACTGTTATGAGTGTTGCTGTCATATATACAGGTATATATATAGAGCAAAATACCCGCGCTTCGCAGAGAAGTCGTGTGTTAAAGAAGTTATGAAAAAGAAAAGGAAACATTTTAAAAATAACGTAACATGACTGTCAAAGTAATTGTTTTGTGTATTTGGCCGCAGCGTCACGAAGTTGTTTTCGTCTAGCTGCATCAGAAAATGTACCACGACGTCTGACACGCCTCCTTTTTAGTGTTTTCTCACAGCTTGGATTGCTGCTGTTATAATTAGTTTGAGTCTACATACATATATATATATATACATATATATACACATACATATTATCATATATATACATACCTATATACATATCTACATATACACATATATATATATACATACCTATCTACATCATACACACATATACATACATACACACACACAAATTATATATATGTGTGTGTGTGTGTGTGTGTGTGTATGTACTGTATGTATGTATGTGTGTGTATATATAATGTAGATAAGTGTGTGACACAGGTGTATATATATGTGTATATATATGTATGTGTCTATATGTGTGTGTATAGCTTTGGTCACTGACTGCAAAGGAAAAGAAATAAAATGTAGTCTATAAGTTATTAAACAGTAAAACATTAACGTTTTAAGAAGTAAAGCTACATTGAGCACTACTGGAGTGGTTTCGGGTAAACTACATTTTAAAGACGGTGTAACACAACAGGTAAGTAGTACTAACAGCAGCTAAAATGTATATGGATCATCTCTCGGTAGTAGATCCCTTTTGAAAGGTGCTACACGACGGCTGTGGTATAGAAATTACATTTTCTATGTGAACGTCCAAATTTCTGCCTGTGGTAATGTGCCTTAGTGGCATTACCAGCAATTAAAAGAAAATAATTTTTTTGTCCTCTGCAGTGTTAAGAGAGAAAGGCTTTGGTTGGGGATAAAAAGAAAAAAGGTGTAAAGAAAGGAAACTTGCCTTTTTCTTTAATATAGTGTAGAGAGGGGTCTTTGCTGATGATATGAGCGTCGCGGTGGGTCTCGTGTAGACTGGAGAGATGGCCAGTGCCATTAACTGACCGGGATGGCACTGTCGGTCCTCCAGTCCTGTGCGTGTCTTCATAATCCGACCTGACGACCTCATAATCGTATACGCGTAAAAGAAAGTGCGAAGCGCCTTAATATTAGTTTGCCGCGGTCTAGAAATGGGATCCCGTGTTTACAGTTGTCTGGGCTATAGCTCATGGGAAGGGGGAAAAAATTAAAAGTGTTTACTTTCACTTAAGGCAAAAGTGCAGTCAGTGTCTCAAAGGCCGGGACAGCTACGCATGCGCCAGCTGGCCAACTTTTGTAGTATTTTTGCAGTGCAGGAAACGCCACTTTTTGCAGACATGTTCATGTGAGTAAAACTCTCCGCGCTCTTTAGAGGTCTTGCTTTCTCTGCATTCATAGTACGTTCACGTGAGCCGCTCGGAGTATATGCATCGAAGCTTCTGAGCTGTGCCTGTGCTATCTCGTGCGATTTCGCGATGTCCACGGCATATTTAATGTTAGCTAAGACCGGCACTTAAAAGTTTCTCGCTACAGCAATTTTAACTCCGTTACAAAATGATTCAAAGTCTCATTTATACCTCGTGTCTTCTCATTAAACTTGTATCTCACGAATAAAGTATTTGGCGTTTTTCTTCAGCGCTCTTTGGGTGCTCTTCCTTCTTTTCTAGGTACTGCGGTCACAGTCAGTTCACGTGATTACGTGGGAGGCGTGATGATGTCACACGCAGCTCCGCCCACTACGGCCATCGGCTAATGTCCATTACAGTATATGGAGAAAAATAGGTTCCAGTTATGACCCTTACGCGTAGAATTGAAACCTGCCCAACTTTTGTAAGTAAGCTGTAAGGAATGAGCCTGCCAAATTTCAGCCTTCTACCTACACGGGAAGTTGGAGAATTAGTGATGAGTGAGTGAGTGAGTAAGTGAGGGCTTTTCCTTTTATTAGTATAGATGTATATACATATGTACTATATATATATATATATTGTGACAGATTAAGCGCTTGCTCGCACCCTTGCACCCTCAGACACCACGTCAGACACTAGGTAAAAATCCAATAATGATATTTATTATATCAATAATGTGCACAAAGCACCCTCCACTCCCAAATACTCGAATAACAATACAATAACAACAATTATAATAATCCTCCACTCTCCCAGACGCTTAGCCACCCTGCCTCCCAACTCAGCTCCCTGTCTGGAGCGAGGCACCGCCCTTTTATAGCCCCTGACCCGGAGGTGTTTCTGTCCCAACAGTCCACAGTTCCTTTTTCCTTCCGGGTCAGGGCAATCAGTCTTTTACTTCAACCCGGGAGCACGTCGTTCCTTCCGTCACATGACCGTGACGTACCCCCGGGTCATAAGGCACAAAAGAGCCCATAAGCCCCCCCACAGCGACTCCTGGTGGCCCCCAAGGTATCCAGCAGGGCTGTGTATAAATACTACAAAGTCCATGAGGCCCTGCTGGACCTCGGGGCACTATCCTGCTGTCGGAAGTGCTCCTCCTGGCGGCCTGGGGGTGAGGACTGGCATGAGAAGCCAGCAGTCCTCCACAATATATATATATATATATATATATATATATATATATATATATATATATATATATATATATATATATATATATATAAGCATCTGTAAAAGCCAAATGTCCCCTATAAATATCATGCCCTAGAACCTATTAATAGTCTAATGGTTTCACACAATATGGCTGGTTTGGTGATACATTAAAGACTATGCAAATGGTCATATGCAAATAGAACAAACTTTTAGGGACCAGCAGGACTTTTTGCCCAGGATCATGACTGGCTTATAGGCCAATTTAGCCTTCTTTTGGATTTATGTGCTGAATAGTGCCCAGCCTTAGAAAGACAGACTGCCCGAAATAGGACTCAAACTGTTCATATTCATATTAACAATAGCTGGCTTTTTGGCAACAGGCACATACCAGAGGGAGCTGGCTGACAAGTCAGGAATATCTTAGCCAAGCTTCAGCTCCATAATGCCTGCTGTGCTGGAAGTCAGAAATCGACTGATGAGGCACTACATTCAGTTTCTGTACGTTATGGATTTACAGGTCAAAAAAATGCAATTTTCAGCAGTGTTTGGTTTTACTAATGTAATTGGCACAATTGAGTACACTCATATTGCAATAAGAGCACCTAATGAGAATGAAGCTGTCTTTGTTAACCTTAATCCGGTACATTCTATTAATGCCCAAGTCATATTTTATGCCAAAATGAGACTGACTGATTTATTTAGATTTTTTTTATATATATTTTATTCATTTATAAAACTCTTACATAGCTCTGTTGATTCTTTGGGGGGTAGGAGTGGGAAAAATTATACCATGAACAAATCTCACATAGTGTGACACAGTGATTGCCATCTGTCACTCAAATATTCCTGAGAATATTTTATATATTGTATGTGTCTGTATGACTATGACAGCAAAGGCATTGTCCTTGCCCCTGTAATCCTGCACTTAAAAGACGCTAGCAAGAAAATGTATGTACGCATTTATTTTGTTTCCAAATGTGAAATGCAAAAAAAAAGGAAGCAAAAACAAAGAAAAATAAATAAATACATAAATAAATAAATACACACTGAACGTCTGTGGGTCAACTGCAACAGAAGGCAGGAGGGGATGTTTGAATTGCAGCACAATTATACAAAATGTAAGGTTTCGCTGTGTGTAGAGGTAAACAGAAATTGTATGAATGTCTGCCTTGAAAAATTATTTTGAAAGTGAAGTTTTGGATGAGTACATAATTATACATATGTAGTTGCAAATTGTTTACTTGTTTCTTCAGAGTGAGATATATATAATGTGGAGAGCTGGGGCCGCTCCAGCTCACCATACATCCAACACAACAGGTAGAGACACAAGTTTAAAACACAAAACGCCTTTTATTATGAGAAACTCTTCCCTCAAGTGTTTCCAACCACAGCCACAAGTATGCATACATACAATAGCACACAATGATCCTTCATTCTTCCTTTCTCTCTTAATCACTGCTTCCTTCACTCTTCCCAGCAAGCTTTGTCCACCTTCCACCCAACTCTGACTTATCTCTGTGAGGCAGGCAGCTCCTTTTATGTTGGCGACCCTGGAACTGCTTCTGCTCTTCCATCCACATGGTCTGTAAGCATTTCCAGCTGAGGCGGAAACTCCATGCCATAGGACTCCTCAGACCTTGCGGCACCCCCTGGTAGCACCCATAGTATCCAGCAGGGCTGAGGTAAAAAAAACTCCAAGTTCCATGATGTCCGGTGGGAATCCAGGGCACTGCTATATCCCATGGGAGCTGCTATCTACCATTCTCGGGGAGGCAGTGCACTAAAAAACATCCCTTTCCTCATCCTTCCATCACCTGGGCATCCCCACCGGGTAAGGATACTGGCTGCCAGTCGCTATATATACAGTATATATATATATATAAGTGTGTGTGTGTATATATTTTTTTGAGAGATTGTTTAGGTGCATAAGACTAAATGCTATGGGATATGTCATCTAAACTTGGCACAATGATAGTTGACAGACTGGGGCACAAAACAACCTTGATTCCACAGTTGTTCATCATATAATGTCTTGGTTATATACTGTAAAACGCAGTTTTTTGGAGAGAAATTTCTAAAGCACCAATTTTTGAGCTTTATTTAGCTTATATTGGTGAAAACAAAAGTTTTTAATCATATAAATACGTGCATTTAAAAATGTGAAGTGCTTTAATCAGTACTCAATAGCCACTAGCAGCTTCTTTATTACATAAGTGGAGAAATAGCCATTTATGTTTGGGTATGTAATTTAGGGCAAGCTCAGATTGCTGCACTTATACCAAAAAGCCAAAAAGTCAAAAGAGTGCAAGTGAACAAAGTGACTGTGACTGCCAAGTCAGAAGTTTTCTTTTTTTTTTAAATTTTCTTCCTTTTTTCTCATTCTGGTGAATTCTCTGTGTATATATTTATTTTTATGCATTTATTTATTTAAAGAGCTTCTGTAAAACTAACACTATTGACAGCATTTCAGTATTGTTTGTTCACAATCCAAAAGCTTGCATACTGATGACTGCAAATTAATGCCTTAGAATGAAAGCTGAAAGATTTTTATGAAGGAGGACTGGAACAAAATACAATGTCAAAAAATGTACTGTAGTAAAGGTCAAAATCAGAAATAAGAGAGAAACAACAAAACCAGAAATACTCACAAAATGAAAGTACAGAGCAAAAGTATCATCTGAAAATTTCACAAAAGAAAGTTTACAAATAAATTCAGACAAATGAATCTCACATAAATTAGAGCTGTTAGAGGTGACCTTTATATGCTCACACTAAGGAAATACCAGTGCACTGTGGGATGTGTTACCATGTGTAATGGATAGCACGCATGCACCGGTGTCCTTGTCGACATTGGTTCCAGTCCTTTACCTGACCAGGAGGTCATGTCAGTGTGTGGCCACAAAGAAGGGAAAGATGTTCCCTGCCCTTGCCAGAAAACTGATAAAGCATACTAATTTGTAGGTGGGTACATTAGCTTCTCGGTAGAGATGGACTGAATACTCTTACCCAGCTGCGAAGCCAGTAGGATGGAGAGAGAGTTCAGGAGAGTTAGAGGGCAGCTTCCCTGGGCTACCCTACTTATGCAGACACTAGCAAAGCAGATTGGGAAACTGAGTCCCGTAGGTTCCGTGGAGGCCAAAAGCGGTTGCTGCTGGAATAAGTGATCCCCACTTTGTGAAACTTCTGTTTGACCTGGAAGTGTTTTCAACAGGCTACGCCTAAGCTCCACAAGTACTTCCAGGTCTAAGCTAAAAGGAGCTGCTCAACCTCACCCAGGCGAGTTGGAGTCAGGTGGAAGAGAACAAAGCTCACCCGGGAGGAGTGGATGAACAGAAGAAGGGATTGAAATTGGGTTTGTGTTTATGAAGAAGCCTTTGTAAAGGTAATTTTCATTAATAAACCCTGTATTTCCACCCAGGACTTGTATCTAAGTTGTGTCTGGAGGTTCAGGAGCTGCAATGCCCCTTACTGGTCACACATGGTAAAAATGTGCGCCTTGAAACTTTCAAAATGGCGGCGCCCATTGGAAAAATTAAATGGCACCCAAAATAACATGTGCAAATTTTAAACTGCTAAACAAAAAACAAACACATGAAACACACATGTGAAACAGATTGTCAAAAAACCCAGAAAACATGTATTATTGAATTTTATGGCTTAGGAAAGCCCAAGGCAAAATAAATACAAACATGAATTGAAAGAGGTACACCTTTTATACCAATTATGAAAAAAAGCATGCACTGTAACGTTGGAAATCATTTACCCAGCAACAGGGGTTGTTCTTATAAACAATATGGCCTATGGAAACAAAAGAAATCATTAAATGACAACCAAAATGAGGTTCAAAATAGGAACAACATGACATCACAAAGAAACGTTTAAACAACAATGTGAAATATGTATTTATTTGTTATTGATTTATATATAAATTCAAGATGAGTACAGCTGGGGGTACAGTAGCTGATGATGTTTCTGTGTGGAACCCACTTGGGTTTTCTTTTGCTTCTAAGTCCTTAATTAAGAAGAGAAAGCCCCAAGGACTAACTTGCTTCAAGTAGCCCACTGCAAAAAATGAAATCTAAGCCAAGTGGAAAGTATTTAAAATCATGACATTAAGTCTAGTTTTCCTTATTACAAGAATTACTGACTTATCCAAAAATTTCAATTTATGATTATTTAGCTTACTTTAAGAAATCTTATCAAATAAATTTTGCTTAACCCATTGGCAGATATTTTTGCTAAATAAAACCAAAACAACTGCTATTTAAAGTTTTTTTGTCTGTTTGAATACAGTAATCCCTTGCTATATTGCGCTTCGACTTTCATGGCTTCACTCTATCGCGGATTTTAAATGTAAGCATATCTAAATATATATCACAGATTTTTCGCCGGTTCGCTGATTTCTGCGGACAATGGGTCTTTTAATGTATGGTACATGCTTCCTCAGTTTGTTTGCCCAGTTGATTTCATACAAGGGACGCTATTGGCGGATGGCTTAGAAGCTACCCAGTCAGAGCATGTATTACATATTAAATAAAACTCCTCAATGATATATGATATGCTTCCCGCGCGGTGCTTGATTGTTTGCTTTTCTCTCTCTCTCTCTCTCACTCTCTCTGACATTCTCTGCGCCTGACAGAGGGGGTGTGAGCAGAGGGGCTGTTTGCTTAGAAGATACGGATGCTCCTCTAAAAATTGCCGCTGTATCGCGGTGCTTCGGCATACTTAAAAGCCCAAAAGCCTGTATTGATTTTTTGATTCTTTGCTTTCTGTCGCGCGTGCTCTCTCTCTCTCTGACATTCTCTGCTCCTGACATGCATTCTTTGAAGAGGAAGATATGTTTGAATTCTTTTAATTGTGAGAAAGAACTGTCATCTCTGTCTTGTCATGGAGCACAGTTTGAACTTTTGACTAAAGGGTGTTATTTCATGTCTAGAGGGCTCTAATAGTGTTAACAGTGTGGGAGAGTTTATAAGGGCTTAAAATATATAAAAATAACCATAAAACATATGGTTTCTACTTCGCAGATTTTCATCTATTGCGGGGGGGCTTCTGGAACGCAACCTCCACGATCGAGGAGGGATTATTGTATGTATTTTTTGCAGTGGAAACACCACATTAGTAAAGGCACTAAAGAAAACAGCAATATCAATAAGAAAAGCTATACAGAGAAAATTGCAATAAACAAGACAAGGACAGTGAAAAAATAAAAAGCACACACAATGAACATCACAAAAACATTACAAAATTTGGTGAGGATTTAGAAACCTGACAGATTAGCTGTGGGGCCTCAGTTTTTTTTATGAAAGATGACTATCACAACTTCATACACCGGTACATCCTTGTTGAACACAACTAACGGCATGAATGGTCATGGCATACAGTGCAGTGAGATCCCAGTGTTTCAGCAACTGAGACAAGAGCAGAAGGAAAGTGTCAGAAACAAGGAGTAAGAAATACAAGAAATGTGCACTTGTTGATGCACTAGCAGAATCATTGGCCAGGACAGACCCTGCCATTTTATTCTGGAATGTATGGGTTGAATACATTTGTAGATAAATAAATTATTAAGATCAGAGCAAATGTCATGTGTAATGGATGACAAGAAGTTACTTATAAAACAGTGTTATTGGCCTTCTGTTTTATAAACATTAGTGAAGACAGTGGATTTTAAATCAAAAGGTTACAATATTAACTCACTTTTGAGTGTGCTAAAGCTATAAAAATGTAAATGAGTATTTGTAAAACAGTTCAGTACTCGTCAGTAACTTTGGAATGGCCAAGGTAATGGCAAAGGTAAAGGTTGTTATACAAGAATGAAAAAGTCATTATGTCGTGTGCATTACTGTTAAATGACAATAATATTAGACAATAATAAAAGTGAAACAAAATAAAAGAAGAAAAATGCTCACTCATACAATAAGGTTACATCGGGTAAGATTTCTTTTGACCTTCTCTCATCTCAATTCTGAATATATAAAAGATTTCACATTGTTTTGTTCTGTTGGCAAAAACTGGTAAAAAAAAAAGGGGAAGGAATAGCCAGGACAAGATAGGATAAAAGGCTAGTGATAGTACCCCATGTCTGGAGAGATACCCCCAGTAATCATTCTGCAAATACACTTGATTTACTCCTGACTGTACAATTCTTCACTGCTTTATCTATTTACAGTATATTTATCATTATATTTTACAATTAACTTGGTTAGATGGAAAACTGTATTTTGTTCTCATTTCTCAGCCAAGTTTCACTCCGTCAAGTGTACTGTGCTGGAAGCCATTAAAAGACTGGTGAGACACTACACCCAGTTTTCATATGGTGTAGGTGCTCTTAAATAAAATGTAGCATGTTATTGCAAACATAAAAAGGCAATTTCCAGCAGTGCCCAGTTCATTTAACATAATCAGAGCAATGTACTGTACTAATATTGCAATAACGGCACCTAGCAACAATGATGCCATGTTTGTTAACCGTGAGCAGTGTCATTTTATTAATATACAAGTCAACCAGTATTTTAGAGTAGCTTTGATTGGCATGATGGTATCGTATGTGGTGGCTGGCTTGTTGGTAAGGTAACTGGCTGAGCCTTCAGGTTTACATACGGCCCATACTCTTCAGTGAAACAGTAATCATGACATGTGCCAGGTAATGCTTGTGCATTACAGCATTCCCTAAACCCCAGAATGCAAAAGTGAGGCAATATAATGTCACACATGTTATTAGTTATAAAGTGCTGCCAGATACTCTTGAACACAGGTGGCAGGGTCTCAATGCATCAGGAGTAAGGCTGCTTTACCTGACAATGAAATTCTGCAACACAGTGATTACATATTGTGACAGGGGCTTGGCGTCCTTACCTAGCCGGGATGCCCCTGCACACTATATTCAGGGGGAACAGTCATGGTCATTGCAATACCTCCCTGAACGCTAGTTGGCCACCTTCTGAGAATTGTAGTTGGGTGCAGCCCTGTTGGACCCCGCAGGTACCGCCAGGGGGCGCTATATTTGGGACTCCTGAGCCCGTGTGGGCAACCAATTCATCACACCCGGAAGTGCAGCCGGAAATCAGGGATCAAGCACCTGGAGCACTTCCGGGTGAACTATAAAGGCAGCCAGCGACCACCACTCAGGGGCCAGAGTTGGGTGGAAGGAGGACGAAGCTTGGTGAGGTGTGGTGGAGTGAGAAGAAGAGGAGAAGAAAGTGTTTATTGTGTGCTTGGGACTGTGTTGGGCTAGTGGGACACGGGGAAGACATGTCTCACAGCTGAAGAAAAATAAAAAATTTTTAATTTTACACGTGCCTCCTGTGTCTAATCTGTGTCGGGTCGGGCGCTATATAGCACCTTTCTTACAATATATATGGGGTTGGTTAGCATGCTCCATACATGGCTGTTTCAGGGTGAGGTGTAAGGCACAACTCATGTAAACACATTTACAAGGTGATTGTAATTCATAAAGGGTGTTATTTTTTTGGCATACACATTTTCCCATTTTTTTGACTTGTGCATATTTTCACACTCAAATCCATACAATGTTTTATAAATGAGGCCCCAGGACAGACAGCTCAGAATAGTCAAAGGATACAGATACTTGAGTATCAGACATACTAGTGTGCTCATTTGTATATAATGACCAGGACACCTTGAAAAATGGAATGCAAGTCACGGTAAGAATGATGAAAATCTTATGAAAAAAATATCAAAGGATGAAAACCTGAAACCACAGTGGTCCTACAGGACTGAACTTGGGAACCACTGGTCTAGACTAAGTGTCAGCTTCTGTACACCTTTTTTCTCCATTTACGAATACAACATGCATTGTTTCTCTTGCTTACATGACCTTCTCTCTTTAATTAATTCTTTACAAGAGTAAGTATCAAAGGTAAACATGTCCATCTCGGTAGAGACATGTTCAAGTCCCCAACCCAATACTTGATTCAAGACTTGAAACACATGCCAGTCTCTAGAAATGGTGGTGCTGTACTCTGTAAGACCAGCTATTTGTCTCAGACATTTGTATTTTAAACAGTGTACCTCATTTTTAGATTATATTGCTGTTCTAGAGTATTTGTTTTGACACTAAATCTGATAGTGAATAAAGTGTGGTTAGGGTTAGGGTTAGCATTAAGTTTTCTCAGGAGCCCCTTAATTTGTTCTATGCTTAAACTACCTGAAAACCCCTGCAGCCCCTGGAATATGTATTGATCATTGTTCTTCGATTTTCACTTATTCCATAGTTACCATCTGTTTTGAAGCAGAACACAAAGTAGATTTGGAAATTCTGAAAAATAAAGATTGACCAAAAAGCAAGTGCTTTTAAGCTAACCCTTTTAACATTCTGTCCATTCCCAAATGCCTCAAACACTTTGTCTGTTGTGGGCACCATTATTTCAAGACAGAAAAAGCCTGAATGGCTGCATGTGCACTCAAGCCCAGATAAACAGTTGTCCCCATGGTTAATAAGGGAAATCTCCAAACTAAGGGTTCTTATTTATTCTACAGTTTTTACTTTGATTCCAAGTTAACTCACAAGCATGGCCTGCACCCTTCTTCACTTCTCAATGACTGCCTTGCCATTCACAGTTCTAATGTCATTGATTTTCAATAGTTGCTAAGCAACCCCCTTATCCAGTCTTAACCTAATAATTATA
Organism: Polypterus senegalus; assembly: GCF_016835505.1. Taxonomy (NCBI): domain Eukaryota; kingdom Metazoa; phylum Chordata; class Cladistia; order Polypteriformes; family Polypteridae; genus Polypterus; species Polypterus senegalus. The sequence continues at coordinate 64,481,687 of NC_053166.1, forward strand.
ACCGAAATATAAAACCAGTGCAAAAGACAAATCATATTATATTTTGTACATGCTTTACACCCCTTCTTTCTTGTTGGGATTATCAGTTTTGTGTCTGTTTTCTAAAACAAAGGACATACTTAACTCATCCTTCTGCACTTAAACAGTAGATCAATCCCCATATCTCAAAAAAGAGAAAATATTATAAAAGAAAACAGGCTCTTATGCTGTATTCTGCAAATCACATGTCATTGCATCTTGACAATCTTTTTTTGGCAATTAAAACAATTTTTCAGAGATGCGCTGAATTTTACAAATTGTTTTAGTACATTATTTTTATTGATTATTAAAATTTGTTACAAATCATTCTTGTGTAAACTACTTGACCAGTCCTGCTTAATACCTGTACATTTAAAAATGTCAAAATACATTCACATTTCTTATTTATCATAATGTACTAGGGGGCTCTGCCCCCTGCTCACTTTGCTAATCCACCCCTGGGTTTGGTTTACCGGGTATACAATTTAAAGAGATTGTTATTTTCATGGGAATTGTTACATATGCATTAATTCCACTTTTACTTTAAAACTTTTGTATAAACAATACTTGTCCTTTAATTCCAGCCCCGGGCATGGTTAAATCTCTTTCTCGCAGGACGTATAACGGTGCTCGCGTTGTGAAGGGGCCCCCTTCGGTTGAAAGCACGCTAAGGAATGCTGTCGGATCATGTTGTCTTGATGCTGCTGCTGGCGAGGATTCATGTTCTGCTTGTCACGCTGCATGTCAATCATTTAAAAGCCTGTACGGCAGCTGTCCCTTTGACACTTCGTGTCTCTGCTGCTCAATTTGTGAAGTCATGGGGCTGTGTCTGCCAAAAGTATACCAACAACTGCTAGGTTAGATCTCCGTAAACTTGTTTTAAATGTTGTCTTACTACCTTCTCTCGCAGGATGTTAAAGTGTCTCTCGTGGGATGTCTAATTGTCTTCTGAGAAGATCACGTCTCATCTTCCTTGTCTCCCTTCCAAGATTTTTTTAATAATAGAGAGATAACCATGTATCCACTTTTAACATGTCTTATACAACACAGTGTTACAGAAAGCAAAGAACACCAAGTAGGATTTGACTATGAATGGGATGTCAGTCTGCACATGGTTCATTCACACACCCATCCACATTTGCATACACTGGGTCAACTAAAGTTCTAAAATTAACCAAATAGTAATTCTTTGGACTGTTGGAGTAAAATGGAATCCTTCACAGAAATCACATATGAACATGAAGACACCATCTCAGATCCACACAAAAAGGAAGCTGAGAATCAAATTGAGGTCTAAGCTTTTGGTGGTATTTTGGTGCTGTCATATCATGTTCCCCCACCTATAATGCTTTACATTTTGGATACAAAAAGTAAAACATCAGTAATCAAATAAATGTATATATTGTAACCACATTGTAAGCAGAAATTTGAATAAAAAGCTCAATAACATACTTATATTTTTCTTAACCTTTCCCTGGGATCATTTTATTTTTAATGTCTTGTAAGTATTCATCCATCCATCCATTATCGAACCCGCTATATCCTAACTATAGGGTCACGGGGGTCTGCTGGAGCCAATCCCAGCCCACCACAAGGTGCACACACACACAAACACAATAGGGACAATTTAGAATTGCCAATGCACCTAACCTGCATGTCTTTGGACTGTAGGAGGAAACCCACGCACACATGGGGAGAACATGCAAACTCCACGCAGGGAGGACCCGGGAAGCGAACCCCATGCCATGCCACCCCTTGTAAGTATCATTTTTCTTATTATGTTTTTTCTATAATGTAAATGTATGGTCATTGGTTAGTAGATGGGTAAGAGATAATTTCAGAGAAGGCTCTAATGAATTAAATTTGGAGCATGGTGGCTCAGCGTTAGCGCTGCTGGCTCGCAGTTAGGAGACCTGGGTTCGATTCCCGGGTCCTCCCTGCATGGAGTTTGCATGTTCTCCCCGTGTCTGCGTGAGTTTCCTCTGGGTGCTCCGGTTTCCTCCCACAGTCCAAAGACATGCAGGTTAGGTGCATTGGCGATCCTAAATTGTGTGTGCTTGGTGTGTGGGTATGTGTGCCCTGTGTTGGGCTGGTGCCCTGCCCAGGGTTTGTTCCTGCCTTATGCCCTGTGTTGTCTGGGATTGGCTCCAGCAGACCCCTGTGACCCTGTGTTAGGATACAGCAGGTTGGGAAATGACTGACTGGCTTTCACTACTGGGGACCACTGTACTTCTTCCTTTTTGTACATTTACCACATGTGGATTCTACTATGTTACTATGCCTGTCATAGTAGCTTCCCAAGAAGACCACCTCCCACTATTGAAGATTTTTAACTTAAATACTATAGTCCCAAACCAGACACAGACAGACTGATGGTAAAATGACTATTTCATATCATATATTTTAATTATGCATTTTGGGATATACTGAAGCAGCATTTAATTTTAGGACCCAAAGTAGCCAAGGATCACTGGGAAGGAATTCAGTCTGTTAAAGGGCTCATTCATTCACAGATCCACCACAACTTACAGCAGGCAAGTTTGGAGTCTAAGTATATACATACTGACATATGACATTGTGGTTTTCATTATGTTTACTTAAGATGAAGGAAAACACTGCCTTTCTGTAGCAAAGTTCTAAGTAGAAAACAATGAACTAGAGTAGCAAAAGGACATTTTTCAGGGGCAGGCCTAGAAGGCTTTAATGGTAGATCTCCATTTCATTTCAGAAACAAACTGAGTATAAAATTACTGCAAGGAAATGCTGGATTTGGCTTTATTTTCGGTATTACTTTTTTATTTTTGGTTTTAAGCTTAGTGTTTATTACCTTGATTCCGATGACTATTTCTGAATTTGACCCTAATTTCTTTTAATGGATGAGTTTATTTAGGTGACAGACTACCTGCCATTCAATACATTAGTATTAATGACAGGCTGAAAATTGTGGTGAAAAATATTAATTTATCAATATGCTCTCTTTGTATATTCACAAGTTTTAAGGTTTTATTTAGCTACTTTAGGTTAGGCACTCTAAATGAAAAAGCATAATTTAATCATCAGCAGAAGAAAACTAGTGAAGAGATAAGATCTGAAAATTATAAAAAGAAGCAAAAAAGAATCAAGAGGAGAGGTTACATGCATTGGATGAGGAGACTTTATTTACCTCTTTGGACCCACTGAGAGTATTTGCTGGGAAGTATGTTTTTAATTGGATTCACTTTTTGGAGAGAACACACTGAAAATGTTATAAAAGGAACATTGTGCCCTCGTTCTGACTCTTGCTGATCTATACTTGCTGCGTGACACTTAGTTTCCCAGCCATTTTTGGACTTTTCAGAAGGAATTCACATTGACAGCCTACAGAATTCAGGTTGGATAAGAAGAGTGCCTCCTCCCTGCCTCCTTTACAGTTAACCGCCATTGTTTGTTTTAATGATGTGCTACTTCAGTTGTCTTCTACAGCTGTTTTCTCTCTAGAAGTGCATGTAGTGCTGAAGTGGTCTTTTGTTGACAACTGGTTGGAGAGAAAAAGACCATTTTTTAACAAAATGCTTACAAGTGAAAGAACTATTTCTTAGACAGCATGTATGCTTTGAAGAGTATAGTGTCCCTTAAGGAAAAGCTTTGCAGCACTTTCAAGAAGCAAGAAAAATCTGTTACATTTCCATTGAAGACAGTAGGACAGGCTATACCATGCACATTAGAGACTGCTCTTTATTTCAAGAAATTTATTGAGAATACTGCAGTCCCACTTTTAAACTACTAATGCAACTTATATATTACCATAAATTGTAATTCTAGTATTATTTTTACAGTTACCAGATAAACACAGCATTTTTGCATTAAAAAGATGGTGCATGAGTGCTCAATGAAGGTATATGCATTAAGACAACCAAGAAAATCATGCCAGGGTTCATGTATGATGTAAAAAAAAACAGTATAAAAGCATTAATTAAAAAAACGAAACAGTACTAAAACAAGTAAAACATAAAGGTCTGACCTTAAGTAGTATACAGGTATGTACAACTAAAAGAATTTCCCTTTCGTGCAGATAAAAACTCTCCTGTTTCACCTCACTGAACCAGTTAATGGTATAACTCAATAAATTTCATTAAGTTTTATTGATATTTACTGTGAAGTGTAATCAGGAGTGAAAATGAATGTTATGTTTCCAAAAGGATATGTCCAATGGCATAAACATAGATAATAGTATTGACCCTAGTACTGAACTCTCAGACACGCCATACCTTATTTCAGGTATTAATAAGGGCGCACTTACACTTCCCATCATAGTTCTTTATCTACCAGACATGTTTCAATAAGTAGGTGGCAAAATACTAAATATTAGGTCCAATGTAAATTTCAAGGTACTGCCATAGAATAATATGGCGAACAGTTTATAAAAGTGATCTTAAAGCACAATAAGTACAGAATTTCCGGCATCTTGCAGAATTAACCACTGCTTTTGTGCTATGACCAGGTTAGAGTATTTTTTTTCATAAAGCTTAAAGTTGTACAGAAAATTGGAGTTGCAAGAATACATTTGTCAAAAAAAACATTACTTGAAATGTTTTTATAACCTATAAATACTTCATTTTACATCTGATCTTATACAAATTTAACAAATTGATCAAAAACAGAAAACAATAAAGATGGAGTTAAAACAAGTTATTAATGTTGCTATCTGGATTAGGGCAAAGCGGTGGCTCTGAGGCTAGGAATCTGCACTGGTAATTAGAAGATTGCTGGTTTGAATCCCGTAAATGCCAAAAGTGACTCTATTTTGTTGGGCCCTTCCACAAGGTTCTTAAGCTGCAATTGCTCTGTCCTGGGTATGATATTAATCTGCATGTAGGCCCTCCAACCTGCAGGGAAAAACCTGGGGGTTGGTGGCAGAACTGGCAATCCAGTCATCATAAAAATACCTCACACTGTTCCATTCCATCTGAACTAGTGTGGTGCTGAGGTGTCACCCGTTGCATGACTGCACTCGGGTCCTGAGTGGGTTTATCATGTGGTGAATGTGGCAATGCGCACTATCAGCGTGTGCTCCTAACCTCTATCTGGATGGGGTGAACTCAGGAGGGCAGAAGCTATACAGAAGGAGGAAGAGAAAAGGCAATAGCACCAACTCTGCTTCAGAATGTAACAACCATTACATGAGCCCAGAGGTTGTCTTCCAAATGCTTGTGTGTGGTCACAGTATTTTGAAACAGTCAGATTGGAAGTGGATGTAAGGAGCAGGTTTTGGTGGGGTTATTAGTCTAGTCTGACTAGTCCAAGGATCTGGATTTGACTTCCGTTTTATTCACTGTCTACAGAATATAAATACAATTTACTTACATAAAAGCACTAAAGTTTTTCTTTCAAAGTATTTTTTTTACAATCTAGGACTCACATGCCTGTTCTTTTCCTAGAAAATAAGTCAATCTTTACTTTGTTTTCTTTCAATTATTTGCTGTTTTTTTTTTTAAAGTTGTAGCCCTTCGGGAGTGGCAGAGAAGTATGTAAGAGTTGTACAGGATGTTTGCGAGAGAAGTGTGACAGTGGTGAGGTCTGTGGTAGAAGTGACGGGTGCATTCAATGTGGAGGTGGGATTACATTAGGGATTGGTTCTGAGCCGTTTCTTATTTGTAATGGACAGGTTGACAGATAAGATTAGACAGGAGTCTCCGTTGGCTATGATGTTTTGCTGGTGACATTGTGATCAGTAGCGATAGTAGGGAGAAGGTTGAGGAGATCCTGGAGAGGTAGAGATATGCTCTAGAGTGGAGAGGAATGAAGGTCAGTAGGAACAAAACAGAATACATGTGTGAGAATGAGAGGAAGGCCAGGGAGTAGAGTTGGCAAAGGTGGATGAGTTTAAATACTTGGGATCAACAGTACAGAGTAACGGGGATTGTGGAAGAGAAGTGAAAAAGAGTGCAGGCAGGGTGGAATGGGTGGATAAGAGTGTCAGGAGTAATTTGTGATGGTTATCAGCAAGAGTGAAATGGAAGATCTACAGGACTATAGTGAGACCAGCTATGTTATATGGGCTGGAGACAGTGGCACTGAACAGAAAGCAGGAGACAGAGCTAGAGAGGACAGAGTTATAGATGTTAAGATTTGCATTGGGTGTGACAAGAATGGACAGGATTAGAAATTAGTACATTAGAGGGTCAGCTCAAGTTTGACCATTGGGAGACAAAATCAGAGGCGAGATTGCATTGGTTTAGACACGTACAGAGGAGAGATGCTGGGAATATTGGGAAAAGGATGTTAAAGATAGAACAGCCAGACAAGATGAAAAGAGGAAGGCCTTAGAGAAGGTTTATGGATGTGGTGAGAGAGACATGCAGATGATGGGTGTGACAGTGCAAGATGCAGAAGACAGGCAGATATAGAAAAAACTAATCCACTGTGGCAACCATTAATGGGAGTAGCCAAAAGAAGAAGAAGCAACCCTTCATCTACCCATACTCGATGTTTCAAAATCTTCAATGCTCAATTACCCCTAATGGACAGTGCTGGATACTAGCATGAGTATATTCCAATTCCTTTTCAATCTGACCTAATTTTCTCTACCTTTACAATTTAATTAGACAGTTTGTCACTGACTCACCTCTAATGCCTTCAGAAGCTTTCACCATTGTTGATCCAACTTCATTTGGACCTGTTGCTTTTTGTGATTCTTCTTTGCAGTGAGTTTATTACTTTTGTCTTTTGTTTTCTTTTTGACCCTCATCATTTTTCTATTTCCAAGGATTTTTGCTATTAATTACAGTTATATTCTAGTTTACGGTTGACCGAGTTGGGGCAAGTCATTATTACGGCTGTATGAGATAGGAAAAAAATAGGTTAATATTGTTCTAGAAATTTCCAAAACATGCTACAGTCATAAATATTTTGTTATTATTTTATGACTTGTGTGGGCACCTTTAGTATTTATTTTAATTGGGGATGCTCCACATGGCTAATTCTTATTCACTCGGCCCGGTCTGCCTTCCTTACATCAGTGTTTCTCTACTTTACGGTCCCGTGACTCATTTTACACTTGCAAACCACCCCCTTGGTGAAACAAGATTATTTTGAAATGGGGAAACATGTCATGCAGTGCTGCCAATCGCTTAGACTACCCACTCGCGAACTAATGACAGCAACCCGAGAACCACCCACAGCAACTCAGGTCATGCCCCACTGGTTGAGAAACAGTGGCTTAGGTGAGCCACTGCAACCCACTTGAAAGTCAAGGACAACAACCCACGACCCATCAGCAACATATGTTTGAGAAATACTGCATTACACTGTCCCGGCATGTCGAACCCAAGACTTGAAGATCATTTTATTGTAATCCATACCAGTAGTTAAAGTATGTCTACCGGTGACCCACTCCCAACCTACAGAGAATTGCAATGATCTGTACACTTTGTAACCAACATACAGCCTAATGGCCAGTCCTAAATGAAGCCTTAACCTTGTTGCAAGGCTGTATAATCTTCTTTCCATTTATAAACTCTTATCTATTGACACTTGTACTTGACACGTACAAACTTAGAATTTCACTTTGCCTCCTAGTTTTATGTTGATTAAAAAAATATAGAAAACTGTAGAGAGACAAACCAATATAAGGGATGTAGAAAAAAGTAGCCATAAACACAAAGCCAAAAGATAACTTCAAAATTACAAATAAGAATTAAGCTAACATTTAAACCATATTTATTTCTCCCCATGATTTGTTTGTTTTAATTAATTGAACCTTCCTACTTGTTGAAAGTTTGGACACCAAAACAGAACCATCGACTGTCAGTTCCACTTTGTTAGCAATGCATGCTGTTGCTACAGACGACATGCCACAGATACAAAAATACATACAATAAACCAATAGAACTTGTGCTCTCATTTCATTTGAAATCTCACCAACCACAATTACCTGACATTAATTCATACTATACACTAACTAGAACATTTTTTGCTAATGTTACACGTGTCTACAACTAATTATTTACACCAGATGTTTACCAAAAAATCAACTTAAAAAGCCAAAAAAAATAAAACCAACACCAATTATTAACCACCAACACTCAAGAATATGACTCCTGCCATCACTATACGCATGCCACAGTCATAAAAGCAGCATTGGGATAATATTTAATTTATTAAAACAACCATTTAATTTGAAGTATGTATTTTTATCTTAAATCTCTCATTTATGGAGAACAATATTATTGCTGTTGTAAAGTTTCTGATTCATATATTTCCTTGCTTTTCCCCCTATTTAATAATGAAATTGTGTCTTTAAATATTTCACTCACTGAATATTTCATTTCTTAAATTTATTCTGGGTATTAATTTAGATATTTATTTATTGTAGCTATACATTTTGCACTGCAAGTATTTCCTTGATTTAAATACTACACTGCAGTAGTGCAGAATTTTTCTGCAGCATTCATACAGTATATTTTTTAGATGAATGCCTTCAGGTTTGCATTACAAGCTTGGTGTCAGTTTGTTAAGTTTAATTTGTTAATAAAGTAGTGAAATAAAATTATGTTGGAGCACTAATTAGCAAAGTTTAGTTCTTTTCAGTTTGGCATTTAAACCTGGCTTGAACCCGCCGATTCTATAGTAACTATTAGCCTAGTTGTACTAAATTCACTTTATATTGTAGACTGACCGTAACTGATAATACAAAGAAAGTGTGTGCAGTAATGATCATATAAGGTCATCAAGAATAAATGTTTAATTACCATATGCAACCATTTTTACACTGGATGCTACAATGTTTTTATTAATAAGCCACAACTGTCTATTGAAAATATTAAAATAACACTAACTTTTTTTTCATTTTATTTTTCTGATGCTGTTTATTCAGACCTTCTCTCAAATTAAGTGTGTTTTGAGTGGGCTCTTTTAAAAAGTATCTTGAATCATGTTGCAAATGTCTCCAAGCCAGTTTAGTGTCAGGATTGAAAAGGATGAGTTACCTGGGTTGAAATGTTAATGTAAATATCTCGCTAGATGGGGCTAATTTTTTCTAATTTCCTTAATGGCAATGCAGATAATAACAATAATAAGTTATTTATGTAGCGCCTTTCATACACTCAAGGACACTTTACAATTCAATAAACACATTAACAAGACAGTAGAAATTACATACAAGAAAAAGAATAATACTCATTGAAAAGATGTGTTTTTAACAAAAATTGGAAATTAATAAAAAAATTTTCCTCACGAAGACTGAGAGGGAGAGAATTCCAAATTTTAGGGGCTATCCCTCTGAAAGCTCTGCCACCCATAGTTATTAACCTGTATTTAGGTACAGTGAGTAACTTAGCATCTGATGATCGTAATTCACGGGCAGGAGTGTAAGGAAGCAGCAGCTCTGACAAATAATGAGGGGCTAACCCATGAAGGGCTTTAAAGGTGAGAAGAATAATTTTATATTTGATTCTTGAAGAAACTGGTAACCAATGTAAATCATAGAGGACAGGAGTGATGTGAGCAGATTTTTTAGTGTGTGTAAGTAAACGAGCAGCAGAATTCTGAACATATTGTAATCTATTTATATATTTAGTCGAGAGGCCATAAAACAAAGCATTGCAATAATCCAGATGGGTAGTGATGAAAGCATGAATGAGTGATTCAGTATTTTCAGTACTTTCACACTGAGGAAAGATTGCAGATGAGCAATGTTGCGAAGATGAAAAAAGGCTGTTTGTACTATTGAGTTAATGTGTGATTGAAAAGTAAGAAGCTGATCAAAGATGACACCCAAATTATGGACTGATGCTGAGGGTTGAACCAGGATCCCATCAATGTCAATTTTTAGTCCACGAAGGGTAGAGAGGACAGATTTAGTACCAACTAATAAGATTTCTGTTTTATCAGGATTGAGTTATAAAAAATTATCTGTCATCCAATGATTGATTTCCCGAATGCAGTCAGACAGTGCAACAGGTGAAGATGTTGCAGTTGCAACAACACTTACATAAAGTTGTGTGTCATCGGCATAGCAGTGGAAGCTCAGGCCATACTAACGAGTAATCTCACCTAATGTGAGCATATAAATGTTGAAGAGGATTGGACCAATAACTGACCCTTGAGGGATACCTTGTGTGAATGAAGTAGTGGCAGATTTGTATTACCTAATGAAGACGTAATAGTGGTGATCACTGAGTTAAGATGTGAACTAAGAAAGAGCTGCACTAGAGATACCAGCAAAGTGCTGAGAGTCGGGACGGTAAAATGTTAAGGTTAACTGTATCAAATTCTGCACTTAAGTCAAGAAGAACTAGAATAGCGGCCATCCCAGAATCTGCGGTTATCAGTAAGTCATTAGCTACCTTAAGTAAAGCAGCTTCAGTGCTATGTAGGGCTCTAAATCCTGAATGAAAAGGCTCAAGCAGGTTATGAATATTTAAATAATCAATAAGTTGAGCAGCAACAACCTTTTCTAAAATCTTATTTATAAATGGAAGATTAGAAATTGGGCTACAAAAGTTTAGCTGTAAGGGATCTGAGCCAGGTTTTTTTAAAACAGGGGTTACAGCAGCAGTTTTTAAATCACTTGGACCAACACAGGTGAGGAAACTACAGTTGATAAAGTGGGAAATGGGGGCAGAAAGTTTGTCAGTTCAAGCTTTAATCAGTAAAGTAGGGGCAGGATCTAGGTGGCAAGTAGATTTATTTAATTTAGATATTACTTCAGCAATATAAGTTGGTGTAGTAGGGTTAAATTTAGATAAATAAACTAGATTTAGAAGTATAATCAGTCGACAGAGATGAGGAATGTTTAGTAGAGAAACTTTGATATATGGTCATAATTTTTGACTGAAAATAGTCCAAAAATAAATTACAGTGCTCAACAGAGAAATAAGGATTTTTGACAGCAGGTCGACAGTCTGTTAAGTGTATTAAAAAGTGATCTAGGGCGACAAGTACCAAAGTCAATAAGAGTGGAATAGTACTTTGAATGTGCAGCCGATAAGGCACATCTGTATTCCTTCAGGTGTTCGGTGTAAGCCAGGGCGTGAACAGCCAGACCAGTCTTCTTCCAGAGCCTTTCCAAGCAGCGTCCAGATTGTTTCATGGAACACAATTCTGCTGTAAACCATGGAAATGACCAGGTAGTAGGAACAGCAAAGGATTTAATAAGTGAATAATGATCCAAAATTTGTGACAATGTGAAATTATATAGAGATAAAATCTGTATAGGGCAACACAACCCAGAAACATCATGGAGACAGGAAGCACCAACAGACATAGACAAGGATAACTGATCAATGTTCTTGATATTATGATAGGTTATTTTTCATTTTAGACTTATTTTAGGGAGGGGATAAGTGAAGCTAAATTCAATCAGCTTGGCTTCAGAAATACCAATAACAGTAACAGATGTACAGACATTCTACAGACCAGTGGAACATACAAGACCCAGAATATGGCCCTTAGCATAGGTTAAAAAACCAACATGCTGCACAAAACTGAAACAATCCAGTACTGAGCGTAGCTCACAAGCAGATGGACAGTCAGAATCCACATGAATATTAAGGTCACCAAGTAAAATAACAGCAGTAGACATGCCACAGACAAGACAAGATCTCCTTCCATTTTTGATATTGGAATTATTACACTGCAGTCACAGTTAATACTATAGTTAATACTATATCATATATAAATTGAAAGGGGGGCAATGGTGGCCATACAAAGAAATATAACTCATTGTATTGAGATATTCAACAAAACTGGCTGGGAGCATTAGATTTTAAACTAGTCCCAAAATATATATATTAAAGGTCTGATTTTTTTTTTTTTATAAAAACAGAACTTCCTCATTAAGTCAGAAACTTTATATATTAAACAGAAGAAAAACACATCATTAAGTAAAAAATGCTTCCATCATCACAACAACCTTTACATCTTTATATTTTTTTGGTTGATATTTTGCTTTGGTTAATTTTAGAAACAAAATTAATTCATATTACTAATGATGCTGCAAAATCAAGTTGTAGAAAATGCTACAATTATTAAGCTTTAGTTTGCAGTTTACATGAGTGACTATACCTTACTCTTAACACTAGCCTAAAAATGATGTTAAACCAACAAACTCTGCCTGTGATTGTTAAGAGCACTGTGGAGGAAAGTGCACAAAGATTCCAACAATAGACCAGAAAATGAACTGGTGATGCGTGAACACACATAAGTGTGATCAGTTATACAGGCAGAGATCAGACAATTGGTACAACTATTAAAAACTAATCAACTGAGCTCAAAAAGACTACAACAGCATGAAGGTATGTGAATGAAAATAATGTTTCATCAGTGCACAATGTTTTCTGAAATATGCTATACAGGTCATAAAATTAAATATTCCAAATTTCATATATACCTATGTCTCTCTTTTAGATGTCAGTGTGGCTTTGACATCATGGACTAGAAGGTGCATACTAATTCAGTGTGAACAGAAACACTCAAGAATAAAACTGAATAAAAAAAATTTCAAGTGACAAGAAGATACTAAGAACGCAGATTCACCATCATTTGTGTCAGCTTTTATCCCTGCACATCAGAGAATTTCCAGTTCCATTGTCTCAAAACACCACTCACATCCACAATTACTTCCAGTCACGTACACCACTCACAACCACATCCACAGTTTTCTTTTTCTTTGGTTATATTCTTGAATAAAAGCAAACTTGTTTTTTTATATTTCTACCTTTTGTAAAAGTGTTTATTTGATATTTAGACTTCAGTCTTTACACATTACACTAAATTAACTAATTATTACTAAAACATGAAAAACAACAATTCCTGCCTCCCATTTCCTGTCATCCTACATTTATAATACAATTTATTTTTGTATAGCCCAAAATCACACAAGAAGTGCTGTAATGGGCTTTAACAGGCCCTGCCTCTTGACAGCCCCCCAGCCTTGACTCTCTAAGAAGACAAGGAAAAACTCCCAAAAAAAACCCTTGTAGGGAAAAAATGGAAGAAACCTTGGGAAAGGCAGTTCAAAAAGAGACCCCTTTCAAGGTAGGTTGAGCGTGCAGTGGGTGTCAAAAAGAAATGGGTCAATACAATACAGAGATCAGAACAAATCCTCAATACAGTATAAAAATAAAAACTTTACAAGTACAGACCAGAATTAGATGATATCACATAATATGATTTGGGTTTGTTTAGAGTCCTGGAGACCTCAGCCATCAAGCTGCCTCCCCCATTTGGCCATTCCACAGCTGAAACATTGCTTGGTCAGGCAATCTGATGAAAGGACCCCTCTACCCCATGATTCCTGTGATCCTCCATCAGGGATGTCTTTACCTTAGGAAGGCAAAAAAACTTGGCAGGTGGGCTGTGGCACTGAGTGCCACATTTGAGTACCAAGAAGAGAAACAAAATAGGTCAGGGTTATTAACAACTTATAACTATCATGTTACTTATGTTTTAGTGCTAATGACTAACAATAGGGATGCAGACTGTACAGTTAATCAGCAGCTCTAGTCAGGATATGCTAAACTGAAGTAGTGAGTCTTCAGCCGGGATTTAAAAGCTGAGACTGAAGGGGCACCTCTTACATTAGCAGGCAGACCATTCCACAGTTTAGGGGCCCTATAACTAAAAGCTCAACTTCCCACTGTTATTTTATTAATCCTTGGAATCACAAGCAGACCGGCATCTTGAGATCTTAATATGCACTCTGGTTTGTAAGTCATGATAAGTTCCGAGAAGTAAGCCGGACCTTGGCCATTTAATGCTTTATATGTTAAAAGGAGGATTTTGAAATCTGCCCTAAACTTAACTGGAAGCCAGTGTAAGGATTTAAGAGCTGGAGTTATGTGTTCATATTTTCTTGTTCTTGTAATAATTCTTGCAGCAGCATTTTGGATTAACTGGAGGCTGTATAAAGAACAGTTTGAACATCCAGTGAACACTGCATTGCAGTAGTCAATCCTACTAGAAATAAATGCATGAATTAATTTCTCAGAATCCTGTTTATTTAGAAAGCGCCTTAATTTCCCAACATTTCTAAGATGGAAGAAACATAATTTGAACAACTTTGTAATATGCGCTTTAAATGACATGCTAGAGTCAAAGATAACACCTAGATTGCAGGCTGATTCAGTAAAATTAATGGAGATTCCAACTAAGTTAAATGATGACAAAATATTGTTGTGATCAGCGTCATTCCCTCAACAATTAACATCTCTGTTTTATCTGTATTTAAAGACAAGTAGTTCTCATCCATCCACTCCTTTAATTCACTAACACAACTAATTAAAGACAACATCAGAGAAACTTCATTTGATCTAAATGGAAGATATAACTGGGTGTCATCTGCATACAAGTGAAAATTAACATTATGTTTCCTAATGAGAGATCCCAGTGGTAGCATGTAAAGTGAAAACAGCAAAGGTCCCAGTACTCAGCCCTACAGGACACCATATCTCATTTCTGTGTATAATGATGGAGTACTGTCAGCACATTTCTGTACATATTGGAATCGATTTGATAAATAAGAACTAAACCAAGCGAGCACAGTGCCTGTAAGCCCAACATCATTTTCTAGCCTGTGCAGTAAAATAGAATGGTCAATGGTGTCAAATGCTGCACTTAAGTTTAACAACATAATTACAGTGGAGTTTCTTTCATCGGAGGATATCAGAATGTCATTTACAACCCGCATTAGTGCTGTTTCTGTACTTTGACCAGTGTGGAAGCCAGACTGGAATTTCTCAAATAAATTGTAATGTATAAGGTGTGACTGAAGCTGATTGTTGACTACTTTTTCTAGTATTTTAGAGAGAAAGGCTAAATTTGAAATAGGCCTATAATTATTTAGTATGTGTGGGTTTAGGTCTGACTTTTTAAGTAATGGTTTAATGACTGACACTTTTAGTGCATCAGGTACTGTGCCATGCAATAATGAACTATTGATAATGTTTAGAATAGGCGCTGCAAGAACATTCATTGTACTTTTACTAGTTTTGTTGCCACTGGATCTAGGGAACAAGTAGTGGGTTTCAGTTTAGAAATTAAAGTTAAGACTTCCTGCTCAGTTGCAGGATTAAAATGCAATGTGAGGCAGGGTCTGCTAAGCTAGTATGCGGTTTGTACTGTGATGCTGGGATCTTATGTTTTTAATTCTCATTGAAGAAGTTCATAAAGTCCGTACTGCTAATATCTGTTGGTATTTTGCACTGTAGATCTGAATTTCCAATTGTTAATTTAGCGACTGTTCTAAACAGTACCCGAGGATTTTTAGTATTGCTATCTATTATTGTAGAATAGTATTCTGAGCGAGCTTTAAAGAGAGCCTTTTTTTATATTTTAATACTTTCTGTTCGTGCAATTTGAAAGACATGTAGCTTTGTTGTTCTCCATCTGCGCTCCATTTTTCAACACTCTAATTTAAGAGCTCAGGTTTTTTCATTAAACCAGGGAGAGTTTCTATGTGCTTTGATCACTTTTGTTTTAAGGGAAGCCACTGCATCCAGAGCATATCTGAAGGTCACATTAAAATGTGATGTTAGCTGATCTAAATTTTTTTCCACGTTTACATTTGATGTTAACTGATCTAAATGGTTTTCCACAATTACACTCGACTTCCTCATCTATATCCTATCTATAAATTTTGAAGCAGAATTACAATCTAGATGTCGCACTGTTTTTGTTTTAATCTGTGAGTGCATTGGCAAGGACATGTCTAAATCAAATGTAATTAAGCAGTGATTGGAAATAACTTCATTTAATGGAGTAATATTTAAATTTTGAATTTCAACTTTGTAAGTTATAATTAAATCTAATCTGTGGTTATGATTATGAGTTGTACCTTTGACAATCTGACATAATCCTACTGAATTTAACAAATAAGTAAAACATTTGCTAAAAGTGTCAGTTTCCACATCAATGTGTACATTAAAATAACCCATCAGTACTACATGATCATAATTTATAGCCAATTTAGATACATTTAAATAGATTGTTGTAGACACGGAAGACACATTAAATGCATGTATTCCAAATGACAATATATTTACACTCTCCAATTCCTGGCACCTCACACCCAGACAAACACACTTGAGCTCTGAGAATCTTATTTGCGACTTGAGCTGCATTGCTTGGGGGATGGGATGGCAGGTTGCTTGCACAGATCGACACATTTGGAAAACACGCTGATGGAGTGGTGTGAAGGACTTTCGTTGGCTTCAGGGATTCTAGTGTTAAAACTTTCCCATTAATTAAAATCAAAAATTGGATACAACCTTAAATAAGTTAAAGAATAGTATATGTGAATTTTAACTAATAGATTCATACAGATGACAGGGGTTGGCGCTTTCACCTGATTCTTTGTCCTCTTGTTCATATTCAGTTCAGCCAAAGACCCTGCCTCCCAATGGCATCACCACTGGTCCACCCACTGTTGACATCACTTCCATAAACCCTCGATAATGCCATTTCCAGTACCCAGAATCCATCTTGCTGCCACATCAGTTCTTGCTCCGGCTGCCCTGACTCCACCTCATTCTCTTATCCACTATATTTTTTAGCCCAGAATCAACCTGTTAGTCAGTTCAGTTGTGAACTCCACTTCTGTAAAGATGTGTTTATTTTATTTTCCTGATTTTTCAGTATATGGGGTAGCCATCCCCAAACCTTTTTCTGTCTGCTACTTATTTCTTACCAGTATATATACATACATACGTACATAATGTCACACACGTGCATTTAGGAGGCAGTCAAATATCCTAAAGGTGAGTGAAACATTGCAAGACATGGGGTTGTCACATGGAACTTACCTAAATCTCTCATTCTTCTCAGCAGGAAAACCGAGGAGAAATAAAAAACCTACTTCCGGGTTCCAGAATCGCCACCAAAACTTCACTTCCGGTGCCAGACATGACATTATTTCCGGCAACTCCTGATGACATCACTTCTGGCTCCCCGTTTCAACTTCACATCCTGCCAACCATTTCCTGTTTTCTGGTTATATACTGTATAAAAACACCATTTTGACCACTGTAAATAATCAACTGCTTTAAACAATTTTGCTTTTTGATCACTCAATGTTTCATTTGTGTTTTTTTCTTTATCCAGTGGACAATATACGGGGATGGTCCACAAAACTAAATAAATGAATAAACACTGAGATCTCTGTGTCCAGTCCCTCTGAACTATCTAATTGGTCAGTTTGGCTTTGGTGACATAACAAAAGAGGAAGTGGGAGTATACAACACACAAGGAGAAGTAAAGGCATATGAGGCATGCTAAGAGAGGTAACTTCAAAGATGAAAGGAATAAAACTGGACAGAAGGCAAAAAAAGAGTTTGGAAAAGATTGAGAAGTAGGGTTTAATGGAACACATTTTGAGAGATGGAACACCAGTGAAGATACTTTCACATATGCAGATACAGATGAAAGGAGGCTGAAGGTATGTTGGGCAAGAGAGACTATTTTAAAAATATTTGTTATTACCAGTCTTTAACAGGTCCCGTGGCTAGTATGCATACATACACACACACATACATATACAGTATATATATATATATATATATATATATATATATATATATATATATATATATATATATATATATATATATATAGTTATATGTTATAAGTTAATGTACGCCCTTATTTGGGCTCATCAGGGGTACACACTCCACTGCATCCCCTTGTGGTGATTGAACGTCAGACGTCAGCATCAGAGGCAAAGCCTCTTTATATATATATAGATATATTGTGACAGTGAGGCTCTGATCCACCTCTTGAACCCTCAGGTATCATGCTGGACTCTAAGTAAAGATAAATTAGTCTTCTTTGATTGTCTTTTATGTGCACCGAGCACCCTCTACTACACACTATTCATATCATTAATAAACTATTAAGCACAATCACAATAATCAGTCCTCATTGCCCAGACACTTTGCCCCTCTACCTCCCAGCTTAGCTCAGCGTCTGGGTTTCCTCTGTGTCGTTTTATATCCCCTGACCCGGAGGTGTTCCTGCCCAACAGTCCACAAGTCCTTATTCCTTACGGGTTAGGGTCAACAATCCATATCTTCACCCCGGAAGCACGCCGTCTCTTCCTGTCCAGGGATTGTGACTCACTTCCAGGGTATAGGGCACATACGAGTCCATGGGCCCTCCTACAGCGACTCCCAGTGGCCCCCACGGTATCCAGCAGGGCCATGCGTAAAGACTACAAAGTCCATAAGGCCCTACTGGAATTTGGGGCCTTTCCACGCTGTCGGGAGAGCTCCTCCTGGCGGCCTGGGGGTTAGGACCGGAACTTAAAGCCGGCCATCCACCACTATATATATATATATATATATATATATATACACAACATATATATATATACACAAATATAAAAGACAGAGAGAGAGAGAAAATTTTGCGTTTGTTATAAAGATTACCAATCAAAACTAGTTTTTTTTCATTCTATACCAATTTAAGGAAATATTAGATATCAAATCTATGGAGATATGTATTAGATATATAAATATATAGAGTGGTTTTGGAAAATAAACATATATAACGAAACTTAAAAGAACATTCATTAAATGAAGGCCACATTCCAAGCATTAAAGAATGGATGTCTAGTGGTTAATTGAATATTAAGTAATTGTATCAAAGAAAGAAAAGAAAAGAAAAAATGTAGAATTAAAAAATAGAGAATAGAATACTAATGTATTTATAGTTTAATCTGATCAAATATGAAATAAAAAACATAAAGAATAATAAATTGACTAAACAGTTTTAAAATGTTTTATATGTAAAGGGGATATTATAAATTTAAAAGTAGAGACATTGAAGCACAAAAGGAATGTTAATCTTCCTATAAAAAGAATATAAATTAAAAAAGACATCTTGACAAAATAGAAACATACAAAGACTAGTTTAAAGGTCAGAAAATCACATATACTATTATATGACTGAGTTAAAAGATAATATAGATATCATCAGAAATAAACAATGGAAAAGGTTAAAAACAGATTTACAGAAGGGAGAAACTGAATAAGCAATGAAAACCAGTGAAAAAGAACAATTTCAAGAATGCAACCATATTCCAACTAAGTTCCACCAGGCACATCAAGAGATAATTAAAAAATGACCTGCTGAAGGTATAACAAGAATTTTTAATGGAGAAATAATTGATAGCTGCAATAAAATCTTGTAGAGTTTAATAACTAAAAAAGATAAAGTTAATGAGATTTTTAAAAATGGAGACTGATAACCTTATCCTCTCAAGATTATAAATTATTAGTTACATTTTTATATAAAAGAATGAGGGAACTTCTAGGGATATCAAAATAAGTTTGAGTTTTTGTATTTTCTTTGAAGAAAGTGGCATATAAATATATGACAGTTATTGGATGTAAGCTGTACTTGATTTTGTTTCAGAATGAAAGTTGGTGTACTAATACAAAAAGTTTATAAACAGCAGCTAATATGAAAAAAAACCTGCATAAAATAATTAGCTATTATTTAAGTAAATCTATAATGAATAAATAGTCTATCCTCACTGGTCACATTGCATCCTGGTACGGTACCATCTCAAAATCATAAAGCACTGCAGACGGTGGTGAAAGTGGCACAATATATTATTGGCACCCAGCTGTCTTCTGTTCAGTACCTTAAAACTTGCTGCTTGGAATGTCAAACAGGATTATTAGAGACCATCCTGCATAGTTGCTATACTCGCTTCCCTCAGATTTCAAAGTTACTAAAAAGCCAATCATAACAGGAAACATTTCAGCACTGTCTATCTATCTATGTATCTATCTATATATATTTATCTGTATATAAGTTAATTATCACATGCAAATAATTTCACTGTTTTCTGTATGCATATCAATAATGCCACATAAACATCAGAGGAAAGTCTCTGTAGGTGAGGATTTAACTGACACTCAGAAAGAGGAATTACTGTCGGTGATCGAGAGGACCTCTGATGTCTTTTCGGCCAAGCTTGGCCGGACAACAATTGCAGTGCAGGATATTGCAACTAAGCCCAGTGTTACTGTGCAGGTGCCCCTGTATCGACTGGCAGAGGCAACAAGGAAGATGATACATGAAAAAGTGCAGCAGAAGCGCCAAGTTGGCCTGATTTGTCAGAGCAAAAACGAGTGGTGGAGCCCAATTGTACTTGTCTCAAAGCCCGACGGTTCCGTTCAGTTCTGTTTTGATTTTAGGCATTTGAATAAGATTTCCTAGTTTGATCCATACCTGCATGTTGCATGTGGACAAGTTGTTGGAGGAGCTTGGGCAAGCCTTATATATTTTCACCCCAGACATCATAAAGGGATATTGGCGTGGCCTTGGAGGAGTCTAGTCGTGAGAAGATCACGTTTGCCTCTCCAGACGGGCTGTTTGAATTTATGGCGCTCCTTTTTGGTCTCCATGGCGCACTGTTGACCTTATAGTAGATGATGGAGCAGTGCATGCATCTCCATTAAACGTACACACCTGCTTTCATGCAGTGCTTAACAGTTGGTGGCTGGCATGGTTGCCGGCTAACCCTAAGAAGTGCAACCTCGGTAATGTCAGAAACCCATTATCTGGGATATTCCAAGGGGAAGGGTTTGCTCAAGTCTCAAATGAACAAGGTGGGGGAAGTGTTTGCGTATCCACATCCCAAAACACAGAGGCAGGTTTGTGCCATCCTCAGGCTCTTGGGGTACTACAGGCAATTCATTCCCAATTTTACATATTGGGCCGCCCCCCTCACTAACTTGACAAAGGGCAGAAAAAAATCATAGTGTTGTCTGGACCGACGCCTGTGACAGAGCCTTCTTGGACTTGATGGCATCGACATCTCACAAGGGAGTGAAGCGAGTGCAGAAAACAAAATATTCAGCAGATGATATTTTGTGCATTATCGCAGCTTTACAAATAGAGGTGGGACTGGACTGGTGTTATAAATTCAGGGACCACTGGTCCAAACATGTTTTGTCCCCTGGTGGAATTGGACAGGTTATGCTGCGTGATAGGTACATGCTCATGTTCATTTCTGTGATAACCAGAAGCAGATCCCAATGGGTGAGCCAGGGTATAATCCCATGTATAAAATTCAGCCCCTGCTTAACATTGTTGATCCAACATATAAACAGTTCGATCAGCCTGGTTGTGATTTGTCTTCGGATGAATCAATGATCAAATACAAGGGGTGCCTTTTTTCCACCAGTATAAGCCAGACAAACCCACAAAGTATGGCATAAAGGATTTTGTACTGGCAGAAGCAAACAATAGTTAGAATAGAACTTCTTTCAAAGCAAGAACTGTCCCTTGACAAGTCAGATTGTCCTGGAGTACTTCAGGGCTATGAACATTTGGGTCATTTTGTGTACATGGGCAATTACTATACATCACCTGAATTGTTCATGGAGTTACACAGCAGGGGAATTGGAGCGTGTGGCACAGTGAGGGTGAACAGGAGATACATGCCTCCACAACTAAAGCCAGACAGCTTGAAAATGAAAAGAGGTGACAATCCTGTGGGCAGAAAACTTGGAGGCAATAGCATGGCACAATGTCAAACAGGTGACTTGTCTCTCTGCAGTACACACCGACAATACATGTGAGGAAATCATTCATCAAAAGGGAAACCCAGAAGATAGAACACTGGTTGCAGTGGAGGGGTATAACTGTAAAATGGCCGGAGTTGATCGACTGGATCAAATGCTGGGGGTCATACGATTATGGCCATAAGTCCACCAAGTGGTACATCACTGTACCATCACATGCATGAGGTTGCACTGACAAATGACTATATATTGTTCAAGCAGGCAAACAGTGACAGCATCATGACTGCGGCAGATTTCCGTATGAAGGTGGTCGACTACTTGCTAGCAGAGTATGTTGCAGTGCCTTTTACAAAATGAGGAATGCCATCACAAAGAGAAGTGCCAGGCAGGCTGACTGAGTGCCACTTTCCTGCAACATACGAGGACACAAAGTACAAACCTGACTGTGCTGTGTGCAGCAACAGACAACTGAAAAGGAGGCACCAAGTGTAAGCAGCAAAATGTGGCAATGCATGCAATTGGCTGCTTTGAGCGTTATCATACTTTGCAGGACTTTGCTGTGTAACATGTATGTAATATGTACAGTATGTGAAATCAAAAAGTCAAAAATAAATATGTTTTGTTGATTTGATGCATTGAACAATTGATTTGTGTTCTTTTTTGAAAAAAAAGTGAGTCTTTGGACAAATATTCAGCCCTGGGAGAAAAGAAACAAAATCTTCCTTCAGTTTATATGTTGTTTAACTTAGGTATACCATTATTACACAGTATAACTAGTGTCTATTAACTCAAATGACAGAAGAAAATACATGACTTATTGTATAATATTGTAGCAACCTTTGGAAGGAAGATAAACAGGATAAAGAAGTGACTGCAGAACAGTTTACTTGTATTAGTGAAAGCAAAATGCATGAATGTAAAACAAAAATAAATGAAATTGAACAGGAACTATTTACAATTATCTATAAACTTCTCATTTTTATGGCCCTGAAAGGTGCCCAAAAAGAAAACTCCTGTTTCATATACAGAATCCCCATCCCACATTAATACCTCACCCTTATAATACCACACCTTCCCATCAAATATTGAACTGTCCAGAGACGCCCACTTCCATTTTCAGCACCTCCATTCAGGGTAGCACCTTTTTTCTTCTTTTTAATCCTCTATGCCGCACTGTGCCCTCCCCATTAGACTCAACAGTCCCTCAACCACCAGGCTTCACGGCGGCCAGGATTTTACAATATTTAAAACTATTATTCAAAACAGTCTCAAGTGTTCCCAGCATATAGGTAAAAACATGAGCAAGTGTTATCTGATTATTCATTTTTATATTATTATTATTATTATTGCTGGTTTCTGAGTGGGCTATTACCAATATTTTTATGTATTTTTTCGTTATTTCTTTGAACATTTTTCTTTTATTAGTCTTTGTAGTTTTGTTCACCCTTTTTGATTTTGGATACTTTAACCTATGTATATCGGATATGTTTTTTGACTCTCCTTTGTGGTATCTGAAATGATTGTTTTGAATCGTACTTTTTATTTAAAGTCATATCCTTTTTTCTTTTGCTATATGCTCTGTTTTGCCATTTTTGCCTGAATATGTTTTGTGGTGGATGGCCGGCTTCATATTCCGGTCCTCACCCCCAGGCTGCCAGGAGAAGCTCTCCCGACAGTGTGGATGGGCCCCGAATTCCAGCAGGGCCTTATGGACTATGTAGTTTTTATGCACAGCCCTGCTGGATACCTTGGGGGCCACTGGGAGTCGCTGTCAGAGGGCCCGTGGACTCGTATATGCCCTATAACCTGGAAGTACGTCATAATCCCGGGACAGGAAGAGATGACGTGCTTCCGGGGTGAAGATATGGACTATTTACCCTGACCCGGAAGGAATAAGGACTTGTGGACTGTTGGGCAGGAACACCTCCGGGTCAGGGGGTATAAAGGGATGCTGGGAAAGCCCAGACACTGAGCTGAGCTGGAAGGTAGAGGGGCAAAGTGTCTGGGAGAGGAGGAGTGATAATTGCGTTTGTTGTTGAGTTTATTAATTATATGAGTGGTGTGGAGTGGAGGGTGCTTAGTGCACATATTTAGAAATAAAAGAATAATAGTTATACTTTTATCATACTTTTATCTAGTGTCTGGCGTGGTACCTGAGGGTTCAAGAGGTGGATCAGAACCTCTACTGTGACAGTTTACACTATGATATTCCATGTCGCTGACAGAAAGAAGTAATTTCACTACTTCTCAGTTAAAACAATAAACTCTAATCTGATGTAATCTAATCTAATCTGTATTGTACATCTGAGTTATTCTGCTCTCTTGCTTTTTTTTTTAGTAATTTCTAATCCATGAGAAGCAACAAGTAGACTGAAAACATTCATCCTGATAACTTTCTACTATCTCAGACATGGGAAGACATCTGCCTTTGTGGACATTTGTATTGTAATTCTGTACGCACTCTTATCTTAATTTTTCCTTTGCCTTTTATCTTTCTTGTTCTTCTTTTGGATTTGGTTGCTAGTATATCAAAAATGCTTTTACTGTATTTTCTTTTTAGTACATGTTCAAAACTTCCCTATAATATAAAATGACAAAATATTCAGCAAGTCCCTCACAGTGCTAATTTTAAACTGCTAGAATATCAACTAAGGAACATACAGCATATAATATGTGGGCTTTTGTACTTCACTGCAATAAAAGCCTTTTACTATATTCAAATGTGTTCACTGATTAGACTTTGAATTCAGGTTTCTTGATCTGCTATTGGTTATTTAGAGGTCTTGATTACCAGCATCTAAAGTAAAGCTGCACTGAATCGCACACCTGATACCCAACCTGAAAATGCCCTTTTCATCACTGGAATCTATCCCCCACTGAGCAGAGTTAATGCATTTTCACTGTGGGAGTTCTGTTCATGTTAGGAAAAACTCTCCCCTGCAATTAAAAATGCATTTATGAAATAAAGTAACAGAATGGAACAGTTTAAAAGTCTCTAACTCATCACTGCTCATTCAAATATATATATCTCTATTTAATTTATTCATATTTTATCATCATATTAGCTTTTTTGATGTACTGAAAACATTTAATCTGGTAATTGATTTGGATGAAGTGGGTTTGAGACTGTTATGTTTGCTATGAATATTGACAAAGTTTTTTTAATCCACATTATTATATATAATGGAGTAGCATGGCAGACAGTGGTTATTGTTGCTGCTATTTTATGGACTCACCATCCTGGACTCAATCTCAAGCAACACAAACTCAAATACATTGCTAAAATTTCAAAGAATTATATGAGGAAAATGTACATTAATAATGAACATATGGTTAATTTAAATGACAAAATAATTGTGTTTTGTATATTGGTAACACTACTATGAACAAAAAATTACTTTATACTTTTAAACAATAATACCAAATTACCAAACAGTAATGCAGAGCAATAGTAAGACAGAGCTAACATTTTACTGTATTTCATCTAAAAGTTTTGGATCCTAGCTCTGCCACTATCTTTATAGAGCAGGGGTCCTCAAATTAAAAGGGCAATCCAAGGTCATTTACCCAGTCCACATTGCAACCGCGGGCGGTACTGTGTCCAGTATCATTACCATCGCGGCTGGGGGGATGCCGTGACGTGATGTGCTGGGGCCAAGCACGTGCCGAGCCGAGCCACCATCACTACACTGAGGCAAGTAGTTGCCAGGCCTATAGCTGGAGTTCCTACTCTCCCTCAGTCACTAGCTGTCCACACAACAGCTGGCCAAAATCGGTCAGTTGATCACACCCTCAGCCTGACCAGAGCCCCACAGCACCACCTGCACCAACAAAAAGTGTGTACATTCATTGCCGCCTGCCGCCCAGTACCCGGAAACACAGGCCAACAGCACCACCTGCCACCTGCTGCATTCCCAAACAAAAAGTGTGTGGATTCATTACCGCCTGCTATACAGTATCCAGAAGCACAGGCCAACAGTAGACATGATAGCTGCATGCATTCACCCCAAAGTAGTAATAGCCATTGTGCAACCCTAGGAAACAATTACGTCAAAGAAAAGAAAAAATGAGTGCAGGATATTCAAAGAACAGTGCACCCACGATTACTTTTTCATGCAGTGCAAAGAGAGAGCGGTTTGTCTGGTATGTCAGGAGTCAGTGGCTGTGTTCAAGGAATACAACACTAGACAACTCAACATAAAGACAAATATGATTGTTTGGTCGGACAAATGAGAAAAGACAAAAATTAAAACTGAAAAATGGATTTACAACTCAGCAAAATGCTTTTGTGAAGCAGAAGCAGGCAAATATTTCATCAATGCGAGCAAGTTTTCAAGTTGCCAAGCTAATAGCGTATAATGGAAGGCCATTATTAGAGGGAGAATTTGTTAAAGAATGCCTTATTTCTGTTTCCAAAGAGATGTGTCCAGAGAAGGCTGATTTATTTACTTCAGTGAGTCTTTCAGGACCTACAATTATACGAAGGATTGAAGAAATGGGGGACAATTTTCATTAGCATTTGCAAAACTCCTCAAAAAAACTTTTTTTTTCGTGGGTACTCAACGAAAGCAATGATGTTTGTGATTCTACACAACTTCTAATTTTCATTTGTGGGACAAATAATCATTTCGAAGTCACAAAGGAGCTTGCTGCACTGCAAAACATCAAAGGAACAACAACAGGAGAGGATATCTATGAAAAAAGTTTGCCAAACTATGAATAAATTGAAGCTGGACTGGGCTAAACTAGCTAGTGTGACAACTGATGGTGCTCCTAGCATGGTGGGTCTATGAAAGGAGTGGTTGCACGCATTAACCAAGAGATGGACAAACACAAGCAGTAGCCATACACTGCCTCATCCACCAACAAGCGCTGTGTTATATATCACTGAAGTGGGACTCTGTCATGAAAGTTGTGGTGTCCTGTGTTAACTTCAATAGGGCTCATGCACTAAACCATAGACAGTTTCAGGAATTTCTGTCTAAGCTGAATGTTGCCTATGAAGATATTCTGTACCTCATAGAAGTCCGTTGGCTGAGTCAAGGGAGAGTTTTGAAACGTTTTTATGACTTCCACAGGTTTCAGCTTTTCTGCTTTCAAAAAACAAAGAAGTACCAGAGCTTAAAGATGCAGAATGGAAATGGCACCTTGCCTTTCTGACAGATGCAACAGAGCTACTCAACAGTTTCAATGTGCAACTTCAAGAAAATAGGAAGCTCACCTGTGATATGCATTCACATGTAAAAGCATTTGAAGTCAAATTGGACCTTCTCATTAAACAAGTGAAGCAGAAAACGTCTGCCATCTTCTCACTACTCAAAAGCTATTGGCTGAGAAACCAACAGTTGCACAAAAAATATGTGGATTCACTGGAAATTTTGCAAAGGGAGTTTCAAATAAGATTTAAAGAGCTTCATACCTATGAACAGGACATACAGCTGTTCGGGAACCCATTTTCTGTTGACACTGAAATTGTTGATCCGATTTACCAAATGGAACTGGCCGAACTACAGAATTATATGTCCCTGAAAGACACATTTAAATCAGGCAGCCTTACTAATTTCTATGCATCTCTCCCCTCTGACATATATTATTCTCAGCAACCATGCACTTAAAATGACAACCATCTTTGGCAGCACCTATGTCTGTGAATAAACTTTTTTCCCCAAATGAAATCTCCAACCAGATCCAGACTAACTGATGCACACTTGCATCATTTGTTACGACTGGCAGTGACAAACATAGAACTGGACATTGACTATCTCATCAGCCAAAAGCAGGCCCACACTTCTCATTGAAATACTGGTAAGTTTATGTTGGTTAAAATTGTTCTTCATTTTAAATATTGTATTGTTTATTCATGTTTTCTGCACTACAAATAAGATATGTGGAGTGTGTATGGGAATTGGTTCATGTTTTTTTTTTCAAACTATAGTCCGGCCCCAAACAGTCTGAGGGACTATGAACTGGCCCCCTGTTTAAAAAGTTTGAGGACCCCTGTTGTAGAGGTTGTATATTTTCTTTATTTTCATATGAGCTAACTCAAATATCCTCCCATAGTTAACAGTAAAGCCCAGTACCATCAACATCAGTATGTTTTCTTTTAAAAATGCAGAGTTGTCTCTATCTTCACCTTTCATCCACACTACCATGGTGTTTTCAAAACATGGAAATGAATACTTCTAAATCATCCTCTCTCCAGAGCTGGAGACTGTACAATGTTTCAATGTGAATGGCGTGGAAGAAATCAACATATTGATTAAACAAAGAAACTTATCCTCTATTAGGACAAGTTTGCTATAACCTTTGAGTTAAAAACCAGGAAGGAGGAAACCTCTTTGCTGCATCTTTAATTATCTTTTCATCAAATGCAAAGGAGGGAGTATTCAAAGTCTGTTACAAAATGATCAAAAAAGTAAGAACAGAGGTCCATTTTATAAACAAATAATTTACATAATAATGCTAATTATTTATTATGATTTGTTCATTGGCTTACACCCAAATAACTTGATATCTGCTCATCTCTTAATCATCTCCTATTATATTTTGTGTATTACATCAACCTTCTCCTCATACATTCTTGTCTTTTATATACTTAACCATTTCAGTAGTTCCTTTTATAACATTTCTAAAACAAATGCTTATTGTCACACACGTGTGAGTAGGAGGCAGCTAAAGGGTCTGAGTAAGTGTAATGAAACATCTGAGCAGGGGGCAGCGGAGTGCACTGACTGTCTTTCTCAGTTCTAAACAGATCGTTCCTGGGAAATCCTGCAAGGTTCTGGCCCCTTTGATGATGTCACTTCCGAAGACGGCCCCTTTGATGACGTCACTTCCGAAGATGGCCCCTTTGATGGCGTCACTTCTGGTTCCTGTCCCTTTGCTGACATCAGTTCCTCTCCAGACCTTTAAAGCCTCCATCTTGGGCTACTATAGCCAGTTCTGTTGTGGACTCTGTTCTATGCACATCGTGCTTCAAAAACAAACTTTTGCAGCTGGGAAAAACAATATATGGGTGGCTGCCCCAAACCTTTATGATGTCTTTGGCATATTATTATTACATATATTTCAATATGCACTGCAGACCAAAATACTTAACTATTGTTACCTACCAATTATTCTCTCTAAATGGACAAAAATAAAGATTTCTGAAATTACTGATTCCATTGTACTCTGGATGATCCATGTTTATTACATGGCTATACCTATTAGGAACACAGAGTTTGTGCCAAGATTATTGCAAATTATGTGGCAAGGAGATTAAAAAGCTAAACAGAGGAAGAAGCAAGCTCAGCGTCAAGGACAGGCTGAGGTTAACATGAGTAAAACTAACAAGATCTGCAAACTATTTAGTTTATAGGGCAAAGAAACAATTAAGGTCAACAATATGAACAGCATTCAGCAACCAAAAATAGCTCCATAGCCCATGCATGTAGACAAAGTAAGATTTATTTTGAAATCCCAAAACTACAGGCTTCACTGCCATCTTTATATACTGGCAGTAATGATGTCACACATCACAAGGTCAGAACCACATGACCAAAAACAACTAATCAACCAACAAAAAAGATGGTTGCTGAATTGAAAAAATGACCTCACCAAAATGGTGGCAGCATGACTTCCTGCCACAACAATAAAAAATAAACATGACAAAATGCAAATATAAACTGAAAGTGACACATAAACAAGTTGATTGATTATAGATTGATACAGACTCTACAAATAATGCCTTTGAGAAAATGTAACCAAAAAGAAATCAAAGACTAAGTTTCATCAAAACACAAAACATATCAATAATTTTAGTCTTTGAATCACAGCAAAAGTATATGTATAGAAAAGTTTCAAAACATTTTAACAAGGAGAACTTAAAATATTAAAAAAAAAAGACTCACAATCGAAGGACAACATGGCGATAAAACAAAACAAAACTAAACCACAATCTGAAAAACAAACATGAAACTTATAAAATTAAAAAAATACTAAGTGTTATAACAAAGTTATTTGACCACCAAAAAAGTACAAAATTATTCAGAATCATAACACTTTTGAGGGGGCACACAATTCTAAACAGTGAAAAATCTAAAACTGCATCCAGAGATCCTCATGGGGCTTAGAAGTGAATTACTAAAGTCCCATAAACATCTGGAAGTGGAAATGGTCTTGGGATGTAAAATCTGTTCTTTAGTCAAAATGCTGGACTGCTAACAAATGATATTGGCCTTGATTTTCTTTCTTTTACTTCCCCTTTATTACCTTGTTCTTTGGCTTTTAAAATGCATTTTTGAACAACCAGAAAACTAGAACCAAACTCATAGCTGGCCCTGGACCATTTAACACCCCAGCTGAAAGTAAATGTATTAAAATTAAAAGAGCTACTTGGGAATTTTGATTTATAAGTACCATTTTTTATGTTGTGCGGGAGGTTGGTTATTTATCACTTAGATTACTGCTTCTCTAAATTAGCTAACAGCTCATCATCAAATATTCACATTCTTTCATTATACAATTGGCATTGCGATGCTTCAATATAATAAATGACATTCTGTGGCTGCAATGAAAATTAATTTGGGTATTTCTTTTTCTTTTTGATTCTTCAGTGTTCCATCTTCTGAATTTGCTTGAAGGCATCTTTTTAGAATATAGTAGAAGTTTTCACAAGTACACTCCAACATAATTCATTAGTTTTGTATAAAGTACATGGTAATTCAACAGGCTGTCTCTGTTATATTGCTTCAACTAATCAAGACACTCCCCCTGATTCTATGAAAACTGCAAAAGGGATCAAAAGTTATTGTTTTCAACATTCTGAAGCTAGACTTAAGATAAAATTAAGGAACAGTTGTAACAAATGTTTCTAGGATACAACATGTCAAAAAACAAAAAAGACAAAAATTAAACTGAAAGATGGATAATCAATGAGGGAAAAGACAAAAATGTAGTAAAATGATCAGCAGAAGTTGAGGAATTCGGGGAAGGCCAAATAAAGATTGTTTAGGATCAATACAATTAACTGAAGTTGCAGTTAAAAGAACAATTGAAAGATCTGATTAATAACTTGAATTCCTTAGACCTCTTTAGCAGGTCTTCCAACACGCAGGGAAAACTTGCAGGGGGTTGGTAGCAGGATTGGCACTCCAGCCACCTTTAAAAACTCACACTGTTCCATTGTGATGATGAGGTGTCACCCATTGCATGGCTAAACTAGGTTCCCAATCTGGGTGGTTTGTCTTGTGGTGGGTGTAGCAATGTGCTCTTATCACCACATGCTCCCAACCTCTCTTAGACATAGCTATACCAATTTTTTTCTTTTATATTTTTTTTGTTTAAGCAATGTCACAAACTCAACAAAAGAAGCCACAAGCAAGGTTTGGGGCAGCCACTCATATATTACTTTCCTGGCCTCAAAATAGCGAAGAGTTGTGTATATGTTTGAGTCCAGAACAGAACTGACTTGATATGAACAAAATGGCAGTCTTAAAGACAGGTACAGGAAGTGACTTCATCAAAGGGACCGGAGGTGATGTCAGTAGAGGCAGGACCAGAAGTGACATTATCAAAGTGTCCAGAACCGGAAATGATGTCAGTCAGCGCACTCCACCTCCTCCCTGTTTGGCTTGCAATTACTCTCATTTAAGCCCTTTAGCTGCCTACCATGTGCACATGTGTGACAGCACTAATCATAAAACAAGGACACAAAGTAATATGTGCCACCATCTTTTATGTCTAGCAAACAATAATACCCATGATTCAGAGTACAAAACAGAAGTATCGTAGAAGAAAAGCATTCAACATAATTGTGGTGCACTGATGTTGCCGTAATTATGTCAAAATAAATAAACAAAGAAAAATTGTAACAAATATAAAATAATGAAAAAGAGATTCCTACACATACTGATTACGCGAGACATGGCTTGGCTGGACTTTATCACAGACACCTACCTTTTAATTTCAAGCAGCCTTCTTTGTAGAGCTTGCTAACAAAATACAAGAGCAAATGCTAGATGTTTTAGAAACAGATCAGGAGATATGTGTGGATTTTGAAACAGAAATTTGAGTAAGCAGGGTTCTCAATAGATTGTAAATTCCTTTCCAATAAGGCTTAACAACTATCATAGTCAAACAAGAATTGTCAGAAGTTGTCAGCAAAACCACAATAATTAAACTGAAGCCAAAATGCTGACATTGAAAATTGAATCAAGACATGGAAAGCTATGCATCCCTCCTAGAAAAAAAGGAACCTACAGTTGTTCACAGTTCAAATCTCGAACAAAAACCGTATATAGCTGTGAAGCAATTTATATATATAAGTATTCATGACACAGATCATGGTGCCTCTTGGGTGGGATCACAGGCAACCATGCAATATTTCCATTAACTACCTGCTAGAATGCTAGCATGAAACATTTAAGAACAAATGAAAAAAAAAAAGTTGTATCAGACACATGAAAATTAAGCTAGTGAATTTGGCTTTCAAAATATTAAACTCAACGACCAGAAAATAATTATCTAAGACAAAAAATGTACTATTAATAACAAGGGGTTTTCAAATTTCAAACAGAACAAAACTGAAGTTCATGACAACATTAAACCATATACAGTGGATTCAGAAATTATTCAAACCCCTTTAGTTTCTGCAAACTTTATTGTGTTGTAGATTTAATTTTAATGGATAAATCTGACATTTTTGCCCATCAATCTATACTCAATATCCCATAGTGACAAAATGGAAACTTCAGACTGGGACTGGGGATGACAGTTCATCTTGTAGCAATTGTGACAATGACCTAAAGCATGCAGTCAAGACTACACTGGTGTTGCTAGTCTCTGACTGCCCATGAGTGTCCCAACCAAAGCAAAAACTTAAACCCCATAAAACATGTGTGGAGAGACCTGAAAATGGCAGATGCTTCCCATCCAATCTAATGGAGCTTGAGAGGATCTGTCAGCAAGAATGGGATAAACTGTCTAAATCTAGGTGTAGAAAGCTTGTACAGATTTACCCAAGATGACAAAACTGTTTTTTTAACATTTTAAACATTTTTGAAATGTCATGCTTTCAAGGTGCCTGATAGAAACTAATGACAAAGCATGATGATGTACTTTGATATTCAATTTATATGCATATAATATGTAATCAATAGGTAATCAACAGGGGTGGTTTTCGTCTATATTAAATTATCCCAAACATCTTTCCTGTTCCTTTGGTCAAAGAGGTTAAATTGGCTGACAACTTTATTGACAGGTTAATATGGTGTTGATTATTCACAGTGTAGAACGTCAAGACTCTTGAAATACACAGACAAAAATATTTCCAAAATCACGTTATTCCTTAAATATATTTAATAAGAAATATAACACTAAAATTCTTAAAGGTTGTTGGCTGGTTTTTAAATAGAAAATTGTCAGTGTAATTTAGCTCTTATATCCATCAGTTTCATTTGCACATTATGAAATTCTATTGATTTCATAACACTGTAGTTTCTGTCATGTAGAAACTTATGTGCAATTTTGCTTAAAATATGCTTTTCTTTTCGGCAATGAAAACAATGAAAAGTTCAACAAACAGAAATGATGTATTTTGCAACTGTAGTATTTGAAATACAGTTCAAGAAACACATCATAATGCTGTTGCTTGTGAAGATTGTGTATGTCCATTATCTGCACACATTTTCAAAAACCTTTAGTTTTGTTGGAGACTCATTTATGAAAGTGCAAGCATTCACTTCAGATGCTTCTAGAGAAAAAGGTATGGGATTTCTACTTCTGCAAATTATGTAACTAAGGATTCAGTGGTTATAATTTACTTTCTCTGACTCTCTTCTCAGTGTATCCCTTTTAATGTGCTATATATCTTAAAGGTATAAGTGGGACTTACCACTACCAATCCCACTTTTAAATGCTAGAACTTTTAAATAAACCCACAGTGTACTTCGGCTTTTTAGAAGGTTCTCAAGCTGGTTGACAGTCTGGTCAAATGATGACCTCTATCAATCCCTACATGGTATTATTTACTGTAGCTGTGTAACTGTCATGACCAAAACCAGCCGACACCCATTAATTAGAGAGCAACATGTAACGCTGGCTATGTGCCATGTTAACTCTGAGAGCAACTCAATATTTAAATGACTTTATTTGAATGTGCACCTGCCTGCAGGCAGACAAACTTGCAACTCCTACTCTCTGGTAAGTACTATTCACAAGCCCTCTCAAATGTTAATACGTTTCTCCAACTTTGCAGTTGCAAGCTAACACTAGCATGGCAGCGGGCTTTACTACTCAGCAGTATGCATGGAGCTGTAGGACCATGAGTTATATTCCGCCTAAAATGCGTCATTGTGTGGCTATGCTGCCGTCTCTTAATGGAGCCTCCCGCACTTTCTCAAATTTTGCCAAGGAGTGTGGAAAACTATTTAGAAAAGGAAAGTTAGGCTATAAATAAGTGCCTGTGTATTTGGAGACACTCATGAGTTCCTATGTTGTTTCTTGACCACTCAGGTCTGCTAGTCAGCCACCTCTACTTAGCATCAAATCTCAATCCAGGGTCTTTTCCTGTGTAACCCCAAATTGTTAGTGGAATGAACTGTTCAACTCTATCCAAAGTGCTAATTCCCACAATGTGTTTACAAAGTGTTTGAAGACTCTCTTAATCTGTAAATATGTTTCTGCTTGCTAGTAGTGTTGCCAAGTTCTTGTATCTATATATATAATGCACACATTTATAGACTACTATAAATTCTTATATTCTACTCAGTTTACAGAAGACAAGACACAGCCTAATGTATTTTTGGATGCATTACAGATACCACAAATAGATACTCTCAATGCAGAAGAACTGGATAAACCTCTGGCACTCTCAGAATTACTAGATGCTGTAAACTCAATTTAGAGTGGGAAAGCAGCAGGCCGTGATGGCTACCCTGCCGAATTTTATAAAATATTTTGAGTTAAGTTGGCTCCCTTTTTATTAGTAACATTTACAAAAGCCAGAGACAAAAAAAATTCTACCTCAAACTTTTTGACAAGCATTAATTACTGTCTTTCCTAAGTAAAATAAGTACTTATTACAATGTGCATCATACAGACCAATCTCACTTCTAAATAATTATGTTAAGATTCTCTACAAAGTTCTACTTAGAAGGATTGAGAAATTGCTTCCTTTGGTAATATCACAAGACCAAATGATTACTTAAAGGCAGACACTTAGCTTTCAATCTCTGACGCCTGTTTAATGTAATAAATTCACCCACAAAGTCTAACAGCCCAGAGATATTATTATAGTTGGATGCAGAAAAAGCATTTGATATGGTTGAATGGAACTACCTTTTCTGTACATTGGAGAAGTTTGGATTTTGTTCGAACATATGTGCATGGATCAAACTACTGTATATGAGTCCAGAAGCTTCAGTTTGTATTAACAACATCATTTCAGATTACTTCAAACTAGAATATGATACTAGACAATGATGCCCCCTGTCACCTCTGCTATTTACAATCACCATTGAGCCACTGGCAGTTCACTTTCAAAATGCTTTTGAGATAAAGGGGATTATCAGAGAAGGATTTGAATAGAAAATATCACTATATGCAAATGATATGGTATTATATATGTCAGATCCACAGAATACTGTGCCTGCAGTCCTAACAGAACTAGCAAAATTTCAAAAGATTTCTGGACTCAAAATTAATTTGAATAAAAGTGTACTCTTTCCACTGAACTCTCTAGCTCACAATATTAAATTGGACACTTTCCTTTTTTCATTGAACATCAGTTTAAATACCTAGTGGTAAACATAAAGCTCTTTATCACCAAATTTTCGTTGTCTGAATGGAATAACTTAAGCAAGACTTTCATAGATTGTCTACCCTTCATCTCATTTTAGCTGGAAGAATTAACATTGTCAAGATGAATATTCTTTCTAAGCTTCTTTTTCTATTTAGTAGTAATTCCCATATACATTAACAAATCCTTTTTAAGAAGTTAAATTCAATCATAACCATTCATTTGGAATTCAAAATATCCACACAGGCAAAAGGTGACTCTACAAAGATCAAGGCAGAAGGTGGTATGGCTCTACATAACTTTCAGTTTATCACTGGGTGGCGTATATACAAGCTATAAAAACCTGGACATTGACACCAATAGATGAACACACACAGGCTTGGTCCACAATAGAAATACAATCCTACAGTTCTTCTTTATATTCCTTGCTTTGTACCCCCATTAAATACAAGTTATTGTCAATATATTAATAACCTAATTGTGCTTCATTCACTCACAATATGGAACCAATGTTATAAGTAGGCTACTTCAAGATAGAGAAGCTTTTATCTGTGGCACCTCTGCACATTAATCACCTTTTTCCACCCTCTCAAACATACATTGTTTTCAATGTTTGGAAAACATACAGGATTAAATCACTTAGAGATTTGTACATAGATAACATCTTTGCATCCTTCAAACTATTACACTCCAAATTTAACTTTCCATTAACACAATTCTTCAACCACCTCCAAATTAGAAATTTTGCTAAACAAAATCTGCCCAATTTTCCTCACCTCCTACCTACTTCTATTTTGGAAGAAGTATTGATCAGTCTTGAGGACTCAGACAGAATTTCTGTAATATATATAAACATTTTAAAGTCCCTTCCTTTCAAAAATTCCAGAGTACAGTGGGGAAATGATGTCATACTCAACATTTCAGAAAAGGAGTGAAAGGCAGCCATAAACAGAATTCACTCTAGCTCCATATGCATAAATCTTACAGTTATTCAACTTAAAATCTTTCATCGAGCACATCTCTCTCATTCAAAATTGTCCAAAATGTTTCCAGGGTAAGATCCAACCTGTGAAAGTTGCAATCAAGCTCCAGCCTCATTGGGCCATATGTTTTGGGTATGCACCAAATTAATATATTTCTGGACCAAAATCTTTAACACTAGAATTACCAGAGCCTACGAAAAAACTCGTAATTCCGTCCCACCTTAAACTGCTTCTTAAATCCCTTCACACCTCTCCGCCAGCGTCCTTTGTTCTCTAAATGTGCTGATAAAGAGAAGCTAGGAGCAGCTGGCTATTCCATCCCCCCACCAATTTAGAACGTGCACGAACTTCTCTCAGCTCATGCCTTGAT
Source organism: Polypterus senegalus (assembly GCF_016835505.1). NCBI lineage: Eukaryota > Metazoa > Chordata > Cladistia > Polypteriformes > Polypteridae > Polypterus > Polypterus senegalus. The sequence goes on from NC_053166.1 coordinate 64,518,350, forward strand.
TGAGTATCTGGGAGTGAAGTGGAGTTTTAGAGTGGAAATAATAGATCGTTGTTTGGAACACACGCATTTCATGTCTGTTCCGTTTCTACAGTAATCTGTGTCAACACATTGTTAAAACAGAAACTTTTTTTATATTCTAGTAGTAGATGACAAAATGTAGGCATAAACTATATAATGTATGAAGCCTGAAGTCCAAATAAGCCTTTGGCTTAAAGGACAAGAAAAACAAACAAAATTTAATTGCCTCTACTTCACTATTGGCATGTAGACTAATCTTGCTCAACTGGAAGAATCCGAACAAACCTTTTTTTAAGTCATTGGGCATCTATTTTTATATACTATTTGAAATTGGAAAAAATCTAATTCTCACTTAGAGGATCTGTTCAAAACTTTTTTAAAACCTGGCAGGAACAAATCAATAACATTTTAGAATAAGCACTTAAATTGGGGAAAATGATTTTCTCCCCCTTCTTTTTCTACTCTTAAAGTTTTACTCTGGCTTTTGGCCTTGCTCTCTTTCGCATGGGTGGTGGTTGATTTGAATTTAGTTTTGTCATGTTTGACTTACTTGTATGGAATGTTACTTGCTTTTAATAATTTCAATAAAATGTTAATTAAAAAAATAAAGCTCAGCACTTGAGGTGATCGATTTTGTAACCTTGTCCTGTAAAACTTTTTCGTAAACAGTCCCTTAGACTGATGTTTACTTGATTATGTTGAACCCTTTTGTAAGTTGCTTTGGATAAAAGCACCCATTACATGATTACAAGCAAATGTAAAATGCTTTAGTAAAAAGTTATAAAAAGAAAATCAAACCAACAGCTTTAGTGTTTTTTTCCCTAAATGGCATTAAATCAGTTTGTTCATTCAATTCATCAGGATCTTAGAAGGTTGGCGACTACCTCAGCATTCTCCAAGGCAATGATAACTTTAAGCGGTGTGCCAATCTGTTACAAGGCACACTGACACATAAGCCCACAATCCTTCACATCAAACCAATGTACAATCACTCACGTTGACACAAGAAGAATGTGCAAAACCCCCATACAGACAGTGACTGGGATTCAAACCCAGAATTTTAAATTGTGAAGATGCACATTAAAAGTGGCTCAAGTTGAACATTGTATGGTTCCTTAATTGTGTACACTTCTTGTAAATGAGAATATTTTTAGAGTCAGGGCTTGGGTCAGCCTCAGGACTCAGAATTAAAAGTGGTTATGGTTAAGAGATTTATAATGGCTTATTCCATACAACACAGATTTTGCGAAGGGGCACATTTATTTTTCAAAAATAAGTTTCTCAGTTGTTATTATGAAGGTATCATTCCCTCAAATCATAGCTTGCTTAAAAGCTGCCATACCTGGAGGATTGCCTGATCTACAGATTATTAATTAAAATACATCATGCCTTACTTAATAAAGCTAACATTTACTTGGAGTTTACTCAGCATGTTGTAGTAAACACTTAACCATTTTTAAGATACGTTTAGTCATAAATAATTAAATGTATACCTTTTCCCTTTTAGTGCTTATGATTGCTCTGCAAAGCACTTTGTGATAAAGTTATTTCTTGCTGTGCTCACTAAAATAAGATTGATAGATGCTATGCATTTGGGAAATTCTTATGTGATTCATTTAAAAGCCATTCTATGGTTCCTTCCAGCATGCAAAGTTCCTCATTAGGTGTCTTATTAATATTAGTTTGATTCTAAGTAGCACGTTTTGACAAATTACTTTGATTTTAGAAATCCTATTTACGATGATCGCAAGCCTCATATAACATGAAATCTGTGATAAATGGGTTACTCTGGGCTAGTTCATTTTCCTAAATAAACATTAAAGGGAAATCCAGCAAAAAAACAGAGGGAAACAGTTTATTCACCTTTTCCAATTAAAGAACTCATTAAAATTATATATGAGGTGCCACTAGTGGCTGTTAAAATCCATTAGGGACCTCAGTCTTTAGACATCAGTCTCCATCACAGAAGCTTGGTTGCCTCAACTGAGCTTAGAGATCCCATTTTAATATGAAAACTTACAGGGTATGCTGCACATTTAACTGTTTAATAAGTTTTGTGATTGTTACTTGTGTGAGCTGAAGTGGGAGCGTCAACCAAGAGGGATATTCCACTTGGTAGTCATTTGTATTAAATTATTTAAAATACTTAATGTAATTTTTTATTGAGATATATATCTATCTGAAACCATTTGCATACATATAATAGAAGAAATGAAAAATCTATTTTGAAGAAAGCTAAATTCATCAGTCCTGCGTGATCAAAGTTTCAGAATATGCAGGGCCAGAGAAAGTAACAAGGTAATTGAGAAAGAGAAGTAGTGACTCACAGCTCTAGAGTGCTAGGTTCAAATCCTAGCTTGGTCATTTTCAGGTTCTATCTATGCCTGCATGACTTTTCCCTACTACTACAATTTTGTCCTAATTTCCCAAAGACATGCAGGTTAAGCTGATCAGCAAATGAAAATTAGCTTGGTGCCTTTTAATTTGAATGTGTGCTTGACATATTGTCCAGCGATCACTGCTGCCTTGAGTCCAATGCTGCCAGGATTAGCTCTGTCTCCCCCTAACCCTATAATGAAAGAACAATTTAAGAAATTGAATGAATGAATAATTCAACATTAATAAAATTACACTGAATTAAATATGATCTTTAGTATTCATTTTTAATGGAAGCATTTCACAGAAGAAACGGTGAAAGCTGATATTAGGTTTCTTTCAACCTTATACTAAAGTAATTTTCTCAAGCCTCGCAAGCTCACCCTGTAATTTTAATGTATTTTGATTAATATGATTTGCATGGTAGATCAGAAAATAGAAAATAATAAGAAAAGCAGAGAGAAGAAACTAGGATGACAATACCATATATGCAGTATTAGAGTATAGCAAATTGAGGAGAAAATACATGAACACATACAACTATTGAGAGGTTTTGTTTATGTCAGTGAACCCTGTGGTGTGACTGTTTCCCTACTGTTGCAAAAATTTGGTATTAGGTTCTTTAAACTATTGAATTAATGAAGGACACCTCAATAATCTACAGTATATGCTTAAAGAGTTATGTGTTTGTTGCTTTAGTGTATAACAAAGGGGTGACAGACACATGGCAAAATTACTTAAAAGCATGCATTCACCAGCAGTCTGAATAGAATTTGTATTCATCCAGTTAGTAACATGGAAATGGTGCAGTTTTAAATTGTAATAGAAATGACTCTGGATACTGCTGTGAGCTATATGATCATATACTGTACACAGTATGATTAGTGTATAATAAATTACAAGTACTTAGGAGCCCCCCAAAAAAACTTAATGTTATGATGTAATGCAGTCATGTGAAAAAGTAAGGACACTTCTTCTTAACACATCGTTTTACATATTGGAACATAACTATGTATTATCCATCCCTCGCCAAGTCCAATGACTACTTTTAAGTAATATCAGATAATAAACAGCATGTTAGTTTTTCTTTCTAGTTTTAATGAAGAGAAATATACAAAAATTATGTGTGAATAACCCCATGATTCATTAGCTTGTAATAAAAACCCATACTTTGAAGTACAATTTTCTGAATTTGTATTGGTGGAATTATGAGTGCTGGAGATGGTTGATTCTTATGCTCTGATATGTACTTCACTTTTTCATGTGATTTTAAATGTGTAAACTAAAGTATTAAGATGATGGTTATTACTTAAGCCAAAAATGTCTATGTCTATGATTTTGGCAAAAAAATCAACAATGGACACAACAATAATATAAGAGACAATTATTACAAAGTGCTGATGTGCTCCCTGTTTTGTGATGATCAATACAAAGCCAGGGGCCACTGTCTGCTATTTAGAGTTTCTTTGTGTTCTTATTTTGGAAACTGAAGGAGAATAAAGCTCAGGCTACTTCATTGAATATTAAACCTTACCTACTGACAGATAGAAGACATTGCTTCTGCCCATACATAGGAAACATGCCTTTTGCACTTTTTCAAAACCAGGCCAGATCTGAGGGCAGGAATCCCCGAATGTATCACGTTTCCCCCGTAGCTCTCCTTTGAATATTGTATTATTTTGTATGTGTTCAGCCAATATTAAAATAACCTAAGTAAGCTAAGTACAGCATATTCTTTCTTTTAGTTTTTCTTTCTTCATTTTAGAATCACTGCTGTACCACTACAGAACAATATGAAATATATACCCAACCCCATATCAGAAAAAGTCAGAATAGTATGAGAAATGCAAATAAAAAATGCAGTGAATGGAGGTGCGCAGTTAAATGCAGGAATGGATGTATATTAACAAGTGAAATGAATTTGACTAGACATAATGTGTGTTTGCAATAAAATAAAAGTCAAAGTAAATTTTCAAATGTATGTTTTTGGTTTTTTTTTTTTTGCATTTCCCATACTGTCCCAACTTTTGTGATTTGGGGTTGTATATATGTATATACATATCTTATAAATAAATGTCTACGCGTGTAAGTGTGTGTGTCTGTTCGTACCAGAAGTGAGAGGTGGAGTCGGTGTAAGGGTTCCACCTCCAAGGATACACAAGCAAGGCCACCATGTCGGCAAAACGAAACCTCCGAAGAAAGAGTCACTCGCTTAGCGGCTAATACAGAAGCGAGGCGAGCACATCAGCAAAACAGTATCCCTTTAACTTTTCCTCACGCCGCTAATATACAAACGAGGCAGGCATGTCGGCAAAACAAAATCTCCAAAGAAAGACAGTCGCTTAGCCACTAATGCACAAGCGATGCGAGCACATCTGCAAAACAAAACCTCCTAGGAGAGAGATGCTCAGAGTAGTTCCTTTCAATTGTCTGACATCTCTACATTTCAGTTATTTTTCTGACGATTTCAATAAACTAGGACCCCATGCACAGCTAGTACAGAGAGAGACAAAGAGATTCTTCCCAGGGAGTGTGCACCCCTGCTGTATTGGTATGCAAACACAAGAATGCTAACTACTAATAACATGGAAAAGATCAGTAGAGTAGAATATTGCAAGATTTTTGTCACAATATAACGTCAACTTCTCTTTTTATGCACAGTGTGTATGTATAGGAATCTATGTGATAGATATAACATATGTGATGTCCCATTGTTGAGGATCTACAAGAAATGTATTTTATTGGTACTTGTATAACATAATGGTTTCATTCCATATTCTAACAGATAGTGTAAGTACTGCTGCTAAGACTCTCATATCATCTTTAGTCCATGATTTTTTCCCACCTCCAGCTGACAAGACTACTTGAAGGTAGATTTATGAGTCTATAGTGTTCTATAAAACCAAACTGATGAAAATTAAAAGTAAGTAAGAATCCTCAGCTGAAATTGCTTGTCACTTTCAGCTGCTGCATTTGCAAGCTCTTGCAGGCACTTTGTTTTGTCCTGCAAAAAATGCAAAAAACTATGGCCAGCAAAAAAAAAAAAAGTCACCAAGGATGAATAATATGGGGTGTCTATCAATAATTGAGAAGCAGTGTTGAACATATTTTGCTTATGTATAAATAAAACAATGAATTGTTTAAAAAGCACATACACATACCATATGGAAAAATACCTTTATGCAGCTGTAAAAATGTTCAAAGTAGATATGTATTCTTGTAAACAATATATTAGTCTTAATTACTGGATGACAGCCTACTATAAACAGAGAGAGCTACATTTAGACAGAGTATCATAACTCATTATTTCCAGTATTACTGTGGATACAGCTAAGATATATAAAATCCATTTCTACAATTAAAAAAAAAAAGATTTAATTGGCTTCAATTCTGTCAAGCTTTTTTTTCAAATTAGGTGTAATTAACTGACACATTTCTGCATTTAGGAATACGATTTCAACTCTAACTTGAGCCAAATAAAATAATTAATGATACATTCTAATGTGTTGCAGAACTGAATCTTAATACTTAATAATCTGAAACATAAAATATTAATACTATTGATACATGACTGATAATTAGAATAATATAATCTCATGGGATCCCTGTGATTGCCATCCCTGCTTATTTTTCACGCATGTTATATATTTCTTGACTGTTTCATTTACAGAATACTGCTGCATGCATTTGATAAAACCCATAAGAATTCCACTTTTAACTGCAGACTAAAGGTGTGAAACTAAAATGAGACAATACATTCTCACATGCTTTCCTGCTCCAGTACTTTTAAACATGGTTGCTATTTTAATGCTAACTTCCTATGCCATAAATGGCTTATGTTGGAAAAGCACTTTTTGTGTGCCTTGTGAGCTTAGGTGGCACTGACTTGACTCATCCTAATAGAGAAGAGCATTTTATTGAAAATGGCTAATTGTATGTGTCACACACAGCTGGGGATACCACATTACTGCAGTCACAGGTCAACCTTTCACAAAATGGAATCCCATTTAGACTGTCACTCCTGGTTTTAAAAAATCTATATCTGGAAAAATCAATCAACCAACTGGGAAAAGTCTCTATAATGACACAAATTTAAATTTCAATAGGACCTCTTGGTCAAATAAAGGTTACATAAATTAAAAACAAAATAAATCTTTATTCACCCTGGCTTGGTAGTATTTAAAATCCCAAGAGAATATTTTTACCTAAGGACTTTACATTAATAAAATTCAGTGTTTATTGTCATAAATATTACAATTCCTATAAGTATGTTATTTTTAAATACAAAATATTGTGTACTCACCCAATACAGATTGTTTATATCGTAAAGCAAAAGAAAGTTTCCATTAAGATTTTTAGCTTAATGATTTTTTTCCTTCCCCATGATGTTAAAATGAAGCTAAAATGAAAAGTCTGCTCCAGAGAGAAAAGAGCTAAGCAGTGTCGTCCACCAGTCTTCCCCATAACAGGTATCCATATAGAGGACCTTATGATTTATTCCCAAAATAATCAATATTTTATTATAAGTGTAAGGTTTAGAGTTCACTTGATTTTTGATGTCTTTTTTTTTTTAAATCTAAGCATTTTCTTTTGATCACAAAGACATAAGATTTTTAAATTATGAATGATTCCAGCTCAGAAATTAATGTTTGCAATTTTAATGCAATTTGAAAAACAGCAGTTTTAACCAAGTAAGACAAATGCCAACTGGATAAAATAGAACTGATCTTTTTAATTTTTAATTGCAAAAATGGAATAATCAGTTTATATTATGTATTGATAATAAGGTCTGCACTACCAATTGAGCTAGTGTGCCATCCAGGGTTGACTCCGGCCTTGCACATAGAGTTACAATGACAGGCTCCAGAACTACATGATTCTGAAATTATATTGAATTTTCAAATGAGTTTCAGATGGATTGAGTATGGAGGCATTGCATAATGGATAATAAGGGGAATGAATGTGTTTTTGCTTTTTTCAATATTGCAATTGTTTTACTTTTTATTGTTGTTTATTATTTTTATTGTTATTCTGGTGGTGCCATTTTGTGTCAATCTTTGCATGGCAGTGTTCATATTGTTAACAGTTACCATGCCCATTGCCAGTCATGTCACATGGAAATCATATGACCTTGTCCCAACTATTTAAGATGGTGATATGCAGCCTTTGGTATGCACACATCCAACCTCCTTTACTTATTTTCAGAACTATTTTTATTTAATAGAGGAAGCTTCAAAGTGCCTCTTAGAAGACTTCAGTGTTAGGATTTCTTTTGCTTTTGAATTTGACTTTAAATTATCCCTCGGTGGATGAAAAAACCTTTTTCATAGGAATAGTCAGCATTATTTCCAGGTTGATCTGAGCATTAGGATTTTGTGTTTTTGTTACGACCCTCTTCTGAATTTGACTTTGATTTTTGTTTTGATTCTTGTCACTCTTTCTGGTTTTGGCTTCTCTGATATTCTAAACCTTACTTGTCTTTTTCAATATGATTTATTGTTTCTATTGTATGTTTTAGGTTTACAATAATCCTCAGCGCTCTGCGAGTCAAAACACTAGACCAGTGGCTTCAGATATGGCCTAGAAGCAGAGAATAAGTTTGGGAAGCAGGTTTTTGTCCTACACAGGCCCAAAAGAAAAAGGTGATGGCTTACTAAATTGAAAAATCTCTGAAACAGGGAAAGGAACTATAAAAATTCCTTAATCAAAAAACAAAATATTCCTTGTTATAACAATAATAATGTCAATGTTTTATTAAAAACAGGATTCTAAAACTCAAAGGGTCAATTGCAGTGTCTTAGCAGCAGAACAGGGCCAGACTACATAGTACAGTACTAAGAGGAGACAACATTCAGGTCTAATGTCTGTCTCAGTGAACAGCATAACAAGATCAGTACCAAGTTTAACAAATCCTCATCTAGTTTTGATTTGGCTTCATGTTCCTCCTTGGCTGTCCAATTAACTGTTGATGGTGGTGTGCCAGCAAGTATCGTTTCAAACTCTTTTAGTTAATGATGTGCCACAACACATACCTCTCAGTTTAAAGGGGCAGAGCACAAGGAATAAGTACATTGTCATATATACTTAATGAAAAATAATTGCAATAGTTAAGCTACATTAGAGAAAAATACATCCACTTTAGACATATAAAAAGGTCCTGAAATGCATATACAAAAAAGTAATGATGAGAGGTAAATGCTAGCAGAAATGTATCTAAAGCATAATAGTGTTTCTGTAACTCATTTCCCAGTTACGCAGATAATACACGCAAGATGATGTTACTCACGAATTATGTGTCCAGCCATTCATAATAGCCAAATTAATCCAACAGTCACCAAATCATATAAAATATCTAGTCAGATATTTGTAAAGAATGGCTCATCACAGGGCAAATTTCACAGTAGAACAAATGTTCTGTATAATATCCTTCTTTATAAAAGCGGTCGGGATTGTCCTTCCATCCCGTGAGTGCTACACAGGCGCGGAGTTTCACACACGCCCCGTCCATTTTGCAATGCACGATGGGATTTGTAGTTTCGTTTTTCCAGGTAAAAGATGATTTTCTACTCCAGACTGTGCGATATCTTCTTCTTCTTTTCTTTCTTACTATATAAAAACGGTCGGGATTGTCCTTCCGTCCCATGAGTAGAAAGCGTAGCGGTATTCCACTTATCACAAACTTACTACTTGCAGCTTGCGCTACGAAGCGACATGATGTGAGCAGAGTTCTGGTGCTCCCATCGTTCCCTTGCTTTTGTGCGCGATGTGCTGGAAAAAGAGACAAAATTATGTCTCTGTAAATATTTAATGTTAATGGAGTACAAATGCCTCACCGCGTAGTAAATATCAGGGGGGTTCAAAAGGGCGACCTCAATATAGAAAAAAAGTTTAAATTTCATCACAAAAATAACAGAAACTACGAGTATTAAAGTAATACCGCTCCAATGCAATATAACCAAATTAATGAGTTTGTATAAAATATCAAATTGATCTACATATTGAATTGCCTTAAGAAGTGGTCAACTTAAAAGTCAGTCGCCTTAAAAGGCGAGTCAGCCTAGTACAGTATATTGTGTGAGGTCTCATATCATATCTGGAGGACACCTACAAAGGTACTTCCATGACACTCCAAGGTACAGCATGGAAAAATCTGGCAACATATTTCAATCCAAGCAAACAATTTTATATTACTGCAATGTTATATGAAGGGTATATCTAGGTTACTAGAATGTTACTCAGCAATGTTACCATAATGTTATAATGGAAAGAATGTCATCTTGGATGTTATCAAATAACCAGTTATCAGCCTTTAAAGAACTTGATGAGTGCAAGTTTGGAGGCAGACAGAATTCTAGAGGTACAGTATAACTTGTGCTTTGCCACAAGGACTGTAGGGATGAACTCAATAAGCCTGTAAATCTGTGCTGGAGGTTGCAGAGCTAGATAATTCAGAATTTGAAACACCAGAAACTTTGAAATTCTGAACAGAAAAATCCTTTAATTTTTTATACATGCATGATGTTTATTCATCTTCCTCTACATCTTCATCCACAACCACTTAAATGTCTAGTCTGGGTTAATCATGCTTACCTAAACAAAAGCAACAAAAACCTTAACGTAATATAAAAAAAAAAAATCACAAAAATTCAAAAATTGTCAATCCCATTATTTGTAAAATAAATGATAATATCAGTAGAGATGTTTGTTTTATTCATAAAATAGAACTGAGTAGTAACTTAGTAGTTATCCAGTGACCAACAGGGTATTAAAAGATGTACTGGGATGCACTCTTTTGGAATTGGCGATTGGGCGATTTCTTAATTAGGGATATAGACTCTGCATCTTTTTACTGAAGATTAATAGTTAAATGCATGTTGATTCATATTCCTCTGTTTTGTTATATTATGCAATATATATATTTCCATGCATTGCTTATCTTTTTCTGTGGCATTGAGTTGAATATATTTGATTCAGTATCACCCTATACTTCAGTTCAAATCTATATATATAATTCACTAAGGCAAGACAACCACGGAAAGCATGCCGGAAGGGGCGTGGATTCACTAAGCCGTCGACAATTAAGACACCTATGGCGCACGCAGGAAGGAGCCACGCCGGAGGTGAATCGCCATATACAACGTGTAAAACGGTTTGCGAGGGGTATCTCATGGGATCCTTAAAACAATCCTTTAAAACTGAGGTTAAAACACAATGAAGTAAGCAGTCTTTAAAAACTGAGTTTTCGGTTACGATGCACGACCACGTGCACCATAGCAAACTGTTTTACACGCTACATAGAGCAATTCGCATCCGTGACATATGTGCGTCTTCTTAGATACTCCTGCAGGAACACGGAAAGTCTACCTGAGTCACAGGTGCATCTGGACTGTGCAAAGACAACAACGACTCAAGTGACGAGTTGGAGGTGGGCACATGAGCGATGGCGGTCCACCAGTTTTCAGTCACGGACAATTGTGTGTTGGTTCGTTCCGTGCAGTGTTACAATGTTGCTTTTCTTGCTGATTTATTACATTACCAATTTTTCAAATGTTAATTTTCTCCCTGTGCTTAAAAATCATTAAAAAACCGGCCTGATTATGCGATGTATGGTACGCCACGGGTTGGCTAGTATAATTTTAAAATACTAGCTGTGTAAGCCCGTGCTATAAAAAGCCCAGGGTCCTAGAAACTACTGAAATCGTCAGAAAAAAAAAATTGAAATGCAGAGATGTCAGGTAATTGAAAGGAACTACTCTAAGCGTCTCTCTCCTAAGAGAGCTTGTTTTGCCAACGTGCTTGCATCGCTTGTGCATTAGCGGAAGGAGGAAAAGTAAGAGGGATACCGTTTCGCTGATGTTATTGGCTAAGTGACTTTGTCTTTCTTCTGAGGTTTTGTTCTGCCGATGTGCTGGCCCTGCTTATGTTATTAGCGGCTAAGTGAGTTTTCTGTTTCCTTGGAGGTCGAGCCCTTACCCTGACTCCACTTCTCACTTCCGGGTTGGATAGACACACTTCCACACATAGACATTTATATATAAGATGGTTTCCATATTTTTAATGGCATATTAGTTCATTCTCATGTCTGTAACAGTCTATCTGATGTACTGTGCTAACTCCATTAAACCTGGCCATGAGGTGGTCTACTTTGCACTCCTCACCCAGCTACAAGAAGCAAACTACGCTTAGTCACAGTCTTGGTCCACTGCTAGTCTGCAGCTATGGGGCACACTGCAACAGTAGTAAACCACAAAAGTTAATCTTGTTACCATAACTACATACTAAACCAGATTAGCACAAAATTATTCTGAGCTCAGAGAATACTGCAACTGACTAAAAGAGAACAAAATCAAAGGGGAACTGAGCAAAGGCACAATCAATGCCTTATAGGACAGCTTACGACTTGTAAGTTCTTTAAAAATCAGGTGGCATCAATATCAAACACAAGGAACATTTTTACAAGAATTTACAGATTATCTATCCATCCATTTTGCAAACCCGCTTATCCTGAGCCAATTTAGCATCACCAGACCATCTAACCTGCATGTTTTCGGAATGTGGGTAAATGCCAGGAGGAAACCTCAATAGATGCAGAGAACATGAAAACTCCACACAGGGAGGACCCAGGATGCAAACCCTGCATTTCTTGTCATGAAGTTCTCCCGGAAGCTCTCCAGGTGTCCCTTCTCTTCTTCCCCCCAGCACTTCCTGGAGGGCACGTAGCACCTGCGACATACGCTGCTCCGCGGGCTGAAGGCATGCCTCCAGCTCCGACAGAGCAGCCGGCAAAGACAGGAAGTTAACCGACGCAGAGCCTACCTGTCCGTCAGCCCCAAACGCCGGCAACTTCCTGTGGGCCTCTTCCTCCGGCCCAATTGGGTCTCCCCCCGGCATGTGATGGACATTCCTTCGACTCTTCAGTCATCGGCGGGCACGTAAAACACACCATTCAATCGCGTGCCTGTCAGGGGGAGGGACTTCTGGTCCGCGGCTATTTTGGCTCCCCTCCTGTGGCGGCGACGTGCTTGGCGGCAGCCTTGCTGTTGCATCTCCTTCTCCGCAGCTGCCACCGTGCTGTCGAAGCCCCGCAGACCGGCATGCGCCCGCCACTGACGCGGATCCATGAAGCCCCTGCCTGAAAAACAAGGGCCGGATGCCAATAAGCAGGGAACTCACCTCCCAGGTCCCGTCTAACCGAGGAAATGTCCTCGGCGTGGCCTCTCTGGACGCAATGCCGTCCCGGGCGCCTCCAGCAACGGCGCACTTGTCGGAGACCGCTGCACTCACGCTATGCACGCCGCCCGCCCGCGACAGGGGAAAATGGCTCTCCTGCAGACCCCTGGTGGTCCGTGGGGTACTTTTACTCCGAGGGGCTGTGTGCACGCCGCTCCCGCGGCACGTGGGTGGGGTCCCCTGCTGGGCCGGGCTGTCCACAACAAGATTTTTTAACTCGGGTCCTCGTCTTGCACCAGACGGAGCATCCTGCTGGCTACACCAGATGTGGACACGGCCCAGACACAGACAGGTGGACATGTTGTTCATCACCACCACATGTTTATTTACAGAAATAATTTACAATAAAGTCAAGTGCACATAAACCCCAAACAAAGTTCTGGCCACACAATGCCTTCTTCTTCGGGCTGCCTCCACTCTCTCTCCTGCTTTGTCCTGCTTCCACCCAACTCCAGCTTCGAATGAAGGGAGACGGCCCCTTTTATCTCATCCCGGATGAGCTCCAGGTGTTTCCCGGCATTCCTCCCTGGACACGCTTCAGTATGGCGGAAATGCCAGCTGTTCTCTCCGGGTGTACCTTCTCTTCTTCCCCCCAGCATTTCCTGGTGTGGCGGAAGTGCTGAGGTTCAGGGTCCCCAAGGCATTGGGGTGCCCCCTGGCGGTGACCACAGGTCCCTACAGGGTTGGGCTTCCAAGCCCTCTACCCGTGGCCCCCAAAGCAACCAGGATGGCGGCCCCCACGTGATCCAGGGTGGGCGTAGACCCTCTTCCAGTCCCTCAAGGCGTCCCGGCCGGGTCGTTGCCCCTGGCATCCCTGACACCATATATAAATTTGTTACAATAATTAGCTACTTGAAACACAATAAATGAAAATATCACAATAATGGGAATTGACTAAAGCATTTACATAGAAAAATATCCAAAAGCAATCAGAAAGAAAATATTAAATAAATAAATAAACTCAACAAAAGAAACAGTGTCTAGGGACAGATCCTTAGTTGAACCATTAGACTGTGATGAACTGGTGTCTCATCCAGCACTGTTATCTGTCAGAGGACCACACCCTCTTCAGCCTATCCTCCAGTAAAGAACAAGGAATTAGAAAAGGAAAAAATAGGTAGATGAATTATTGATAGATTGTTAATGCTGTGACTGTTGGCAACTGAAAGGAATGTAAAAAGCTAACATGGTAAGACTGATTGATTGAAAATTTAAAAATATAAAATGAAAAAGTGTTTGAGACTAGGTCAAAGTTCATCAAGCGTGCAAAAACTGAAAGAATGGGCATTCATTAGGTATAGCGTTTAGAGAGGTTAACTTTAAACTTATACTGGTTGAGCACAAATGATTACTTTTTTCAATATGTTTTCAGTATATTTTGCTCTGTTTTGAATGGCCCATCCATCCATTTTGGAGATGGTTGACCCAATTTAGGTCACTGATACCTTGAGCCCATCTCAATAGTATGAGGCGCGAGACAGAAACCATTCCTGAATGGTGTGTTGGTGAAGGAAATTGTGATAGTGTTAAACTGAAATGAATAAGTCTAGAAAATATTCTCTTTTATTTCCATTGCTGTTATGAATAATATTTAGCATGGATGTCTTCAAGTTGCATCACCTAGAGGCAGTAGCAGCAGCACCTTAATTAAAGTGAAGATTCAGATCCACAGGGATGTGCAAATCAATTTAATCTATCTTCCAGAACTGGATTTACAGATATCTTTAAATGATTTGCAGATTTCTTTAAGTGAATTACAGATATATTTAAATTACACAAGTAGTTTCATTTAAACATAAATTAGACAGATGCCTGAGCATTTTTCTAATTATTTATAGAAAGTGCTATTAAACATGGAAAAAGCTTTTAGATCCTCAAAACCCTGTTTTGTTGTGTATGACCAGGAGCACACATTGCTGTCTGCCTTACAATACATAAAAAAGAGACACAAAAAACAAGCTCTTTTGTACATGGCATCCTGCTTTAGAGCTGTCTTTAAAATGAAATGAGCAGAGTGGTGTATATTGTTAAGGAAAATAGGCATTTAATGCAGTAGTACATTTCATACAGAAAACACACTCCAAAGTATGGGGCCATGCCGCCTGCAGGCAATCACTTTCACATTCATTTGACCTTTTAATGCTCCCATGGTGCAAGCCTGCCGTCTGAGCATTCCATTTTCCTGATCCCAGTGACATTGCTATATATCTTCTTTTCCAAAATGGCAGCAGAATTATGGACAGCATTGTACTAAACTACTCTCAAGCACACATAGTGGCTCCAAAAGTGCCATGCTTTCTGTTAGAGTTGTTGTTTAGAAGACATGAACAGTTCTGGAAAATGTGCAGTACAGGTACTGCTGGCAACAAATGTGTATGAAGGCTGAAGCTTCACTACAGCTGCCATTTCTTTAATCCTGAATAATATTTATTTTGTATTAAATATCTCAGTGTCCAAGTTTGCCTTGATCAGCTGCAGCCCATTTGAGCTGAATGGTCTCTAAAGCAACTAATGAAACTAGACAGGACAAGATAAAAGCTCAATGACCCTTTGTTTTATGCCCAGTGACAGTTTACTTTCTGCATTCATTCTGCATTAAAAAAATCCTGAATCCTCATTTTAAAAATTTATCATTTCAATATATTATTCATACTTTATTTGCCATTCATTAATGATATGTGTTTAAGTTAGGTTGCTCCTGACAAAATGGAAAGAGAAAAATTGTTAAGAGACTGAATTGTTCACAGAATGCTCTACTGTGCGCTCGTGGGTGACGTCATCGGAGCGAAAACTTAAAGATCAGCCTTAGAGATTCCACGGTATCCGCATTTGACAGATATGTTAAAGAATATTTTTTTGGCCTTTTCAGTTTCTGAATCTCTATTCTTGTTTTTTAACTTCAGTTTCTGGTTCTTGCTTTGGCTTTGATGCTTGTTTGACTTTTCTCCTGGTTTAGACCTTTGTTCGTTGTTTGATTACGTTTCTCCTGGTCATTTTTCATTTTTTTTTTACTGTCTCTCACAACTACATACACTCAAGCTGTATTAGGAAATCTATGGTTTTTTGGGGTAAGGCAGTAGGAATGCACAACCCTATGACAGTTCTAGTCATACTGGGCTTTGTCACACAGTCCTTTGAATCCTGTTACTTTCATTAAAGATTTCATCTTTTGGTTCTTAATTTCCCTTTATCTAGATCGGCGGTTCCCAACCTTCTTTCTCATACCCCTTTATTAGGCTTTTCATTTATGAATACCCCCTCTCTTCATTACCCCCACCCATCCCTCAAAAAAGTTTTTTTTTTTTTTATTTTATTAGATAAATAATCAAATGACTCAAATTAACGTAATGACATTTATAGGCTTTTATTTTTAATTTTACAATTTACAATTTATTTCAATTTTTTATAAAGGCAGCCGAACATAAGATCAAAACAAATAAAAACAGCATTAAAATAATTTTTACCCACATTAATTTATGATGAAAGTGCATAACAATTATTATTGATGTACAAGTCTTCCAACATGGCTCTTAAGAATTTTAATACGATCAAGTTCAAATGAAGACAGTGTAATGGATGGCCGGCCATTTATCCCGGCCAATACCCCCAAGCCGCAAGGTGGAGCCCTCCTTGCAGCGTGGAGGTCCCCAGAAGACCAGCAGGGCATCATGGACATTGGAGTTTTATGCAAAGCCCTGCTGGATGCCGTGGGGCCACAGGAGGGAGCTGCAGGGAGGACCGAGGGCTTTTTCGTGCCCTGTGACCCGGAGGTTCGTCACAGGAAGAGCGACGGACTTCCGGGTTGAAGAAAGGGACTATTTACCCTGACCCGGAAGGAATAAGGACTTGTGGACTATTGGGCAGAAACACTTCCGGGTCAGGAGGTATAAAAGGACTATGGGAACTCCCAGACAATGAGCTGAGCTGGGTGGTAGGAGGGCAACGCGTCTGGGAGTGGAGGATTGGTTTATTTGTTTATTATTGTATTATTGTGAGTTTTATGAGTATTGTGGAGGAGAGTGTGCTTTGTGCACTGTGGCAAGAAAATAAAGTCAACTTGAGGACTTTTACCTGGTGTCTGGAGTCGTGGACAGGGGTTCAAGGGAGCGAGGGCGCCCCCTATCGTTCACAGTGGCGAGCCGCAGGATACTCTAGCGTCGTTTGCAGAGGACCTGAATCAAAAATTTCTGTGGGAAACGAACCCCGAGAAGACTGCGGAATCAGGAATCACCACAGCATCGCCAAAACCCGAAAAAACCGAGTCCAAAATGGGAAAGAAGAAGGGCAAGCAAAGCGACAACGCCAGCGGAGTGCCGAGGTGCAATGGCCGACGCTCGGGAGGAGTTAAGGAGAGGCCTTACAAGTCCGGAGAAACCTCCAGGAAGCAACGATCCCTCTAAGGTACGTGCCGGGAACGACTTTAAAAATCCTTTTATTGTTTCTCACCTTGTCCCGTGCATGTACCTTGGAGATGACCACCTGGAGGCTCCGAGGGGAAAAGGAGACTGCCCCGAAGACGACGGCCTTCTCTTGTCGAAGCCAGAGCACCTAGAAATCGACTTCCGCATGATGGCAGCCGACGAGGGACACGGTAGCAAACCCGGTGCATCCTGGGAAGGAGGAGCTCCGCGCCCTGCTGTTTGCACCTTCGAGCCCAAGAAACGGACTTGGTCTTTCCGAAGGGAAGGGGGAGGCGAGCGAGGCATCGCTCAAACCACAAGAAGGTAAGGAGGGTCGGGAAGTAGCTGATCGGGTTGTCGCTAAAGTATTAAAGACAGACCGCAGTTTGCCGAAGAAGGCAACTCGACCCTCCGAGAACTCCAAGTCCCAGAAGCCTCCGCGAGACCCGTCAGAGCACGTGCCTGAAGCGGGCGTGCTCATTGGCTCCCGGTCGGCAGGTAACACGAACGAGGAAGTGAGTGTTCTGCCGGTCGAAATGAATAATTATTTAAACTTACGGGAGCTCGAAAAACTAATCGAGCCCGTAGCGAGTGTCTTGCAGGTCCTGAAGACCATTGAAAAGATCGTCGGGGATTTGGGAGCGGCAGCCAGAGAGCCGTTGGAGAAGGTGAGGGCCTACGTGCGGCGATTTGGTGAGGAGCCTCCCGTAATGAATGATGCGGCGATACAGGTAAGCGAGACCCGTATCGTATATAATAGAGGGACGCTGTGTGATCCGGGCCCGCGTTTAATAAGTAGCGGGTGCCAATACACGGCGCACCCTACAAAAGAGGTCGGTACGTTAACGAGTGGTCGGCGGAAGGGCTAATCGATCCGGGGCAGCTAGACAGTGCTGACTCCGGAGCGAGGCAGCCCTGAAGACGCCGCCGCCGGTAATTTATAAAAGTAAAGGGGTGCAAACAGTAAAGGGTCTCTCTTTACTTAATAGAGAGACTCAGACTGTGGACAAGCCCCAGATTAAGCAGGAGATCCCGATAATAAAACGGGGGTCTCCTGACAAGAAAGGGAAAGAGTCAAAAGAGAAAAGCACCAGTAGAGGCGGCAGGGGTTTCTCTCCCAGCAAAAGGGGCGGACCTAACAGTTCCTTATTGTTTTCAGTCCCATAGGGGAAGAATACCAGGAGGACAGAGGCAATGTTACGGGTGCCGAAGGTTGGGCCATATTTGGCGGAACTGTCCTTGGAGAGAAGGGGACAAGAGGTCAATTTGGAATAATATTCCCCCTAGGTTCTCCAGGGACCAAGATGTTCGTTTTAATCAAGGCTCAACCAGGACGTCCTCTTGGAGGAAGACTTCCCTCTCGGGGCAGGCGCTCCGAATAATAATTCGTTGCTGGGGGGGGAATACTGTAATGGATGGCCGGCCATTTATCCCGGCCAATACCCCCAAGCCGCCAGGTGGAGCCCTCCTTGCAGAGTGGAGGTCCCCAGAAGACCAGCAGGGCATCATGGACATTGGAGTTTTATGCAAAGCCCTGCTGGATGCCGTGGGGGCCACAGGAGGGAGCTGCAGGGAGGACCGAGGGCTTTTTCGTGCCCTGTGACCCGGAGGTTCGTCACAGGAAGAGCGACGGACTTCCGGGTTGAAGAAAGGGACTATTTACCCTGACCCGGAAGGAATAAGGACTTGTGGACTATTGGGCAGAAACACTTCCGGGTCAGGAGGTATAAAAGGACTATGGGAACTCCCAGACAATGAGCTGAGCTGGGTGGTAGGAGGGCAACGCGTCTGGGAGTGGAGGATTGGTTTATTTGTTTATTATTGTATTATTGTGAGTTTTATGAGTATTGTGGAGGAGAGTGTGCTTTGTGCACTGTGGCAAGAAAATAAAGTCAACTTGAGGACTTTTACCTGGTGTCTGGAGTCGTGGACAGGGGTTCAAGGGAGCGAGGGCGCCCCCTATCGTTCACAACAGATATAACCTCAAATCAGGAGCTGCATCAAGCTTATTGCTATATTTATTCATAATATATGCATAAGACGAGAATGCTCTTTCGACAAGCTTTGTGTTCGTGAGAGGTAATAAATATTTTATTGCTTTATCACTGAGTTCTTGGTACTGTTCTTTCACTGCTGCCCAGAAGTCAATGACATGTCTTTTTTGAAATCAGATTGTAAAGAAGAATCAGTTCAATCAATTTTTCATTCTGATAGTTTTTTGGCTTGTTGAAAAAACAATTCATTGAATGGATTTAAAATCTAGTTATCTTCACTATTTCGTTTCGGAAAATAGTGTCTGAACGACACCTTAAGTCCTTTTCAGTGACCAATTATACTACTTTTCACTACTTTTGACAATTTCAGCTTATTCTCAAGAATAAGATAGGAAACTGTGAAGTGTCTCAAAAACTTCATACTGGTCTTTTTTGATTATGATTCCCAAAAATCTGCGGTGGGCTGGCACCCCTTGCCCGGGGTTTGTTTCCTGCCTTATGCCCTGTGTTGGCTGAGATTGGCTCCAGCAGACCCCTGTGACCCTGTAATTAGGATATTTAAGGGTTGGATAATGGATGAATGGATTCCCAAAAATCCAATATCTTGATCATAGACTCGATTTTGTCATTTATCCTTTTTTTGGGTGTTTTTTTCGCCATTACCAATATTATTTTTATGTTTGGGAACCACTGAGCTAGATGGACTTCCAATTACATTGGCAGCAGAATAGTTTCCTTGGATTTTATATTAATTTACTGTTTTATAAGGAGCCCTCTTCCTGAATAACCAGCCTGAACGAAAGAAACACTGAACTCTCTGTAAATCACCTTGCTATTTGAATATGTGTTTGCCTATTTAACTGAGGGGGGCTTAAAAACAGAATGTGTGAAGAAAAAGGAATAAACGTGACTGCTAAAAGGTGTAGCAAAAGTATATAACTAGTAAGTAGCTTATTGTAGTAAGCAAGGACTGTAATCAGTGACAAGAACTGTCTTCAGATTAAAAAGTGGATTCCATAAAATTCAGCAGTACTGTGGTAGAGAAAACGTATGGTGTGCATGGAATTATTATACCAATAGTATTGAAATATTATGGAAAACTGCACCACCAAAAATGTGAAACAGATTTTGAGATTTGTTAGACTATATGGATGCCATCTATAATTCAAGATATACTTTAACAAGACATTATTAATGCATTTCTCGAATTTATCCAATAAGGGACCTATTGGTGAATATGATAATAACTGAAGTCATTGCCAGAAAAATCTTTCTCATGTGTTTTAAACAGTATACAACCATAAACATAATGTTGTGATACATATAAATGTTATTGGGATTTGTGAGAGATTGTGCCCTATGATAGAATATCATTTCACACCCAGGACTTGCTCCTGCCTAATGCTGCCCAGGTCACTGTTTTTGAAAAATTGAGTTTAGAAAATGAATAAATGGTTTTATGGTGCAGCTCGATGTTTTTGAATGACTATATAATTTTCACACAAAAAATGAACATACAAAGCCAGAAAGAGATTTCACGTGAGACGTGCAAGAAATTAACATACAGCAAGATGAGACAAAATAAAATAAAAAAAATAAAATAAAGTAAAAGAATGTATTTGAAAAAGTGAAAAACTTTAAAAATAGCATCAACAGAAGCAAAAGCCCGGCTATATACAGAGTCTAGCATGCTGTATAATTCCAAAGGCTCCAGCAATGCATTTCATAAACAGGATGGAAGCAAATCAGATGAGAGTAATCTCTGAGATAAAATGAAAGGATGGTGATAGCATACAGGAAGAGTGTCAGCAGAGAAATGACATTAGAAGGCAGCATCAGTCATTTAGGAAATCTAATCCCAAAACACATAACACAGATGGGTTTCCCAAGCAGCAGCCAATTTTACAACAGATACATCTTTATCCATTTTAATTACATGTTATCTTCACAACATGGGGGATCATGGGTGCTGCCAGGCACTAAATTCTGATCGTGGGACCATTATTAGATATTTACAACCTTTGAATTATACTTTACTGCTAAATTAGCCTCTGATGATTTCTGAAAACAATTACTTTGACCATTGCATTTTACTTTCTTATTCATATCTTGAATCCTTATATTTAAATTAAACAAGTGCATTAACAAGAGTGAAAACACAAAAAAATAAAAAATGAAAATTCTGTTAATCGGTTTCAATTGATTATAGATCTTGTTATGTCACTGTTTATGTTATATTAATTTTTTTTTCTTGAAATGCAGGCACAGAGTATTTGAATTACTTGTTTGCTTGTAAATGTCTGTCTTAAGAACTGAATTAATTGTAATGTTAGAATTTGATTTTATGAAGAAAATAATTACACCTCATACATGGATTTATTATCATTGCTCACTTTGCCTCCTAGGGTTGACACTCTGTCTGAACCACTGGGACAGGGTTAAAAAAATCTAGCCATCTCAAAGCCTGGTCCTCTTTTCTTGTTACCAAAAGTGCCTTAGTCAGGACTTTTCCAGGAGCGTCCCAGGAAGATGAAAGTGGGGACTGCCTCTTCTGGCTACATGATTTTAAAATGACATATGGTAAAAATATAGGCTGCAAAAGAACAGTTCACCTAATATTCAACTTCAAAGCAGAACTCTGACTGATAGATACTTGGCTCCAGTCATTAATTTGAGAATAAAAAAGAGTTTTCCCTACTCTGTTAACTGGGGACATATTTTGTTCATCCAGCTACCTTATTAATAGACTTTAAGCCATTATATTACATTATTATTCTCCTTTTAGGCAGCTAATTGCTTGAGAGGAGGAAGTTCACTCTGTTAACGAGGATATATAAATTGAAACTTTGGGGATAATTTTTTTCAAGGCCTCATTGACACAAGAATTCACATGCCAATTTGCAATGAGACAATTTGCCTACTGCATTCATTAGAGAGGGCTGCCATGCCTCTTTTTCACCATCTTTTTTCATCAATCCACTTTGGTTTTCAGAGATGCACACTTTTCAGTCAGTTTCCTTTGAAATGGGCTTTTAAAATTCTGGAAGTTAGCATTATTTTTCAGTTATGCAGTTTGCCATTATCTTTCCTTTTATATCTACTTTCTACAGACTTATTAACGTGCATTTGTGACAGTTTTTGCAGCACAACAAATGTAAAGTATCCTCTATCAACATGTTTTTGTATCAATCCCTATGACAACACACACTGATGTTTTTTAAAGTGCAATCCAGCATTTGGGTGTTTACACTGCCAAATTAAACAACGTTTCTGCATGAATGCCTCTCTTCTAATGATACCATGCAAACACATATCATTCCTGTCATATATGAAGACTTAATACACTATAGACAATTGCTGAGCTCTCATCAATATGAGTGTCCTACTGAATAAATGTAAGCATATACCAGAAAGAACAATTAAAGTGGTTTATTTTATACTGTACTAGCAGAATACCCGCGCTTCGGAGCGGAGAAGTAGTGTGTTAAAGAAGGTACGAAAAAGAAAAGGAAAAATTTTAAAAATAACGTAACATGATTGTTAATGTAATTGTTTTGTCATTGATATGAGTGTTGTTCTCATATCTATCTATATATATATATATCTCTATCTATCTATCTATCTATATATATGTTGTTCTCATATCTATCTATATATATATATATCTCTATCTATCTATCTATCTATCTATCTATCTATCTATCTATCTATATATATATATATCTGCGCTTGGCAGCGGAGAAGTAGTGTGTTAAAGAAGGAAAGAGAAAGAAAAGGAAACATTTTGAAAATAACGTAACATGATTGTCAATGTAATTGTTTTGTCACTGTTATGAGTGTCGCTGTGAGATATATATATATAGCAAAATACCCGCACTTCGCAGCGATGTCATGTGTTAAAGAAGTTATGAAAAAGAAAAGGAAACATTTTAAAAATAATGTAACATGATTGTCAAAGTAATTGTTTTGTGTATTTGGCGGCAGCGCCACAAAGTTTTTCGTCTAGCTGCATCAGAAAATGTACCACAACGTCTGACACGCCTCCTTTTTACTGTTTTCTCACAGCTTGGATTGCTGCTGTCATATATATACACACACACACACACACACACACACACACACACACACACATACATATATATATATATACATATGTATACACATAGCATCATGATGCACCAACATTGATGGACTGAAAGCCAGAAGTCTACGTGACCATCATCATCAGGTCCTTCGATGAAAACGCTAAATACAAAGAGGACTGTTTGATTTATGTTAGGTAGATTGCCCAGAGGGGACTGGGCGGTCTCTTGGTCTGGAACCCCTACAGATTTTATTTTTTCTCCAGCCTTTGGAGTTTTTTTGTTTTTCTGTCCACCCTGGCCATCGGACCTTACTCTTATTCTATGTTAATTAATGTTGACTTATGTTTATCTTTTATTGTGTCTTCTATTTCTCTATTCATTTTGTAAAGCACTTTGAGCTACATTTTTTGTATGAATATGTGCTATATAAATAAATGTTGATTGATTGATTGATATCTACATATCTATATACATATCTACATATACACATATATATATATACACATACCTATCTACATCATATATACACACACATACATACACACACACAAATTATATATATGTGTGTATGTATGTATGTGTGTGTGTGTGTGTGTGTGTGTGTGTATATATAATGTAGATAGGGGTGTGTGTGTGTGTATATATATATATATACACATACATACATATATATACACATACATATACTTGTGTGTATGTTTGTATGTGTCTATATGTGTGTGTATAGCTTTGGTCACTGAGTGCAAGGGAAAAATAATAAAATATAGTCTATAAGTTATTAAACAGTAAAACATTAACGTTTTAAGAAGTACAGGTACATTGAGCACTACTGGAGTGGTTGCGGGTAAACTACATTTTAAAGACTGTGTAACACAACAGGTAAGTAACTAACAGCAGCTAAAATGTATATGGATCATCTCTCGGTAGTAGATCCCTTTTGAAAGGCGCTACACGACGGCTGTGGTATAGAAATTACATTTTCTATGTGAACGTTCAAATTTGTGCCTCTGGTAATGTGCCTTACCGGCATTTAAAGAAAATTAGTTTTGTGTCCTCTGCAGTGTTAAGAGAGAAAGGCTTTGGTTTGGGATAAAAGGAAAAAGGTGTAAAGAAAGGAAAGTTGCCTTTTTCTTTTATATAGTATAGAGAGATGTGTTTGCTGACGTTATGATCGCGTTTTGGGGACAGTCGCGGTGGGTCTTGTGTAGACTGGTGAGACGTCCCCGCCATTAATCGGCTGTGATGGCACTGTCAGTCCTCCACTCGTGTGCGTGCAAAAGAAAGTGTGAATCGCCTTAATATTATTTTGCCGTGGTGTAGAAAAGGGGTCCCGTGTTTGCACTTGTCTGGGCTATAGCGCAGGGGGAGGATGAAAAATTAAAAGTGCTCACTTTGACTTAAGGCAGAAGCGCAGTCGGCGCCTCAAAGGCCGGCACAGCTATGCACGCGCTGGCTGCTCGACTTTTGCAGGGCAGGAGACCACAGTTTTGCAGACACGTTCATGATATCAAAAGTCTCAGCTCTTTGGAGGTCATTCATATATTATATGATATATATATAGCAAAATACCTGCGCTTCGCAGCGGAGAAGTAGTGTTTTAAAGAAGTAATGAAAAAGAAAAGGAAACATTTTAATAATAACGTAACATGATTGACAACGTCATGAGTGTTGCTGTCATATATATGCCTGCCTAAATAAGTCACCCTCGCTTTGCTCTTACTTTATTTACCGTTCATTTAATCATGGCTAATGGCGGAAAAATTATAAAATGGAAGGAGGATGGCTTTACCAAAACAATTATTGATGGCAAATCGATTATTCATAAAGCTTGAATTGGTGATCTGTTTTTCTGTGTTAACCTCATATTTTTTCATACTTCTTCTCAAACTAAGGTGGTGCGAGGATAAAATGAATCGGGATGCGCTGATCAATGTAATCGGTGTACAGTACCAGGAAATCATGCATTGACAAAAGCTCCCCTTTGCTTGTAATGCAAAGTGTGATTAAATGCATTATTTTTTAGCGCGTTATGGAGCACATGCATCGAAGCTTCTCAGCTGTGCTTGTGCTAAGAAAAGGAAAGATTTTAAAAATAACGTAACACGATTGTCAATGTAACCTTTTGTAAGTAGTGCCTGGAGGATTCAGTGTGGAGAAACTCTAGAGACAGTGTGTGTATTAACTTGTGGATTTTTCTGTGAGTATTTGGTGGCAGTCTGACGAAGTTGCTTCGGAAGACGGTGTTAGCCGCGGAGCTCAGCTCAGAGCGAAATGAGATGAATGGGAGGGGAGATGATGACGTGACTCCCCACCCGCCTTAACTGTCAATCCCCCACAAACACAGTCTCTCGGAATTTGCATAAGCACACCCCTTCACCTACAATTTTAACTTAGTTACAAAGTGATCAAAACTCTCGTTTATATCCTGCGTCCTCTCATTAAACTTGTATCCCACATTACCTGTGGGCATGTGAAACGCCAGCGGTAGCCTGTCTATGAACTTAATTTAAAGTTTAGGTTTACACCTTGCTTTCTTTCCGAGGTAGCAGCACTCATGAATATGGTAGTATATGTCACTCGCTCGCTTCTTATTGTTTTTCGCTGCCTTCTCAATTATATAATGCATGTTTTCTTAAGCGCTTTTTGGAGGTCTTCCTGGTTTTCAGTTCACGTGATTACGTGGGAGGCGTGATGATGTCACATGAAACTCCGCCCCCCCACGTCATTCCAGCTCAACTCCATTACAGTTAATGGAGAAAAATACCTTCCAGTTATGACCATTAGGCGTAGAATTTCGAAATGAAACCTGCCCAACTTTTGTAAGAAGGCTGTAAGAAATAATCCTGCCAAATTTCAGCCTTCTACCTACACGGGAAGTTGGAGAATTAATGATGAGTGAGTGAGTGAGTGAGTGAGTGAGTGAGTGAGTGAGGGCTTTGCCTTTTATTAGTATAGATATGACTTGATTCATGAAAAATCTACCAGGAATTTCATACATTTTATTGCTTGTTTGTGGTCATTGAGACTTGACTTATACACATGAAATTATAATCTTTAGACCCGAACATACCACAGAATTAATGAGTATGACCTTATCTTGATTATGTTGTATACAAATAAAAGATGTGATCAAAGTCACACTTACATAGCAAGTACTCAAGTGCTTGGTGACATTTTATAAGTTATTCTACCTTGCGTTAGAATTTGGCCTTACAGTATCTGCATTATTGCCACTGATATCCCCATTCAATTTGTGCTGTACACAGGATGGGAAGGCCTGTTCAGATCATTAGTAGTCTAAATCTGCATCACAGAATTATTTTATATCAGTATTCATCATTTTATAAGTTATTGATATTTAGACATAATAAAAATTGAATTTTTTGAAAAACTATGGATTGTAATTGGAGGATCCTCTCATCAAATTCCTCTGCATTTAGAATATCTTCTTGGATGCTAAAAAGGTAAAAAAAATGGCATGGAAGCTTTATTAACAAAATAAACTTGAGGGAGGGATCCCCCAAAGAGGGCTCAAAAATAAAAATTAAAGCTAGGAAAAAATATCAAATTTTGCTGCCACTCTGGGCCTATCTTAATAGTTGCAAGCCCCATATTTACCCACCGCAAAGCACTACAAAGGAATTTGCTTTGTCTCCTGTCATTAATCACTCTTTTGCTCCCACTATCATTTTTATTTTATTAAGTTTTATTTGTTCCAAATCTATGTATTACAGAAGTCTGTTCTACAACCTCTTATTAAGTAAAACAATATCAGTTTCATAGAGATAGGCAGTAGCTCAGCAGACTTATTTTATAATAGCATGAATGAAATTGTACAGATATAAAAAAGGCATCAATCCATAAAAAAAAAAAATCTACTTTTAAATAATATAAAAATAATTTTTGAGTCAATTACATAGAATTAAAGAGGCAGAGTCTCTCAGAAGTAAAGATAGGCAGAGGTTCACCAATCTGCAAAAAAACTGTGTCTACAAATTGTGAAACAATTTCAAAATAATGTTCCTCAAGGTAAAATTGCAAAGACTTTGAACACCTCATCATCTATAGTACATAATATCATCAAAAGATCTGAGAATCTGTAGAAATCTCTGTGGACAATACCGAACATCAGTATTGGATGCTTGTGATCTTCAGGCCCTCAGGCTGCACTGCATTAAAAACAGGCCTGATTCTGTCATGAAAACGACTGCATGGTTTCAAGAACACTTCCAGGTATCATTGTCTGTGAGCACAAAGCTCTATCATGCAAAGAGGAAGCCATATGTAAACATGGTCTAGAATCATCACTGTCTTCTCTGGGCCAAAGATCACTTAAAATAGACTGTGGCTAAGTGGAAAACTGTTCTGTGGTCAGATGAATTGAAATTTGACATTCTTTTTGGAAAATATTGTCCTTCGAACTAAAAAGGAGAGGGACCGTCTGGCTCATTATCAATGCTCATGTCAAAAGCCTGCGTCTCTGATGGCATGGGGGTGCATTAGTTCTTATGGAATGGGCAGCTTGCACATCTGGAAAGGCACCATCAATGCTGAAACGTATATACAGGTTTTAGAACAACATATGCTCTCATCCAGATGACATCTTTTTCAGGGAAGGCCTTGCATATTTCAGCAAGACAATGCTAAACCACATACTGCATCTATTACAACAGCATGGCTTCATAGTAGATGAGTCCCAGTGCTGAACTGGCCCGGCTGCAGTCCAGACATTTCACAAAATGAAAACATGAAACAAAAAATACAACAAAGAAGGCACAGGACTGTTGAGGAGCTAGAATCCTATATCAGATGAGAATGGGAAAACATTCCTCTCCCAAAAGTGCAGCAACTGTTCACATCAGTTCCAAGACGTTTACAGACTGTTGTTAAAAGAAGAACAGATGATACACACTGGTAAACATGGCCCTGTCCCAACTTTACTCTTACTTCGAGTATTGTTGTTCCAAAGTTTTATCCTAGAGGGAGATGTTTCAATAATTTCCAGTAATTGTGCACCATTGTCCACTGGAGGCTACAGATCTGTCAGATTTACACTAAGTATATGTTGGTGCATAGGTTTTTTACAACCCATATATGAAATGTGTTTGCTTTAATGAATAAGGTTGTAAAATCAGTATCTGGAATAAAAGAAACAGTGAGGATGAGCTCTGTACCAAGTTAATGCTTGCTGTACCCCACTTGTAATCTTTTCAGGTTTTAATCTGCATTTACTTTAAAGGACTTTTCAAAATGAGCTAATATGCATACTATACTGTGGACTCTGAAAGTATTCCAACCCCTTCACTATCTGCACACTTTATTGTGTTGTAGATTTAACATTTAAATGATACATTTGCTATTTCTCTCCAGCAATTTATACTCAATAATCCATAATGACAAAGTGAAAACATGTTTATAGAAAGATTAAAAATGTATTAAAAATCAAAAATGGAAATTTCTGCTTTATATAAGTATTCAGACCATTGTGGTCAGGTACCTTTAATTACCCTTAGGGTGTGTCTAGAATTTGATTGGAGGCCATCTGAATTGGAAAATTGAATTGATTGGACATTGTTTAACAAGGAACACACCTATGTATGTAAGTTCCCACAATTCACACTGTATGTCAGGATAAAAGCCAAGCCATGAAGTCTCTGTAGACCTCTGCAACAAATTGTGGTGAGGTAAAGATCAGGCCAAGGGTATGAAATCATTTGTAAAGCGTTGAGTGTTTCCAGGAGCACTGTGGCTACAATAATTGTGAAACTGTATAAGTTAGGAGCCACCAGGATTCTTCAGCCAAAAATGAGAAACTGTGCAAGAAAGTCCTTGATCAATTAGGTGACCAAGACCCCAATGGTCATTTTAACAGAGCTTCCTCTGCTGGCAAGGGAGAACCTGTCTGAAGAACAATCATATCAGAAGCATTCCATTAATCTAGCATTTATGCTAAAGGAGTGAGATGGAAGTCATTTTAGAGTAAAAAGCATATGAGAGTTTAAAGGACTCTGAGAGAATGAGGAGAAAGATATTCTGGTTTGATGAAACAAAAATTGAACTCTTTGGACAGAACTCCAAGCACTGTACCTTGTGGAGACCAAAAACTGCTCATCACCTTCCTAATACCATTCCTACACTGAGGTATTATGGTGGTGGTATCATGCTGTGGGTATACTTCATAGTGGAAGTACAGGGAGACTGGTCAAAATTGAGAGAAGGATGAATACAGGCAAATACAGAAAGGTCCTTGAAGCAAGCCTGTTCCAGAGTGCACATGACCTCAGACAGAGGTGATTCTTCACCATTCAGTACAGCACAATGGTATTAATCATACAGCCAAGACAACACTGCAGTGAATTCAGGATAAGTCTTTGACTCTCTTTGAGTTGCCCAGTTAAAGCCCAGATTTAAACCCCATAGACCATCTGTGCAGAGACCTAAAGGCAGCAGTTTATGGATGCTTCCCATCCAATCTAATAGAGGTTGAGAGGATCTGCCAGAAAGGTGCAAAGAAAGTTCTAGTCATGAAAACATTATAAAGTCTGGAATGAAATAACACACCATGTAGTATCCACTGCCTGTGTCAATTTGATTATCAGAGATTGTTGGATGTTCACCAAAAAATGTCCCCTGAATGCCTAGTGTGTACATCCACAAACACGTTGAAGAATTTGTGGGGGCTTTTGCAAAAAAAT
This sequence comes from Polypterus senegalus, assembly GCF_016835505.1. Lineage (NCBI taxonomy): Eukaryota > Metazoa > Chordata > Cladistia > Polypteriformes > Polypteridae > Polypterus > Polypterus senegalus. Next base: position 64,548,148 of record NC_053166.1, read on the forward strand.
AAAACAGTTAGAGGTTAAGGTTAAAAGGAAAGACCTCATCATGATAATAAAAAAAATCTTTGGACCTCTGCTGGTGGTAATTGTATTTTTTTATTTTGAAACCAACCATTAATCCAGTGGGTTGAATGACATTAATCTGAATCCAGTTTTCATATCTAAGAGAGTGAGTACTCTTTACCTTGCTAGTATTCTGTTCTTTCTTTAATATATACTGTAAGCATAATTTGAACTCATGAATATGTTGTATTATTTACAAAGGTTATTTTAACAGCAACTATAATTAGACAGATCCCATTAAAATGCAAATGAGTTCTTTAATATTAATATGGCTCCTTAACAGTTGCTTTAGTTGATGCTTTATTTTGCCAGAAGACAGTATCAGACATATCAGCCAGTGGGAGTATCACAGGGAATTCAAGGGTAATCCTATATTTATGATATTTTACAGGTAGAGTGCAGCTGGTAATGCTTTCAGCATCTTCGATGGTGAGCAGTTGTGTCATGTTGATCACAAAGCATGGCCATCTGCTAGCTTCTAGTTTTTTGAAACTATGTGTAATATTTTTGACTTTTTATAACGTTATTGAGAGATTTTATCCCCTGACTCCTTGACCCTCAATTAAAAAACACTTAACCCTAAATCTAATCTGACAAATGAACATCATTGTAATAATCTGCATCTTTTTAAAACATGTTAAAAAGAAGTGTTCAGTTTGTAAAATCTATGTGTTTGCATGGCATATACACTTTACATTTTAGTTTTGCTAGTGAAAATCAGTCAATTTTTTTTTTTAGGTCTTTCCCAGACAATTCTACCATGAAGCACTTTTCGAAACAAATAAGGATTTGTAGTTGGCAGTAGTTGTAGTAGTAGTATTAGTAGTTGTAATACTAGTAGAATGATAGTAAAATACAAACATGAGTTTAGTACATGAGGGCTGGACGATTGTGTTAAAGTGAATTCATTCTTTCCACCCATTTTAGGGTTACAGAGATCCAAAATCAAATCTAATAGCTGGAACCATCCCTGAATAGGGCACCAGTCCACCAAAGAGCACAATCACAGTTTGGCCAATTTAGCTTAACCTAAATATAAAAAAAAAATAACAGACTAAGGATACTTCACATAGACAAAGATTGGACTATGATTCAAACCATAATCCCTGGAGCTATAAGGCAGCAATGTTACACTAAATCCTAAATGTATAACAACAATTGACAAAGACATCAGTCCTAAAATCCATTTAAGATATAACACAATGCACTGTGTGTAGTCAAAAATATTAAATAACAATTTGTAAAGTGTTTCTCCATATCGCTGAGTTTTCCTCTGCTCATTTATGCTATGACTGTCTCTCTTTCATAGTTTTTGCTGTTGTTTCTTAGTACATTTTGAAACTGTTTTGTACCTTATGGAAGATAAGAATTCGAGATATGTGCATACAATCATTTATTTTTACAAATGCTTAGGGTGATAATATCAGCACAACAACTTACACTCAGTATTGATCACTTGTTATCCAAGCTTGTGGATACATTCAAAAGATAGAGGTGTGCTATATTAGTGAATTTTGATTCATGATTAAGCAATTGTTTTTCTAGCTTTGACTTATACATTTTGGTTTTGATAAAAGATAAGACTAATTTACTGGTTTTGTCTGGTTTTCTAAATAATGTTTCATCTTCTGACACAGTATTATTTTTCCTTATGGCCTGCCACTTTTCCATCTCTTGGCACAGCAGTTTCTTAACTTACCCGACTGTCAGATGTCCATTATAAGCATGCAGCCTGTTTTTAGTCTGAAGCAGCTATAATAACTACATAGGATTATGATCACAACTGAAAAAATATGTAATCATGTAAAAAAAAGTGTCTAGCTGGGATCAGAAAATGAAAAGGACAAATAAAAAACAATCGTCACAACAAAATTAGAAAAGTAATAGGAAAAAAAAAGAGTCCTAACACTGTTCCTTTTCCCTCTCTTACATTAAAGTGTGGCTTTGACAATGTGATCACCACATTACATGACAAGCAATGACTATAGAAACTATACAGTAGAAAGTAGGGTGAAGTGATACCTTTTATAGGCTAACTAAATAGATTACAAGTTTAAGCCTTCGAGGCAGTTAAGGCATGGTTACATCTTGCCTGATGAAGGGGCCTTAGCTGCCTCAAAAGCTTACATTTGTAATCTATTTAGTTAGCCAATAAAAGGTGTTATTTCACCCTACTTTCTCCTGTATCAATCTATGGCTAACACGATACAACACTCTACTGCTATAGAAACTATAGGCAAAATAGTGGCATCCAGACAAGGAAATACCCTCACAATGATACCAATAACAAAAAATAAGAAAATTAATTCTGAAAACTGCAAATATTAAGAAAATTAATTTGGTGCATGTCTAGACAGAAATTTACAACACAAAACTGCGGTAGCTTCCCAGTTACTAACAAATGATATACAATGCAAGAAAAAGTAGCCGGGTGGGGCAGGACAGAGAAATTTGGTGGTGGGGAAAAATTAAATGTGCACTATTTTTATTAGTTAATTGTTATTAATTATTTTCCAAAGCTCAATATGACTACCTTTTTTAAGAATATGTGCCAGAATATTTTTATTAAATTTAAGAAGTATCCAATTTAGGATCCTGCAACCCACCATAACAAAAATTTTAAATAGCAATTGTTATGACATAAACCAAGAGGCATAAGTATTGTCGCTGTTGGGAAGAATAGTGAAAACAATGAAAAAAGTATAGGAAACCTAATGAAGAAAAATTTTAAAATACTCTTCAAAGCCAACTTGCATATGCAGAAGGTGTCTTCAGTTACATATTTATTCTTCTTTTCTTCCTAGAGGCCCAGTTGTCTGCAGCTTTCCCATAATCAAAGTCCCCAGGATCTGGGCCCTCCAAGGAGATCACTCATCATACACTGTCGTAGTGACTGCACTGCAAAGTCATCAGACAGCCATCTAGCGTCACTGGCCATTTTCATCTTAATCTGGGGAATGTTCAGAATATTTTGAATTTCCGTTAAACCAGCCATCCTAACTGAAGAATTTTGGAAGAAATAGAATAGCTGCCTTAAGATGTTCAGTTTTGTTAAATAAGGTACAGTAGCTGCTGCTTGGGCACTTGCAAGGGCCAATCGGCGGGTTTACACAGTGGCTTTTGACCAAGAGTCCAGATGTTTTATCTCTAAGCAGTTTTGCCACACCTTTCTGTTTCCCAATTATAACAGTCACTCCATCTGACCCTAATCCAACCAGATTAGCAGTTTTCAAGCCTAGAGTGTCCATAGTCTTACTCAGTGTGTTGGTTATAGTCTCCTCTTTGTCATCAATTATATTGCGGGTTGATACAAAACTAATTCTGACCTCTTTAGTGACCTGCCAAACATATTTAATATAAATAATTAATTGTTTTACATCTGAGATATCTGTGGTTTCATCACACAGAATGCTGAAAAACTTTTCTGTTTGTATATTTTTCGGTATGTTAGATTTTATTTCTGATGCTTAGACATCCAGCAGCTCTTGCATTATTCTTTTAGAGGTGTAATGTGCATTTTTACCAATAATAAGATGCTGTAAAAAGGAACAACCTATTTCTTTACAGTATTCCAACAGCTTTTCAAACAACGTTTTATGTGGCAACTCATTTTTTGCCAAACAATGCATGGACCTTAAAGCTCCCACAAAGGCATCTCTTTGTAAGTTAACACAGATACAGATCTTTCAATGTGACCAATTCCAGTTTGCTCTAGTACACGCTTTCAAAAAAAGGTCAGCAGAAGACTCAATGTGCGTTTTACTTTTTTCATGGTCCAGCAAGCTTTTTTTCCGAATTCTTGTGTATGGCATATTTACCCAAAGTAACCCCTCCTTGGGGGGTGTGTGTTTGAGTATTTCATGCACAATGAGCACCACATAACATTTTCTTTGACCATAAGCCAATCAAAATCTTTAAACCATTGTTTGTTTATGCCGGATAAGCGGTGCATAGATTTATCAATTGGCAGAGTGTGTGCTGGAGACTTCCCATGATGGACCATCCTCTGCAATATCTTTGTCTGAAATTGCCACATGAGGAGTTGACACCACACCTTCATTAGTTTGTGACATTTCTTTTCTGAAATAACTGAGCAGTGTTGTTTTCTGAACACTTCTTTTGCTCATGTTCATAAAACGTTTGGAAAAAAATTAAAGTACCTATGAATAAGACTTTTGAGTGAGAAAGGGAGAGCCTGTTGGATATTCAATTCACACTTGCACTACAGCAGGTACGCAGTCTCGACATTTCCACTTTAATCTCGATGCTTATGTCGAGAATAAAGTCGACATTTCTACTTTATTCTCGCTGTTTATCTCGAGATTAAATTCGACAGGTTGACTTTATTCTCGTAGTTTGTCATTAAAGTCAAACATTGTAAAGTAAATTTCATCTTAAAATGAATGTTTAATTTACTAGATTTTATCAAACCCCGTCATAAGTTATGTAGCAACATGTCAACTTTATTCTCATCATAAACGTCAAGATTAAAGTGGAAATGTCCAGAATAAAGTCAACATCTCAACTTTATTCTCGACATATAGTTTTTTTTCTTCACTTTGTCCGTATTTTTTTTCCTTCACCGTGGCCCTAATACGCTTCCGTACAAAACCCTCTGCAATTCACTGACAAAACTTTTGCTCAGGACACTGTGCTGCAAAGGTTTCTGCACACTTTTTGCAATATGGATGCAGGTCCAAATATGAGCAAATATAAGAACGGCAGATTGTGTCACTTTAAACAGGAACCACAGTGAGTGCTACAAGGAATTTTGTACTGCACAAGAAGAGAGCTGCTATACGCTCAGCCGCACTATACAGACTGCACTGATGCCGAGACCAGAGATTTCACTTCCTGGTGCCTTTTTTCTGATATCTGACAGGCTGATTCAACTAGGCTTTTTATTTTATCAGTACTACTCTTGCCCGTCCACCTCTATATCCTCTTTGCTTGTGAACTACCGCTCCGCTCCCGCTATTAGCATGTACAGCCCCCTCTCGCCCACCCACCTCTCCATACTCCTTGCTATTGTATTAAGCTGCTATACCCCCGCTATTACCATGTACAGCCTGCTCTCGAAACCCCACCTCCCTATACTCTTTGCTTGTGAACTCTGCTCCGCCGCGTCCACGCTATTACCTTTAGCAATATTTGCCCACCTGCCCGCTCCCTCCTTGCCATCTCTGCAGATCATTCGATCTGCCTGTTGTTGCAGATCTGCGGCTGTCATCTCACAATGTTATGCTAAATGACATCCGGGAGCTCAACTAAATTAGCCGGGAGGAGCGCCTGGGTAAAAGACGCTAGGGAGAACACTGGATATATATTTTTAATCATAGTAGAAGCTACTTCAAATCATATCATAGTAAATATCCATTCATCCATGTTTGAAACCATGTAGCCCATTGAAAACTGAAGGAAGATGGTGCCTATCTCTTTATCATTGGATGGTGCTATAATTTGCATTTTTCTTTTATTTTTTTTTTACCATCCCTGTGGAGTCTGGTAGACTTTTATATGTGGCAAGCTCTTTAACCTAAGGAATTAGTTTCTGATTTTTACTGTTTTTACTAGTTATTCTGTGATACCATTTTGTTTTGCTAGTGGTCTGCCCACTTTGGAGGGATCACATTGGTCATTGCTTCTATAATATTACTCAGGACCACCCAGTATTGCGTGACATGTGGATGTTATCATAGAAAAGATATAAAGGTCAAAGTGTGCATTACCTGTGTAGAAACTGTGCTGGTGTGTGATTATTGTGACAAAAACTTTTGCTGGTTAAAAATCTTTAAGCTTTAGGTGTTAAGGTCTTTGATTTTTTATTAGCATTTTGAACTTGATGACAGATCAGTTAGATTTTTTTCTTTCAACTTCAGCCTAACCTTTGACTGTACCTCATGTCCTGATTCTATTCATTAAAAATTCTTATTATTTCAGTCAGAGCCAGGAAGGGAAAAATCAATCTGTGAAAAATTTGTAATAGCTAATTAAATTAATGTGCAGATTTAATGCATATGAGAGGAAAACTGAAATACACAGGGGAAATCCAAATAGGAACAAGGAGAATATACAGACTCTGCAAAGACAATGCCCTGGTTGGGATTAGAGGAAATACAAAGTATATTCATTACTTGGTTAACAATGTCCAGCTAATGTCATCTCGCTTTAACAATGCAGTTTCCATAGATAAACAATAAACAAAATCAAAAAGCATTGAAACAGTGTTGTAAATGGTCATATTACAGTATTAATATTGTTTTAAAGGATTATTATTACTGTGTTTCAATAATTATTCATGTATGTGATGTATGTATTAGGCTAATGTTAGGTTAGGTTACTTTTAGATAGGTTAGCTTAGGGCAGGTTACATCAGGTCAGATTTATACTTGACACGTTATTGCGTTGAAAATGACACAAAGTCACATTACTGTGGGCTGCTGCATGCTATTTTCACAGTGTACTGCACACAGAATTCAGCAATGCACACACGGCACCTTGTATCTAAAGTCAGCACGTTGAAAGTGTCATCAGACACAGAGAAATGCTACTGCGTTATGCTGCCTTTTGCTGGGATTTCCCACCCTGCTGCACACAGAATGCAGCAATGCTAATGCTCTGCCTTGCATCCAAAGACAGTGCAGCGAAAATTACATCAGACTCAGAGGCACGCCCATACCCCCTTAATATAAGTCAATGTGCTTAGCAACAAAATCAACTAATGATGCCTTGGTCAGAACTATGAGAAGGACACGACTGTATTAAGAAATAGAAAGAAAACAAAATAAAGCATTGCTGTCTCACTGTTCTTCACTACACAAAAATGAAAACTGACTGATGGGGTGATTACACCATTTTCCCACCTCCCAAAGTTCTATTAATTTTCCAGTCTCACATCTCTTTGTCTTTGCCTTTAAAAATTCAGTACTCTGGACTAATTGTAACTGGAAAAGTTTAAATGCATCTTAGAGTTAACCCCAGAATCATATTTGGGCAAGCACCTTCAGCTCTCATAATACGAGCAGAAACAGTGTGTCATTTGAGCTTACATTCCTTGTATGAAAATGTGCTATAGAAATAAATGTTGTTTGAAGGGCCAGACCTCCAAGGCATGTTCCAGGCAGTCAACTCTCTTTTTCTCTTTCTGAACGAACTACAGTAGATACAGCTTGTCATTGGCGAGAACCCTCTGCTGTTTACTGTCTGCTTGGATGGTCTTATTTTGATTGTGGTCTCCCAAGACACCCTTTCCACTGTTGTCTGTCTCAATGAGGTTAACTTGCTGTCCTCTTGGAACCTGGAGTGTTGATGGGGTTAAAAAAAATCTAAAACCTGTCTTTTATTCAGCTGTCAAGTAACTCATAGTGAAAGCTGGAGGAGCTTTCCAGTTGCCAGGTTAGACTTTTTGTTTGATTCATTTGAGCCCTTCACCTGTCTGGGGGCACCTCAATGATCTTCATAGTCTTGAATGGCAAGAGCTTGCCAGTCATTTGGCACATTAGAAATGTTATTGATTTGCTTATAAATCCTTACCCTGTGATCAATAGCCTAGTTGACTGACTTACACACGTAAATTTTCTGCTGTGCTTATTGAAGCAGTTCTGTTTATTTTGACTGCAAATACTCTTTTCATTATTAAATTTTGAATTTCCCCAGAAATCTAAATTATCACAAATTTAAAAGAAGAATAGAATTGGATGCCTTTTCCCATTTAAGCATAGTCAGATATGTACTGTCAGAACTATTTATTCCTAAGCCTCCTGTAAAAATGAATTGCATTATGTGGGTTTGAGACTGTTATGTTATGTTATAAAAAATGTAATTCCACATGATAGATTTGTCTGAATGCATTTCACCTAAATGTCTTTGCAGCAGTTATGTGTACAATATATAATAATTGGAAATGTTTTTAATTAAATTGGGTGGTATATTGGTGAACAGTACTGCCTCAGATCTCCAGGAGGCTTGGTTTGAATCCTAACCTTGTCACTGCCTTTGTGGAATTTGCACCTTTTTACTGTGCCTGTACAGGTTTTTATTCTGGGAAGTTTGGTTTTGTCCAAATCTCAAAGACATACTGATAAGGTTGAGTGGTAACTCTAAACAGAGATGGTATGAGCGACTATGCTTGTGTATGTGAGTCTGTTCTGTGGTGGACTGGGAGTCTGTCCAGGGTTCAGATGTTGCCATGATAGTCTGTGGTTCCACTTGACCCTACACTGGAACAAGTAGTTTTGAGAAAATGGATGATTTAATATAATTTTTTTGCTGTGAATGTGAAGTATGCAAAACAATTGGTGTGAAATAATTCACTGTATTAATTTCAGAGTTAAAAAGCTAACTGGTTCATACTAATTTGAATATATTTTAAGTGGTAACACAATCTTTTCTTTAAAATCAAATTTTCTTACAGTTTTATAAATGTAACTGAAGGAAATAACAAGATATATGTCTTGTTTATGTCATGCCTAAGGCAGCAAAATTTCTTTAATACAAAATTGTGTTCCAAGAAAACTAGAAAAAGCTTCAGGACACACAGAGGAAATCAGAGAATGCAGTATATCATATCCACAAGACATACAATGTAAAATTCAGTATACAAAGGCTCCTTCCCAAAGCTGTATAGACATAGATTTTTTTTGTTGTTTTTGCTCTCACCACAAGAGAGAAGTGAGTGATTGTCTCACTCAGAGGCGTAACCATGATCACTAGCACCAGCTGGACAGTAACAATGAGGGTGCTGAAGCAAAGAGAATGGGATCGGTTCTCAGCATGAAACCTGTGCCTTTTGGAGCTGCTATCAGACACAGATGTGCAATACTGAACCTTGTTTTCTGCTCCAGCAGACAGCAGCATTTCCGATAGAATGGTGGAAGGAGATATAAAAAGAAAAAAGATAGGAAAAGAAAACCCTTCCTTTTGTTGTATGTAATTTTTAAAATCTGTGTACCACTGGCTCATATTTACCGGTCAAGTGAAAAGCATGAGGAATATGAAATGTTTTATTTTTTACAATAGACCCACAGAGAGACAAGTTAATGCTTATTTGCAGCAAAATGAGGTTGTTACTTCTTGAACTTGATTAGAAACAAAATAAGTTAGTCTTTTGAGTCTTGTTTTAAAAATATTAATTATGTTGTGCTATTAATTATGTTGATACTGCCATGAATTTTGTAAATGATAGATTTTGCCATCAGATGGATCAAAAACTAAGAAACCTTTTTTGAAATGTACCATTTACCATACTTTTTAGTGTTTAAAACACATACAAAGCTTTTTGTTTGTATTGTTAATAAAACAATGTTAATAGACACCCATTTGGTACTGAAATATCATCAACAAAACATCTAAAAATCCCAAAATATTTATATATTAGTAATCTTCAGCAAGAATTTTATTATTTTATAAGAACATGATATGTAAATTCTAGAGAAGACAGTAAAGACTTAAATGTCATATTATGACATGATCTAAATAGTGATATTAAAATCTGTAAGAACAGAGAGATGAATTCCTCTACAGGCATGTTTTAATTAGCATCCAAGTCTTTAGTCAAATAAAGCCTGTCGATGAATTTAGTTTACATTTATGGGTCATTATTTCATGTGTACAAGGTGCAGTGAGAGTATTACTTGTGAGGCAAGTTCATCTCAAAGTGCTTCAAAACCACCCCCATCATACCCATGTTAAAGACGTCCTCTGTCTCTTAACTCAATGACTATCACCCCATAGCATTCCCACTGGTCTTAATGAAGTGCTACGAAAAGCTAATATTGGGCCACCTGAAAACCAGACTTGCAACATGACATGACCTTCTTCAGTTCACCTATTGCTCAAACCATTACACCAATAATGCTGTATCATCTACTCTTTATCTGGCCTTTTCCCATCTAGAAAAAAGAGACACTTATGCTACAATGCTGTTCACAGACTTCAGTTCAGCATTCAACACCATCATCCCTCAGAAGCTCATGGAGAAGCTGAGTCTGCTAGGCAACAATACGCCCTTATGTAACTGGATCCTGGGCCTCCTGAAAGAGAGACCCTGGATAGTCCACATCAGAAACACTGTCTCCAGCACCATTATACTGGACACTGGCAACCCCCCATGGCTGCATAATCAGCCCACTTCTCTTCACTCTGCTGATTCACGACTGTACAGCTGTGTATAATCATTATGTTTGCTGGTAACACAACAGTAGTGGGCCTTATCAGCAATGGGATAAGTCATCTTACAGAATGGAGATACAACAATTGGCAGACTGGTACAAGTGTGACAATCTGTCTCTTAATGATTGTTGCTTAGGGAAACCCATGCTCCCTACATCCCACTGTATATTGAGGGCTCTCAAGTGGAATTGGTCAAGAGCACCAAATTCTTTGCTGTACCCCTGGCAGCTGACCTTACTTGGTCAAATAACACCATCTCCTCAGTCAAGAAGGCAAAGCAGTGTCTCCACTTCCTTTACCAGCTAAGAAAGGCAAACAAACTCCTTCCATTTTCACAGCATTCAACAGGTACACCATATAGAGTGTCCTGGTTTGAGAACTGCAGTGTCTCTGACCTTTAAGTTCCTAAAAGGAACTTAGGAGAATAGATCATTGGGTCCTCTCTACAATCCATTAAAGATATCTATCTGTATTAAGACTTGCATCTGCAAAGTTTACAGCATTGTGAAGGACAACTCTCACTCATCTCATGGTCTCTTTGGGTCACTTCATCTGGCAGAAGGTACTGTAGTGTCTGACCTAGTTACTCACACCAAACTCCAAGCTCATTGGCTACTCAGCCAGGAAACATTTCCAGTTACGCCTCAGGAATCTTTAAGAATTCCTTTATACATTCAGACACTTATATATTTAGACTAGCGACTGGGAGCCCAATGGAATCGTGCTACAAATTATATGTTTGTGAAATCCATACTTTCTCTGCAAAGAATTATTTGTTTGAAATGAGTCCTTGAAATGATTTTGTTATCATGGCATTGATTTGTGCTTAAAATAGACCCTTTCGGCCGATGTAATGAAAAGCTCCCTGCTTAAACGGGGCTGTGAGACGTGAACTCAGCTCTTCAGCACACCTCATTTTGATTTTTTCCGGCAAACAAATTTTCAAAATAAACCGTATTTTACGACTCTATTCAGAGTCGGAGTAATAATTATGTTGCCGTGGTTATTTTAGATTTGAGATCGGCTAAAATTTAAACAATGACTGTTGTTAATACCCAACCATCATTACTCAGTTTGCCAATAGATGTCAGAAGGACGGATGCCAAAACCAAACTGCCCAAAGATAGATTTCAACGTACCAAGCAAATGGTGATACGTTCTAAATTATTTACGGTTACGGAGCTGTCGAGGGGTTTAAGTCAATTGTCGATGTTAGTCCTGGAAAGTACACCCCACCAAACCAACATTCCAAAAACCAACTGAACTTACTGTTATCTGCTCGAACCAACACCAACTTACTATACTCAGCCGTCCAGCGGCATCACTGAAGCATTCAAACTTTTTTTTAAGTTTATAAAGCCTTAAATAATCTCGCTCCATCTTATATATCGGAATGCCTGACACATTATATTCCAAATCGTAACCTTAGATCTTCAAATGAGTGTCTCCTTATAATTCCAAAAGCTAAACTTAAAAGAAGTGGTGAGGCGGCCTTCTGCTGTTATACACCTAAAATCTGGAATAGCCTGCCAATAGGAATTTGCCAGGCAAATACAGTGGAGCACTTTAAAAAACTACTAAAAACACATTACTTTAACTTGGCCTTTTTATAACTTTACTTTAACTTAATACTGATACTCTGTATGTTCAATTCATCACAATAACTATTCATAGTGGCTCTAAAATCCGTACTGACTCCAACTCTCTCTTCTGTTTCTTTTTACGGTTTCTTTGTGGTGGCGGCCTGCACCACCACCACCTACTCAAAGCATCATGATGCACCAACATTGATGGACTGAAAGCCAGAAGTCTACGTGACCATCATCATCAGGTCCTTCCATGAAAACCCTAAATACAAAGAAGACTGTTTGACTTATGTTAGGTAGATTGTCTAGAGGGGACTGGGCGGTCTTGTGGTCTGGAACCCCTACAGATTTTATTTTTTTTCTCCAGCCTTTGGAGTTTTTTTTTGTTTTTTCTGTCCACCCTGGCCATCGGACCTTAGTTATTCTATGTTTATTTGACATGACTTATGTTTATTTTTTATTGTGTCTTCTATTTTTCTATTCATTTTGTAAAGCACTTTGAGCTACATTTTTTTGTATGAATATGTGCTATATAAATGAATGTTGATTGATTGATTGATTGAACATTCTTAGCCAATCATGCAATACTGCATCTGCGTTTGCCACGTTATGTTCCAACTCCATTGCATGGTTTTTACTTGTATTCAGTCGAGGTATTGACGCAAAGACCATACATATGGATAGTATCAAATTATATATAAGAATAAATGTATATATTCAGCAATTCAATATATTTGCCTGTTGGTCACCCAGTACTTATTAGGACTGTATTTGTAACACTAATCCAGATTCTAAGGTCAGTTTAAACGGTATGAAGAACTAATAATACCCAATGTGAGTGTGTGTATTTACTTGCTGTAAAACCTTACATAATAATTACTGTTATCACTATTATTTTTTTTGTAGGAGCCCCATATGTGAAAAGGGACAAGACGGTGCAGAGATAATGGTTAGTTGAAAGCAGAATTCTTTATTGAAGAATGCTGCACATAGGGTAACTTCTAGATGAACTGGACTGGCTATTACAGAATGAACAAGAAATCAATTGAAGTTGTACATTGTGACAGTTTAGAGAAGACATTTGGCATTACAGTGTTTTCTGAATTTGACAAGCTCTCAGATATATCCACAAATACACAGAGAGAAAATGTAGAATATACAGAACACATTCCAGGCTTGAGTCAAAAAAAGTGTGTTTGCTAAGAAATGCCTTTATGGCATAATGTGAAAATGCCACATACAATATGTTAGTTTAATAGCTAAAAAAAACTAACATAAACATCATGTTAGATGATGACCAGTACTGAAAGGGAAGCCTTCGTTGTTTTACTTGCCAGTATGATTTATAACAAAAGTTATGACCAGGAATAGCCAGAAAAAAATCCTTACATTTTTCTCTTGTAGATAAAATTTTAATTTTTGATACAGCCCTTACTTTCATTCATGTGAAGAAGTGCTAATGTAGGGAAATGCTCTATCAATTCTGATTATAAACTTATAGAATAGAAGTGTCTCGCTCAGAGAAGCATGACATTGGGCATTTATTGATAACAGATATCTTTTCAGCAGAACTTTTTCTCTCACTACTTTTGAAAGCTATTTTTTATAGCTTTCATTGGACTCCTGAGGTTAAATCCAGCATTTTGAACTAGGCAATTTTAATTTAAAGATGTCATTTTTAAAGTATAATCACTATTCATGCCGAGATTTAAATACAAGCAGGTTTAGTGACAACTTCATTGAAAGTCGCTGGCAACAACTGAACCAGCAATTGCCTGCATTCAAGACGTGATCTGTATTGACTATGCCACTGTATTACCTACAGTTCCTATTATTATTAAAGCCATTATCTTTTTGACATAATACTTCTTTATGCAGTATTCATCTTTGTGTTAAGTGCATACAATGCTGATTATTATCTAGCAGTAAATTATTTCACAACATGCTGTTAAATGTAACTGTTATCATAAACTAACACCACTTGTTTTAATGTCCATCAATTCATTTAAGTATTTAATAACTTTACTTAGAGTGGCTACATTGGTTGTATATAAATTATTGTAATGTTATTTTTTTCACCAAAAGCTTGCACCACACAGTCTATAACATCAATATCACTGCTGTTATTTGTACTGCATATACTTCTTGTTTATTATAATATATTGCAATTAAGTTGAAATGCTTTGTTTCACCTATTAGGGTTATCTTACATCAACTTGTTTGTGGCAATAGTACTAAATTCAATACCTACCACCTTGCTTATTTTTACAACTAGCAGGGAAAAATATACATAAACATATACTGTATATTTATTATATGGTGTGGAAAAGAAACTACAGACTGCATTAACAACTACATTTGGCATCTTCAATTTAATAATTAAAGATTTGCCACAACTTATATTGCACTTTTTGACACACTGCTGGAATCAAGTATATTACTTGAAATGTGTACCTTTAGAAATCACTCATATGCCAGGCCACACATCAGTAAGTCCAACAGATAGCCTTTTTGGGTGAAGAGCACAATTTATAATATACTAGTATACCAGTACAGCGAAACTTTAAGTTTACTAAAATGGGTACAACGGCATGATGATAAGTCCATCTGTTTTGATCACGCTGTGCATTTACAAATCTCTGTTCATTGGACATTCTAGCCCCTATGTCCCTATTTTTTTGTGCTTTTTGTTGCCTTTGTCTGTCAGACATCACAACCCTCTTTTGAACACTGAACATCAATATACCCAGGCACAGAAGCTGGAGGCCAGTCATTTTGTAATTTTATATATAAAGATGTTTTGGAGTATAAACACTAGATCAGGGTCCCCAACTCCGGTCCTGGAGGGCGCCAGTGGCTGCAGGTTTTCATTGTAATCCTTTACATAATTAGTGAGCTGTTTTTGCTGCTAAGTTACTTCTTTTGGATTAATTTTAATTGACTTGTTGTTTAAGATTTGTTCCCCTGAATTACTTCATTGTTCCTCTGAATAGCTTTATTTTGGTCTTTAAATGGCATTCAAACAGAATCGAAAGATGAAGTGAGGGAGCCAACAGAAGACCAACTAAGTCAGGGTCTGAAACTCCAACAAATTTCACTCCAACCAGTTGCTCAATTAGGTGTTGATTCTTGTGCTTAATTAAACCCGTTCTTTAATTGCATGGCTTGTTGTTGCTGTCATTATGCAATAGCAGACATTTCTGAAATTGTTGATTTATTTTTTTCATTAATTTTTTCTCCAGCCGTCTGGAGTTTTTTTTTTGTTTTTTCTGTCCACCCTGTCCATTGGACCTTACTCTTATTCTATGTTAATTAATGTTGACATATTTTATTTTCTTACTGTGTCTTTTATTTTTCTATTCTTCATTATGTAAAGCACTTTGAGCTACTTTTTGTATGAAAATGTGCTATATAAATAAATGTTGTTGTTGTTGATTTTCACTTTTCTAAGAGCAGTGTTAAAATGTTTTGGGGACCTGAGCAGATCAACTTTCCCAAGACCTTCATCTTCTTTTATTTTCAGATATTGTATGATGGACACAGTTTGCTGGTCATGTTTTGGTTCATTTTGTATTTCATTATTGTTTGGTTGCTAATTAAGGAAAAAGAAATAATTAAGGAGTCTGAGTCTTCAAGAGCAAGTCAAATAAAATGAATTCCAAAGAAGGCAAGCTCCTCTTTATCTAATGGCTACACACCAGTGGCATTAACATCCTACAACATGAAGACCTTTTAGAGGCTGGCACTGGACTATATGAGTCATCTTGTTAAAGACCTCTTGGACACACTGCAGTTTGCCTATCAGACAAATAATTGGAGTTTTTAAGATGCAATTATCTATCTGCTCCACAAGGCTTATTCTCATCTACACAAGGTTTGCAGCACTGTGAGGACTGTGTTTTTTAATTTGTCCAGTGCCTTCAATACCATCCTGCTATCCACACAGAAACACTGAGGTAGTCACGTGGATAAGTCTATGGTGTCCTGGATAATGAGCTGCAGTTGGACTGGGTTTTTAATAGAAGTGAACAGCTGTGGAGATCCTCAAGTATAAGTCCTGTCTTCTTTTTTCTTCATACTGTAAACTTTGGACTATAAATGTAAAACCAGTTCACGTCTCTTGCAGATATTTTTTAGATGATTTTTTACTAATAGGGTGTAGTGATAGTATTCACATTAGGGTGTAGAGGGTGGAATATGATTTATTGATGAAGTTCACATTAATGGCGGACTGGGCTAGTACCATAACACAGAGGAACTTGAAAGGGCACAGTGTTCCTTTAATGTGGGTAGTGACATCATTTTATGTCCTACATCTTTGTGTTGGCCAGTGTCATTGTCTACACTATAGTGTGCTGGGCTGGTAGCATCACTTCAAGAGAGGTCCACCATATCAATAAGCTCATTAAAAAGATAGGCTTAGTTATGGGATGCACCAGGGGTTGGCAAGCGAAGCTAGAAGGGGGCAGAGCCCCCTAGTCTTATACACGATATATGCCATAGATATATACCAGTAAATTATGGACAATGACCCCATTTTGACTTTGAATTTTGATCTGATTTTCACATTTTAGGGGTCTTTGAATATGATGTGAGTATTTGTGAAGTGGTATCTTACCCATCCTTAGCTCTGATGAGTGAGGGGGATGTCCTAAAATGTCCACCATACTAAGGAGAAATGTTTTTTGTGTGCCACAATTTCAGAGGGTTGGCACAATAAATCAAAAAATAGTTGCTCAATTTGAGTGAAACTCATGACAGTTTTAAGCCTTACAAAATGTCAGAAATATGTTGATTTTATTCAAAATCACTATGGCAGATTTTCTCTACAGACTTAATTTAATTCAGTTTATTTTTGTGTAATGCTCTTCACTCAGTTCAGGCACAGAGTGCTGTTATATGCTCTCAGGTAAAATGCAAGTACAAAATGCAAGTTTAAATTTTACAAATGACTGAAAAAGTCTGAATAATTGTAATATGCCCTAATTTAGTGAGTTCATAAGAAAAGTAATAATTGACTTCATAAGGTAGAAGTACATAATAAACAAGAAGTTACATCAAATATTTGAAAATTAAAATGTGTGCTTAAATTTAAATATTTAAAGTCAAATAATTCCCAATTTTAATTTAGTTTGCTATTTTCCACTCTCTGATAGATTTATATAGATGACTAGATTCCTAGTCAAGGATCAAAAATCAAGATTAACATCCTATTTGTAATCATTGCCCTGCGTGATTGTCATTTTTATTATTCTGAAAGTTTCACTTAGAAGGCTAGGACCACCAGTAAAAAATGAAGTATCAAAAAAATATCTTATTCGTGATCAGAAAATTTTGAAATAGCATAAAAATGTC
Source organism: Polypterus senegalus (assembly GCF_016835505.1). Classification (NCBI taxonomy): domain Eukaryota; kingdom Metazoa; phylum Chordata; class Cladistia; order Polypteriformes; family Polypteridae; genus Polypterus; species Polypterus senegalus. The sequence continues at coordinate 64,565,316 of NC_053166.1, forward strand.
ACTTCATGTGCCTATAATACAGTTTTTCAAAGTTTTGTAAAAAGGAGTTATTTTGACCCCTCATATCCCATTAGAGGGTGAATCCAGTGATCAGTTGATGAGGTATTCAAGTTCTTCTGACCAGTTTTGCTGAAGATATCTATTGATTTACTCTTTATCATAAGGGTATAATTTTCTGGACAAAATATAGTCCAAAAATGAGACATTTTCAGGTCTAGAGCGTCATAAACAGTGGGATACCCTAAAAACCTCAATGACGTGCATAATTAGATATCAAGTTGATTCAAATGGTACATCATATGTAGATTTTTTTGTACTGGTAAGTCATGAGGCACCAGACAAAAAAGAAACCTGAAGTGATTTCAAAGCATTCATAAGTAATTCTTACGAACACAATAAAGAATTGATACACATAAAGATACAAGTCTCTTATAATATATAGGAAACAAAGAAGAAACTGATTAACATTAATGAAAATCAACAATATCTGTCCATTAATTCATTGTTGAGCTATGAATAGTTAACAACAGAGGAGAGGAAAACAAAAACTCCAGCCAGCAACATCCCTGGAGAAAATAAACTTCTAGAGGGTCCAGTGTCAATAAAGCTAATAAATAAAATTTTAGAATAACTATTTAACTTAGGGGAAAAGGATTTTCAACTCCTTTTTTTACTCTGTCTGTTAAGCTCTCATGGGTGGGGGTTGATTTACCTAGTTTTGCCAATTTTGACCTGCTTGTATGGAATGCTACTTGCTTTTCATAAATACAATAAAATGTAAAAAAAAAAAAAGATAAAGTCAGACACAGTTTGGATCCAGGAGATCTTGGACAGCTCATCGTCCACCACTTCCTGTGCAATCTATAGTAGAGTCTGTCCAATTGCCGACCATGCCGATCTGATGACAGAATCTTTCCGTCCAATTGTTCCAATATTCCGGGTATCTTGGATATCTTTTCCATGGGTAATAGAACAACTTGACAGTACAGCAGTGGCACCAAAGGCCACATCAAGATACCAAGAAGAGAAACAAAATAGAGGAGGGTTTGCAATGGTTTATAAATATTGTACTGTATTATTTTTATTTTTGTACAAATGATTAAAAAACAAAGCTGTAATTTATGTTGTAATCAAGGTATGCTAGACTAAAGTTCTTCATCCTGGACTTAAAAGCTGAAACTGAGAGGTATCTTTTATTTAAGCAGGCAGATAATTCCTCAGTTTCTTAACACTTTATACCATAGGATTTTATATATACTAGCAACTGGGAGCCCGATTGAATCGGGCTACAAATTGTACGTTTGTGAAATCCATACTTTCTCTGCAAAGAATTATTTGTTTTTTTAAGTCCTTGAAATGATTTTGTTATCATGACACTGATTTGTGCTTAAAATAGACCTTTTTGGCCGATGTAATGAAGGGCTTCCTGTTTAAACGGGGCTGCGAGACGTGAACTCACCTCTTCGGCGCACCTCATTTGATTTTTTCCGGCAAACAAATTTTCAAAACAAACCATATTTTACGACTCTAATCAGAGTCGGAGTAATAATTATGTTGCCGTAGTCATTTTAGATCTGAGATCGGCTAAAATTTAAACAATGACCGTTGTTAATACCCAGCCGTCATTACTCAGTTTGCCAATAGATGTCAGAAGGATGGATGCCAAAACTGAACTGCCCAAAGATAGATTTCGACATACAAAGCAAATGGTGTTTCTTTCTAAATTACTTATGGTTCCGGAGCTGTCGAGGGGTTTAAGTCAGTCGATGATGTTAGTCCTGGAAAGTACACCCCACCAAACCAACTTTCTAAAAACCAACCGAACTTACTGTTATCTGCTCGAACCAACATCGACTTACTATACTCGGCCATCCAGCAGCATCACTGAAACATTCAAACATTCTTAGCCAATCATGCAATACTGCGTCCGCGTGTGCCACGTTATGTTCTAACTACAGAGGCATTGCATGGTTCTAACTTGTATTGAGTCAAGGTATTGACGCGATCACCATACAGTATAGTATCAAATTATATATAAGGATATATATATTCATAGGGAAATAATTGTGTTGGAGTAAAAAACATTGAACTTTTTTGAGATCTACACATTTTCAACATCAGAAGTCTTGTAAAGTTATCTCTTTCTGTGTATATGTGTTTATGTGTTAGGGTGTTAGTCTGTAGGCACAATAACTCAAAAGCAATCACTCAATATGACTGAAAATTGGCACTGCAAGCTTTTAAAGGCCCATTGATTGTAAACAAAATCCTTCCAGTATATGTTATTGTAATGAGTTTTTGCTGCACAATTTTAAATGAATGAGTGAGCAAGAACTCATGCTGGGTATCACCTTGTCCAAGTCTAGTTTATTAGCTGTGCACAATATTTCTGGGACAAGCTTTGGCTGCGAATGATGTGCAAAAAGGATGCTTAAAAAAACTAATAGTAAATGTACTCTGTGTTTGTGGATTGTTTTCACTGTGAAGGGTGTTATTTAAAATATTTAGAATTTTTAAGTGGGCATTATGATACTAGAGTCTCATTGCTCCAGTAGATCTAGAATCAAATTCCAACCATTGTCAAAGTGTAATTTGCACATTTTCCCCATAACTAGACTGGGTTTTCTCCAGTTCTCTTCCTCTCAATCTCAAAGCCATACCATTTACGTTAGCTGGTGAATATAAATTGCCACAATTTTGTCTGTTGTGGTATTATTGTTTTACTGTTACCTTGTAAGTGGTTCTGCCTAAGTTGGTGTCAGATGAGGTAAGCAATACCAATCCAGAACGAGAGGGGGTGCTCACACTAACTTTAAAATTTCCTTCATCCTCCACAGCTAGGAAAAAGCTCCCAAGAGAGACAATTTGATCCTTTCCACTGCCCAAGAAACTCCATCCCTTCCGGTCCCCAGAATACAAAGCTGGCCTTCTCCCAGCAGGTGGTGTCAGAAGTAAAAATTACTTTCTTAGAGGACAGAGCTCCAATCTCAGTCTGCTGCCAGAGAAACTCACAGCAATGTTTTTGAGTTTGAGCCATTTGTGGCTGACCTTTGAGTTATTATTAAATGGGGCTACCAGGGTGGTGCCCCAAAATGTCTTGGCTTCACAGTCTCATCTGTCTGCACCTGGTCACTTCTTACATAATATTAGATTCAGTGAATGGGCAAATGGTTTGTATCTTCTACAGAAAACATAAGGTACAATTTACTATTTAATATAATTAATTAATATGCTTTATAACAAAACCAAATAACTTTGGTACTTACAGTAGATATACTGTACCCATGGTTGTAAGTTTTATGTCCAATTTATTTTCTAATCAGAAGGATAGTGGTGATATTATATAAATGTTGAGCTTAACTAAATTATTTCAGCTCTGATTCAATATTTTAATCCAGGATTGTTTACTAATGAATGTTTGTACTTTACAGTGGAATGGGCTCAGTGTCAAAAATGTTTGCCTACATGTTATGTCCTTTAATTGAATCAATTATAAAGCAATGTAAGTATGCAAAAAATAATTTCAAGCTAGTTACTACATGCTTTATGAAACTGTCTAGAAAGACAAATGTTCTTACTAGAATTTACTGTTCTAGAATACCATTGACATTGCTATGTCCCCTATGCCATCATGATTCACTTTGTTCATGTCATGATTAAGGTCATGGGTGTTTTTACTATGCTGTTAGATACTTATGAGCTAAAACAATAGTTTAAAGTTGGGTTTGGAAATCACTGGATCTCTTAATGTAGCAGTTGAATTGCATGACAACAATTGAGCAATGACAGCACTGAAAGAAGGAATAAGATTGTTTACCACAACTGTAAATGGAATCACAGCAAGCCTACATTGGTTTTGTGTGATGATTACCACATTTTTTATTATGGGCTTCATGCTGCCCAGATTCCTTATGCAATGCCTTCACGCTCCATAACCTGGCCTTTACTGAGAAGATAAGCAGTCATTTTGAAGAATTACTTTTACTTGTCATTTTCTTTTCCTCACTGAAGTGTTGAATTATTTATATTGGCATTTACATCCTGTAAAAAAGTGACAAAAAGCTACTGCACCCTTCCCTAGATTATGCCTCCTGTTTCTAAACCCTGAAAAGCTAAGTCAGAAGAACTTCTGCCATGCCAACAGTGCCACCAGGAGCATCACAAAATGAACAAGTTCTCTAATGAAAGGCTGGCTCCTTTGTATTGACAGCTTAGGTTGTGTACTGCTATTACAGCTTGTTTAGGGGTGCATTATTCTATTCACGTTCAAGTACACATTTTTGAGCATATTAGAATTTTTAGCTGTGACTTATCTATACGAAGAATTAACAAGAACAAAAAGATAAATAAATGTAAGTAAATACACTAATTAAAAAGGTACTGTAGAAATGCTGTGTACTTGTAGCAATGTACTGAGAACTTTCAGGAATAGGGAACTTTAAGGTGAAAAAAGGGTCAGTGACAAGAAAAAACACATTTAAAGTGAAAATCTTTAAAGTTGGAGCCACATTTCTTTATTAGCTGGCGTGCTCCATAACATAAAGATTTTATTGTAAGTGCAGCAGTTAATTAAAGAAAAGTAAATTAAATATCACTATATTTAAAATGTCATCTATACACTTTTTTTAATTATTGTAAAAAAGATAAATATTTGATCTAAGGTCAATATAATTAAAATTGAGAATCTGTAAAATTCTAATATCAAAATGAACCCCCATCATTTCTGTATTTCACTATTGTAACTATTATAAAAGTTCATATATATATATACAGTATATATATATATATATATATATATATATATATATATATATATATATATATACACACATTCACTTTATTAGGTACACCTTACTAATACCAGGTTGGACCCACTTTTTCCTTCAGAACTGCTATAATTTTTCTTGGTATAGATTTAGAAAGGTGCTGGAAATATTCTTCAAGGATTTTTGTCCATATTGACATGATTGAATCACGCAGTTGCTGCAGATTTGTTGGCTGCATAGCCATGATACATATCTCCCTTTCCAACATATGCCAAAAGTGTTCTATTGAATTGAGAGCTGGTGACTGTGGAGGCCATTTGAGTAGAGTGAATTCATTGTCATGTTCAAGAAACCAGTTTGAGATGATTTGAACTTTGTAACATGGCGTGTTTCCCGCTGGAAGAAGCCACCAGAAGATGGGCACACTGCTGTCATAAACGGATGGACATGGTCAGCAACACTCAGGTATGCTGTGGCATTTAAACAATGCTCAGTTGGTACCAAGGGGCCCAAAGTGTGCCAAGAAAATACCCTCCTCACCATTACAGCACCACCACCACCAGCCTGAATTGTTGATACAAGGCAGGATGGATCCACGCTTTCACACTGTTGACGGCAAATTCTGACCTTACCATCTCAATATTCACAGCAGAAATCTAGACTCATCAGACCAGACAACATTTTTCCAGTCTTCAATTTTCCAATTTTGATGAGCCCATACAAATTATAGCCTCAGTTGCCTGGTTATTTGAGTTACTCTTCCTTTTTATAAGTTCAAACAAGTCTTGCCATTCTCGTATGACCTATGGCATCAGCAAGCATTTTTGCCCAGAGAACTGCCGCTCACTGGATATTTTCCCTTTTTTTGGACCATTCTCTGTAAATTCTAGAGATGGTTGTGTGTGAAAACCACAGCATGTTTTTTTGATATATTGGTCTATTAAGGAACAACTCCACCAGATGGCTCTTTATATATTATACATATAGTCATGCATGCACACCAGAGGGTCACTTTCCAGACTCATCAGAGGTAAGCACTACCACCCCGGGACACCATGGAGTGCAGTCACTGACTCTTTCCCCTCTTTTTCCACCCATAGTTCAGAGAAGACGCCTATTGAGGGCAACTGACTCTGGTCCATGAGCATAAAAGCAGGGCACTCCTGGAAGGAGGCATCTCATTTGGGAGTTGTGTTACCCACCCAACGAAGCTCCGAAGCCTTATCAACTGCAGCCAACAGCTAAGCATACCTTTTTTTTTCCTTATTGTGCCATTGTGCAGCTGTTTTATTGCCTCACATTAGTGTTTCAAGTAAGCACAGTGGCCTGGGAGGCACCCCAACATTTAATTAGGACTTATATTCATCAAGATCAACAACAAATACACATACAGTATATATGTATATGTATATATATATATATATATATACACACAATTGAATATTTGCATGCATATAATGACATTTGATTAGGACTTGCAGACCATAATGATTTACTTGTTACTAATTTTTATTGATTGGCTTTCTAGATATTACTCACAATTTAGAGTTGCCAAATATCCTCATAGGAGCATATGTGAAATGTGGGATGAAGATTGTAGACAAATGCAGATACAAGAAAAAGAAACACAAATAGTGCCAGGATCTCTGAGGCAGCAGCATTAACCTTTACAATAGATAGATACTTCTGACTAGGCTGTCACAGTTGCAGTGAGGCATAATGCAGGCATTTATTGTTGGTATAAAAAAGCCCCAGTAGTGTTTCTTGACATACTTGAGCTAAATAAATCATTGGCTGAAAATACTCAGTGTTAGTGTGAGAGAGAGGATGTGCAGCATTGTTCATAAGGCATTCAGTTTTGTTTTGTTATTCTCTATTTTGCTACTACCTCCAGGGGGTCCAGAGTGCATCCTATAACTGAACCTGCCCTTTAAATTGATTTATTGATTTGGTGGGGGTATCTTCAAGTGATGTTACCTGCCCAGCACACCACCTTGTAGAAAACTGCACTGGTCATCAAAGAGTTGTAGCAGATATGAAGGATGTCACTTCCCACATTAAGGGAACATGGTCTCTTAAGGAAAACAAGCCTGCTGTGTGCTTTCTTATAAAGGTCCTCTGTGTTATGAAACCAGTCCATGTCTGTCATTAATGTGGACCCTCAAGCACTTGTAGAAGTACATCACTCTCACATCCACTCCCTGGTGTGACAAAAGTCAATAAGCAGTTTCTTGATTCTGCTGTTGTTGAGTTGCAAACAATTCTTTCAGCACCAGGTGTTTTATTTATTGCCTAAAGTGTACTGAGTGAAGAGAAATGGAGAGAAGACTTTTCCTTATGATGCTTCAGTGTTGCTCACATCCATATCAGAAACACAGTCATTGAATCTAACAAACTGTGGTCTGCTGGACAAATAGTCCATTATCCAGGATACCATTGGCTATTTCACCTGCATACCTCTGAGCTTAACCCTTAAGAGGAATGGCTGGATGGTACTGAAGGGACTACAAAAATCAAAAAACATAATCCTCGTAGTGCTGCCAGCTTTGCCCAGGTGAAAATAAGCCTTTTGGAGCAGATGGATAATTGCATCCTGCACTCCAATCTTTGTCTGATAGGCAAACTGCAGTGGGTCCAGGTGGTCTACCACAAAAGAACTCAAATACTCCAGGACCAGTCTTTCAAAAGTCTTCATAATATGAGAGGTAAGTACCACTGGTCTATGATTAAAAGGCACCTGCCTTCTCTGAAACCAGAACAATGCAGGATGTTTTTGACAACAGGAGACTTCAGGACAGAAAGAACAGGTGACAGAAGATACCACAACGTTTTTGAGCTATAGTGATGACTATTTCAGCCATATATTAGAAAAAGTTTCATGATAACTAGTTATTGAGCCCAAAATATCTTTTGTATGTCAGCCCAGTTTGTCTTTTTTTTACAGTCATATTACAAATTGTATTTCTTTTTAAGTAAATGCTGAATAAGTTCCAAAACTGGATTTTAACTGGGCAATTTGACTGACTAGGGTAAGATTTTTTCCTATTCCAGAAATCACAATGATACTATGTAATTTTCTGATATCAACACTAAGGCTTCACAACAAAAATAATAATAAAAATAATATTCAAAGTAACATGATTACATTTAAATAAATGGTTTATGCACTCTTATGAAGTACTCTAGAGTTATGCATTGAATCGGGCCACTTTGCAACAACATCAAGAACAATACGGTACTGAGCACTGAGATAGGAAGCCAAGACATGCATACCGAAGGAGAGTAAAACACGATAACAGGCATGTTCATTTAACAATGAATGATCCATAGCCATACTTCCAGAAGACGAATCGCCTTCCCGCTGTTATGGCCACGGGAAACACTTTGTAATATAACAGTTAGTGAAACTAGCCACTGCTATTCCTGTGCCATTTCTTAAGTCATGTTTACTTTTCCAGTATTCTCCATTGTCTTCCAGAGTTGTGTTCCATGTCTCTCTAGTGACCCTCCTTTATCTTGTGTAAGGCTCTATTTATCCAATATCTTGGGAGTCTACACCTGCTTTCTTAACCCTTCCCAGGCTTGTTTAACTCATTTAGCGGTTCGTAGAGAGCCAAACTCAGAGTACCTATGTGACATTTCACTGCCAATCTCCCATCCAGCTCCACCTATCTTCAGGGTAATACTACAATACAGTTCTCATTTATGAACACATGTGTGCTGATATTTGGGTATCACTTGTGACTCACATACAGTATTTGTGCTCAATTACACTTGTGGCAATGATCTTGATGTTCATGTCATCAATCACACCAATGACTTCAGGAAAACCAGTGATTTGAATGAATACAGCTTGCTTTTACATGACCTCACATGGAGTATTGGGGAAGTGTATAATTCTGCATACTACCTCACGTATTATAAGGGCATTCAAAGAATTCAAGAAATTGTTGGTTGTGACATATCCATGTCATCACTATTGCAATGCCACATTTTCTCCGTGGCCAAAAATGTAACATTACTAATACTTTCATTTCTATTAGACAGCACACCTTTACTGCATGTAGATGAGGCAACCATGTGACATACAAGATTTGTTATGCATATTATTCCGACTCTGTAAATATCTTTTTACGAGTTCATTGTAGTCCAGCACTTCCAAAAACATTCCATCTTTCCTGAAATGTTCGTGCCAATCTCTGCCTGAACGCCACCATTTGGTAGCTCCTAGCGAGTTAGGACAGCTCATGAGCTCTCCAAAATCCTGCTGAACTTAACAGTAGTATTGAAAATTAGGAAAATTGCTAAAAAGCTATTGCTCCTACTCCTAAGAACAGAAGCAAATTTGCAACACTGAAATTTTTGAGCCAGTTTGAACCATTTTCCTATTCTGAGACTCATGATAAATACTGGCACAGGTTTTCAATTTTTTTTCAAAAAAGACAGCAACAAAGTTGATCCAATAGAGTTCTTCTGAATAAATACTGTGGTTAATCACATACTTCAGGACAACAGTTAAAGAGAAGTGCATTTAAGATTCAAGCCAGGAATGACTTTATCACACAAAGAGATGTGCGGCCCTGGAAAAGTATTTGAACTAGAAACTTAATAACCTTTAAAAAATATCTGGGTGAGGTATTAGGATGACTTATTTATTAGGTAACCAAAAAAGCTTAACGGACTTAATGGTCTCCTGTTGTTTGTTAAAACTGTATTCTTTTTGAGAGTTATGGAAAAAAATGGAGCATGCTTAGAAGTGAGTGTTAAAGCAATGACTTTCAGGCTTTGGGCCAGCCATTTAGTGCTTCCTGCCTCTGTATAAGATCTATTAAAAGCATTTTTCATGCTTTCTTTTCTGGCTCTGAGCATCTGTTTCATTTATGGCTCCTACTGCAGTTTGTAGCCCAACAGCTCCTTTGTATTGTACGCTTGCTCCTTGCCTTCAGGACTGGGTTGTATACATGACACACTTCGAAAGCACAACCAGCCAGAACAAGCATGATTCTGATATTCCATTCCATCCATCCATTATCCAACTCGTAAATATCCTAATTACAGGGTCACAGGGGTCTGTTGAAGCCAATCCCAGCCAACACAGGGCGCAAGGCAGGAAACAAACCCTGGGCAGGGCGCACACACACACACACACACACTCACACACCAAGTACACACTAGGGATAACTTAGAATCGCCAATGTACCTAACCTGCATGTCTTTGGACTGTGAAAGGAAACCAGAGCACCCGAAGGAAACCCACACAGACACGGGGAGAACATGCAAACCCCATGCAGGGAGGACCCGGGAAGCAAATATTATGAACACCAATTAACCATCTTTCATATTATATTTTGCTCCTGATAGATATTACATTTCAAATTAAATCTTCTTTGAAATAATTTTTCCTTGCATATGCTTTTTCTGTTGTACCAATCATAGTTTACAGTATATGTTAAAATCATATTAATATGGCTTTGGTTTTTAATTTATTTTTAAGTCTTCTTCAGTGCTTTTTCTCTAGTACAGTGTAATCGTAGTCTGAATATTACTGATCCAGCTTGTTCTGATTTGCACCTCCAGTTTTCCACCTCCAGACTTATTTGGCCCAATCTGTTCTGTTTGTAAAATAAAATTAACATTTTATTTCAAGATCCTTACAGTTTTATCAAGGTAAATGCAAAGTGCAAATTCTGAAAGAAGATATCCAAAGTCGAATTGTTTATCTTTGTTTCTTTGGATCCACATTACAACTGCTACTGTAAATCTCAGAGTAATCTCATTAGCTATATCCATTTGATCAAACTAAAATTCCAAGTTCTTAGCTAAACTGATATTCAAATAAGTACTTAAGCAGTTTAAGTCTTCTTTTGTAGTAGATTTCCCAATGCTGTCCATCATAGCAATTTAATTGTTAATGCTAATTCTGTCATTATGAAGAATCCTGTAAATGCCAATAAGTGTGAAGTACAGGGCTTGACTGACAATATAAATTGAAAGAAACTCTTGCATGTCAACTGCTTCTCTACAAACAGACAATCTTTGTGCAATGTTACTGTTAAGAAAAGAAAATATATTAACACATTCACAATTTAAACAGTTGCAAGTTTTAAAGGTCTGGTGTCCTTGGTTTATTTGCATTTTGCCTATGCTGGGATTGGAACATTTATCATTTTTACAGAAGGCTTTCTGGCTTAATTCAATATTTTAACAGAAACATTACATATTTCCATAAAAATGAGAAAAAATGGCAAAAACATTAGCAGATTAGTCAGTAATATAACTAGTCATTGAATATTTATAAACTAACAGACATAGTTATTAGTGAGACTGGAGCTCATACAGTATGTGGGTGTGTCAAGCCACTAGCAGTAATTATGCAGTATTATTTTAGTTATTACTTACAGGTTTGATAAAGATAAATGTACTCATTTAACTGTTAGCCCTTTTAGTATTAAAAGAAATGTTTAAAAATTCAGGTAATATTAAATTAAAAATTAAGTTAAATCATTTTAGTACAGCAGCAATTGTTCATTTACCAATCAAGTGTTTGCATAGTTTAAAAACTGCTGACATCTAACACTTGCATTGTTTCCATTAGAAGGATTGCGCTCTTCTGTTAGTGGATGCTTTATAGATGAGTCTTGGGTTTCTTTTTGAAAAACAGGGTGCTTCTGCCCTCTACTGGCAAAAACGTCTAACTAAATTTAATACTATTTATCTTTCTCCTTCTCGGTTACTTTCATTATACTGTATATTATTACACAGTTAATATTTATTTAATTTGCCATTATGTTGTCTGTTTGATTAATGAGGGATTAAGCAGATAATTTGAATTAAGACATATTTGTGCTATGCAATAAACTATTTAAATATTTTTCTGAAATACTAGTGAGTAAAATCTATTCATCTGCTGTCTCATTTTCGTAATTATTTCAAATTGTGCATGGTGATTTTTATCAGATCTTTAATCAAAACCTACAGTAATAGTAGTGCAATGAGTAAACATGATAGTACAACATATTTATTTAAATTAATCATTAAATGTTACAGTTCTCAAAGCTACATGTAAAGTAGTTTGCACTGTTGCCTCCACTTCCCCATCCTCCATCAATAACTGATATGATCCTCAGCCACTCTAAAACTGAATTCAGTCATTACCTGTAGTCATTGATCAGCCCCTCATAGAACTGCAAAAGAAATTCAACTTACTCCCCCATGCTGAGCTTTTAAACTTCATTGTATTTTTCAGTTTTGAAGCACAGACTGCTCAGTTCAATCCATTGATGTAAAATTAGGAGATCAGACAATAAGTACTCCTTGGGTACAAATATATGGAGAAAACAGTGGAGATAGCATTGGTTAGGCAGTTTGCTTTATACACAGCATCCTGCCACCCTCTGCATGTTGGACAGATCACCAGGGCCTTTTAAGAAGGAACTGAAGATCGGAGTTGCAGAGACATCTGGGGCTGCTAGGATGAGTTCCAGACAGGAACAAGGAGCTTCTTTTGTGTGTCATTCTTTCCAAAGGCTCTAATAGCCCCTTGAAAACACAAGCCAAGAGAGCTTGGAGTCAAGAGAACTCATGTTTACTTGGTATAAATAAGAGAGATCAGAAGAAGGAGTAAGGGCAGAAGGAGCTAGGAGGAAGAGCATCTGTCATCAGGGAGAAGAGGACCAGTCATCAGGGAGATTGGATAACCTCTTGTTTAGTTTGACTCAGACAGTTGTGTAGAGTTATTGCTGTTCCCTGTCTTTTGTTATTAATTCAAGTACCTAATCTTTATGTTTTGTTTTCTTTTCAATGATATACTTTTTCTTTTATATAATTTGTCCTGTTTGGATTCATTTAGTTTTGAGACTGATCAATTGCATCACAAGGGCTCAAGTCACAGTATGCTTTCAGAAAATATGGCTCTGAGTGTGGTTTGACTCTTAAAACCCTATCCAGTCAGACTTTAGCAACATTTTTCCAGATTATCCAGGAATCTTTGGAAGCTTTAGACCAGTATCCTGATAAGGGTTTGAGACAACTCAGCAATTAGCTAAACTTGATGAACTGATTGATTTCTTCTAGTTCAGGGGTGTCCAAATTTTTTTCATCAGGTGCTACATACAGAGAAAGGGCTGGGCCACCCACTATAGGTGAGGTATATTGCCTCACCTCCTGTGTATTAAGATAGCAAAATCAATTAAATATTGGTAAATTATGCTTCATAATTGAATATGCTTAAAGAAAAAACAGCATTACACCTCTCCATTAATGGGTTTTCATTTATTGTATTACAAAGTGCTCTCATCACATGTAATTGAGTAAAAATCAAAAGCGCAAGCTTTATCTGACATTTGATGTTTTAAGTTAGCTGACAAATCTTTAATTCGCCGCACAAATGCGTTTCTGGACAAGTGAATGTTGTTGAATTCCTGCATTTTCTCCAGGCACATTATTCCTGTGACTTTAGTGAGGCACTGTTTATGAAGTCACCATCTAAGAAAGGTTTCCCGTGATGGGCAGTGAGTTGCACTACATCGTAACTAGCTAATGTGGCATTTTCTTGTGTTTTGTTAGCATGAAAAAAATGCTGTTGTTGAGCTAGCAGACTAGTTGCCATTTGCTTAGCTTTCTGTTCTCGCTCGGCACCAGTGTAAGACGTGAAGGTTGGATGTTTGGTTTCGTAGTGTTGACACACATTATACTTTTTCATCACTGTGATAGTTTCATTGCAAATCAAAGAGTCACATTTGCCCTTGACTTTTTTCCACCGTGTCTGAAAGTTTCTGCACTCACTTGCTATTGTGCGTTTCTTTGGTTCTGCCATTTTTGGTCACCCATAGCAACATTTTTCTTTGGTTGCGCTTGTTTGTGAAGATGCTGCCTTGATCAAGACAGTAGCTCCACTTTATGTTAAACCTAAGAAGTACAATACGGTTAAGAGCAAGTTTCGTGTGTGGGCCATATTTCATTATATTTTTAGAATTTGCTGTGGGCCAATTAAAAATGGACCACGGGCCACAGTTGGCCTGCAGGCTGTAGTTTGGACACCCCTGTTCTAGTTGGTCAATCATATGTTCTTATGTTTTAATAATTTTTTGAATTTATTTTTACACCAAAACATCTTTTTTTCTCCATAACAGCATTCCAAATTTAGTTAACTTGCAATGCTTATATGTAAAAACTGTGAAAACCTGCAGCTAATGTGACCTATTAGGACTGAGGTTTGTACTAATTTATTAATTCCAGGCTACTTTACCAAAAGGTCCCATGGGAAATTCTACCTGTTAGTGCTGAAGGTAGACTTCCCAGTATAGCATGACTGTAGTACTTTTAGGGTGTGATGTTCAGACAGTAGGAGCAGAACAATATGGTAGCTGCAGTCTTTATGTTGTGGCCATTGATTACACGTTTCTCATAGAATGCTTCTTTTTTAAGGAGAGTGATGTGTGTCCAATATGGTGGTATGTTATGGGGAGAATTTCCATGAGACAAATATGGTTACTATTTACTTGCAAAATTCTTATTTGTCAGGAGAATTAGAAATCTTAAATATTTATTAAAAGGGAAAGAAAAACACAGTGTTGCTCAAGTCACTCAGCATTACAGCCAAGGAGAGAATACATTATATGTTTTAGTCAGGTATAAAAGGGTAGATAAGTATGGGTTTTTTATATTGATTTAAAGTTTCTGCCTCTGTTTGACCTGTGTCATGAGTCTGTTACATCAACAGAAAAAGTACGAGGAGTTCTTTTTCTTTTTTTCACTTGTTTGTTAAGATAGGACGCCAGGACTTATGGGGAGTTGGCTTTTTTGTCCTCTGCTGTTTTTATCATTTATAAAGTCTCTCAAATCCTTTCCACATGCACCTTTGATCCAATTAAATGTAAAAAAAAACCTTAATATACAACAAAAGCTAAGTACCAAATTCATCTTTCAAAACTCAGACTCTAAAACAGGCACAAATTATTGAGATGTGAGCAGGTGCCAGACTCCCACAGACATATGTCTCTGTTTTGTGTATGACAAACATTTGTAATCCTTTCTTGCCTGCTTTTAATTTCTTAGTAAAGGCACACCCACATAAAATTGTTTTTGTTGTCATGAATTAGGAAATTGAAAACCAGAGTGCGTAATTTTCCTCAACTAGAAAAATCCTACACCACTCTTATTTCAAATTTATTTTGATTAATCTAAATCTCAAAAGATAACATTTAGTGACTGAGTGTCACCTCAGTTGTTTTAAACATGACAGTCAAATATAGACACACTTCACCATTTACCACACGTGCATGTGCCAATATGTCTCTTTACTGGGAATGAGAAGGTCTGGAAAATTACTGATTCCACTGCATCTTTACTAAATCAAGCAAACTAAATCTAAAGATTTATTATAGTTGCCTTGGTTCCATGTGACAGACAATAGTGCGATTGATCTTCTCATTATGTAAAGATAATTAAGTAATTGTAATTGTACAATTATTTGTTTATATTATTTTTTATTAGTTCAAGATATTTATCTGACATACATTTAATAAATCTTTTTGTCACAAAATGTACCCAAAAATAGTTAGATTGCTTACAATAATAATAAAAATACAACACTTTAAAAAATATCCAGTTGTAGTATATTTGGAAAGTACAGGGTGAGTCAAAATTATGTTAACACTAATGGTACTGCTATGTATGTACTTATATACAATTTTTGTGGACAATTTATGGTACGTGTGTTGAACATAATGGCGAACAGGTTGAGACATTCCTGTAAATCATCTTGCACATATGACGTATGTTTTATGAATAAATTGTTTCCATCATTCAAATGTTAACATAATATTGACTCACACTGTATTATAAAAAATTACTTTATTTCACAGTATTTGATACAATTGATTTTTAAAGCAGCAAAGATTTCTGTGTACATATTACAACTGATATAAACGGAAATGATAATTTTCTTGTACAGCAACACATATTGTTTTCCACCAACAGCTAGACAAGTCATTCCTTCTAAAATATTAAAGATTTTTCATTATGAAAAACACAGACATTTCATTCAAAATAATTAGCATTCCTCACTGTCAATATTATTGTATAATGCAAAATATTATTGTTGGACATCAAGATCTTATCATCTAACAGTTTAGCACAAATAGCACTGAACAGACTCCAGAAGTGTGGGATGGGATCAGTTATTCTCTGTTGGCTTGCTGATCATTCACTGTTTTATTAATTTATTATGCACACAAATATACTCTCCAGTTTTATATGATACCTCTGGTACATTACTTGCTATATCTCTTTGTGGAGAAGATGCCACTTAAAATTGATACTGAGTCATTAATTAGATTCTCTGTGCCAATTTAATATATTTTTGCATGTCATTGTACTTCTTTGGCATAAGTTTGGAAAAAGCTTACAGCCTTTAGATACCACTTATGAAGACAGACATGTGGGCCATGAAGCCTTTGTGCAGTACTCTCTAAGTGGAGTCTGACCTTAACTTACATGCAGGTACTTCATACTAACTGAAAAGTAGCAGAGAAAATGGACATTTTGTAAGAGCAAAGTTCAATCACACAATTTAAATCCATTCAACAAAGTATTAAGCAAAAAATGATTTCTGAAGGGCGGCACGGTGGCGCAGTGGTAGCGCTGCTGCCTAGTAGTTAGGAGACCGGGTTCGCTTCCCGGGTCCTCCCTGCGTGGAGTTTGCATGTTCTCCCCGTGTCTGCGTGGGTTTCCTCCAGGCGCTCCGGTTTCCTCCCACAATCCAAAGACATGCAGATTAGGTGGATTGGCAATTCTAAATTGGCCCTAGTGTGTGCTTGGTGTGTGGGTGTTTGTTTGTGTGTGTCCTGCGGTAGGTTGGCACCCTGCCCAGGATTGGTTCCTGCCTTGCGCCCTGTGTTGGCTGGGATTGGCTCCAGCAGACCCCCGTGACCCTGTATTCGGATTCAGCGGGTTGGAAAATGGATGGATGGATGATTTCTGAAAACCTATTGGGCACTCAAATCATTATTTACTTCTTCAAGGTAGACATGTATTACCTGTTGCAACCAGAGTCCACTTTTTTGTCTAAATCCCATTTTCCAAGAGTTAATAAATGACTTATTTTTAATACTTTATAAACAATGACAAAATTGAGATGTGATATGTAAAACTGAAAAGTATAAATGGATGAATATGCTGGCTGTTATTACAAACATACAGTATGTTTCACTTTGTTAATAAGAGTATGACCAAAGACCAAGTACAGGCAGATTTGACACAAGTATTAGAACACTCACTCATTCTATTTACTTCTACATCTGCTAATTCTGATGAAAGTCATGCCTGAACAGACTATATCTAACATTGATGACACTGGCAACAGCCTCCAGGTCTTTGTTGGAATTGCCAGGTTCTTATAGACCAAATGAGAAATGTAAACTCTTTATTGGTCTGCCAATGAGTCATCTCACAGTTAGCTGTGCCCAGTCCCAAGGGGGTTTCTTATTATTGCATACCCCACTTCAACTGGCCCGTCCTGATCTACAATAGTTTTTGCTCTTCTGCAAAGTTCACCTTTTTTTTCACTCATCCTATTTAGACTGACGTCTCTCAAAAATTGTGCCCATTCTTGCTTCTAGTAATCACTTTCCCCTTCAATCACTTTTCACTTCAGTCATTCAGCCTTGGTGGAGATTGGGATTGATAAATAGAGAGATTTGCCTGAGGATTTAGCTCCTATTTCACCACCGTTGTTCAGTTAAATGCCTGCAGTGTGGTCACCACTGCAACAATATGTTAATTTATCTCTCGATCCAATACACCTTCACCTCTGAAACTGCTTATTACAGGAAGTCATTTGTTCCCAGAAAGATAATAATCTATTAGCATTTAAAACTTAGATATGGAAGAGCCTGACGTGTATCCCCTTATGTTCTATGGGTGCAGAAGATCATAATCAGATAGGGCTTTAACTATGCAATCATCAGTAAATATCAGAAGTGCAATATTACTGGTAAGCTCCTCAGACATTATTTGTATAGATATCCAGGACATGAATATTGAAAAATATTAGGGAAGATCCAGCCTTGAAGTAGGCCTATATTCGAAAGGACTTAAATAAGGACACAACCTTTTAGCTGAAAAGACAAAGTGGAAATACCACAAAACTGAGGTTCAGTGTACTATCAGAAAGAAAAAGAAATGCTTGCATTCTAGCTGTGTGGTGTTAATTACAATCTGGGCAGAGAACATATAATATATACCTCCTCAACCTAAATATGGAACTTACCACATTTACAATTTTGTTTGTGTAATACTATTAGAAAAGGCAGGAAAGTGTAAGAGAAAGATAAGTGAAGTCCAGATAAGTCCAGATAAGTGAAGTGCTAGGTGTTGGATGATAGATAAGCAGATGCACTATAACGTTTAATACTAAAGAACACATTAAAGGAGTCTATAAAATTAAAAAATAATCAGTTACATTATTCAGGTATCTGTTATTGGAGCTCTAGGCAGGATATCGGCACAGCAGTCAGCACTATTGCCTTCTAAGCCCAGTCACTAGCTACAGTATATTAAATTTCATCCTGCTCCAAATGGCCTTTATAGGAGTACTAAGGTTTCCTCCAGCACTCCAGATTTGTGCATGATGAGTTAACTGGTGGCACTAGATTTGTTTTGTATGTGTGACAGTTACCATGCCCTCTGATGGACTATTCTTCCAAGAACAGTTGGCATCTATCTGCCTTGCGCTAACTGCTGCCAACAACTCTCTAACGAAAATAAATAGGTCAAAAATTGCGTGGATGGGTGTCCTGAAGAGTCTAATTGCAATCAAAATGTACTTGCATAATATGTTTTGTTATTTAATGTTGATAAATCTTAAGGTAATGTGTCCTGCAGCAGAGAAATAGATGCAGTTTTGCTGTTCCTTCACAATTAAATGGTGTCTTATATTTCATGTGGGAAGCACAATGGTATCATTGTCTGACTTGAATTTAACTGTAGATTAGTTGTTACCCTTATGGAGAATGCATTTTATCCTTCGTTTTACAAGTTAGCTTCCACAGTCATAAAACATGCTGTGTGTTTATACTACTGACATAGATTTGCACCAAATTCAAAGTGAAGTTCTGCCCTGCAATTTTTTTTTCCATTAAAAGGCACTTAGTGAGATACATTGAATGGGTAGTTTAGGAAATTGGAAAGGTTGAGATGTAAAAAATGAACAATGTTTCTTTAACGCTCTTTACAGACACAAATTGTTGCATAGAGGAATATACATTTTCTATTTCAGATATTTTTAACTATTTTAAGTTGTTTTTCTTCACCATTGAAGACATACAATACAGAAACATATTAAGCAATGCAAAAAGGAGTTCATTTGCACTCAAGAGATAGTACATCTACAAAACGTTTCTTTTTCTTAATGGAATTCATTGCATGCTAAACTATGCATATTACTGAAATAAACAATTTATTTTAACAGCTGGCTGGCATACTGTGTGGGTTGCAACAACACAAAAGAACAATTCAGCACCTAAAACAAGAGGCAAATGCTACTCTTGGAAACTCTGAATGCAACATTATCTGAGCCAATGTTTCTTTCTACTTTCTCATCCATAAAGAACTTTTGTTTCACTAAATATATTCAACCACTTTTCATTTCTGATTCATACTTTGTGAAGGAAGAACTGTTAATATTGCATCTTCAGTGCTATCTAGGTGAAGACATGCATACAAATAATGCAAAAGAAATAAAAGTAGGGAGATGCCAGCTGCATTTTATGGCACACATTCTTGAAGTCAATTGGTAAAAGACAAAAATATTCATGTTTACACCCCTCACACCAGTATACTGTATACAAGACATACGTGACATAATCTGTTTATATCTGCTAGCAACTTTAAACAGGATTGAAAAGTACATTTCAAAAACTGTCTAATCTGAGTTAATAATACTGATCATGAAAAATATAAACAGAACCAGAATCAGTAATCCATAGAATATATTAACATTATGCTAAATTATGAAAATTTCCAAAACTAACTCAAAACAATTTTGAAATTGAGCACTTCTGAGTGTGTAAATTATCAAAATTACCTTATTAATTACTATCAGTAAATATCGGTTCACATTAAGAGAAAAGCATTATACAGTACCTTTATGGGTCTTGAGCACTTATGTATTTATGTCTTCAGCTGATTAATATCCACATACAGCTATTTGCCATCTATTTCAAAACATTCTTATTTATCTTGTCACTGGAAATTGGTGATGTGTGATATGTTGAATAGACAGGCAAGTATGAATTTAACTTTACACTGTACACATGACAATACCACTAATACTACAACTTTGGAAATTGCACAGATTGTTTAAAGTAAAGAATATTGACTAGTTTACATCTTATAAAACATTGATTAAAGACATTCCTGCTCCTACTAAAATAAAGTGATAGTGTGCATGGTATCACATAATTGTCTATGCATTTTTGCGCAGTTATAAATGTGACAGCTGTCATAAACACTAATGCAATGTATTGTATGAGAACCCTGATTGGGTTTATTGCATTGTCAATCATTTGGTTATATCCATTATTGACAATTTCCTTTAAGTCTTTGTTGATTATTATTTTGGAAATATGGGCTATGTTTTGAACTTATGTGACTGGATCTTTGGTGAGAAATGTAAGGCATTTTCAAAGTGCATGTCCTCATCATGTATGGCTGGCACTTTTGACAGTTTATGTGCTCAGCCAAATAAATCACTAAAGTGCTGGCTTTAAGGTTGATCATGTTATTAGCAAATTGAATATGATTACTTAACATTTACTGTATATATATATATATATATATATATATATATATATATATATATATATTTTTTTTTTATTCCGAACTTATGCTTATTTTCAGTAAACAGCCACATCACATTTGTTGTACCCATTATCTTGCTGCCAAACACTTCAGTAAGCAAAACACAATCATTTTGTAAATTGGAATAAATATGGTCACAGATATGAAAGTAGTCTGATTGAATATCACGGCAATATGGTGTCGAAAAACAGGATTTGTATTAAAATGAAGAGTTCACTGTATCAAGGTTAAGAAAGGAATCCTACAGAGAGAGGTTCACAGCACATGTTGCTCTAGATGGTGGGTCTATTTGTTTTCACCCTCAAAATCACAAAAAAGAAATACAAATCTGTTTATAAATATAAATCTTAACTAAAATGTTCCATGACATTAGTTATACTTTATATGCTTTACAATTACCCAAGTTCATTTACTTTTCCTATACATGTAAATTATTTATATAAATGGTTTCATCACAAAATACAATATATACATTTTTGACAAATTACCATTTTTGTTGCATCCAAATGCTATGAAAATGTTGATGTTTTACAGGTGTATGAAGTCTGTATTGAAACATTTAATTTCCAAAAACAAATCCACAAAATATTATAATAAATAACTAAATAACACACTAAAAGTACTCACCTAATACAATCAACAGTGAAAAGTCACAGAGTCTTTTATTATCTGATTGTACAGTACTTATAGTTAAAATTTATAGCAGTTTGTACTAAAAGGAAAGTGGTGTTTATCACATTCTGAAATGAAAGTGTACTTTTTAGTTGTTAGACATTTTTTTGTCACAGTTTTCAAAAATATCATTTTAGTAAGCCATGAAGCTCATGGTCAATGATTTTTCTTGCAGCAGTGGTCCTAAAAATTCAAATATTCTGTTAATCATGCCTTGTAATAGAACTTTCCAGGCATATACTCACTGCTGGTCAAAACTTTTAGAACACCTCAGTTTTTCCAGTTTTTCTTCAAATTTAATCAGTTGAAATTAAACGAATGACCTAAAATAGTGAAAATGTAAGAATCAAACTGCCAGAGGTTTAAATTTAAAGTTTAGGTTAGCAAAAATCAATAAAAGAAAATATAAGAATATTACAAATAGGCCTTCTTCAGGGAACAACTAGTAGGTTACAACCTTCAGATGTTCTTGCAGCAATTAAAGTTAATTTAAGCCTTGCAAGATACAATTTGCATAGGTGTCCCAGCTTCTGCTGATTAATTAAAAGCCCTCTGTCTGTCTGAAAGCAGAGTTGGAACAGACTGTGTTACTACACCCTCTGAAATACTTCTTGGACAAATATTCTAGTGATAAACAGCGCTTAACAAATGAAATCAGACAGAGGATTATTACCCTTAGAAGCATTGGCCTTTCATTTACAGAAATTGCAAAAAAAAAAAAAAAAAATCAAAGTGTAGTATGGTTTCCTACACAATCCAAAAGTAATTGGATTGGACTGGAAGAAACTCTTTTAAGAAGGGATCTTGCAAACCCAAAAGTCACAACACAATCAGAAGACAAGTTTCTGAGGGTCACCAGCTTCCATGACAGGCTCTTCACAGCAAAACAGCTTAACAGTGGTTGAAAAAAGCAAGTCACAGTTTCTATTGTGAGGAGGACAGTTTGTGCTGTAGGTTTGACAGAGCCAGCAGCAGTAGGAAGGCCGTTCCTTACAGAACAAAATAAGACTCTTGAAATACCGGCCGTGGACTACTGTAGACTGGACAAAGTCTCTTCTCAAAGTTTCTTTATTACAATACATGTTATTCTTTCCAAAATACTTTCAGTTATTTGATTCATACAATACACAATATTGGTTTTCTTCTATGGTTCTTTATGGTATATACAATATATTCTTTTAATTTTCTCACTTCACACTACCAGCATCATGAAGACACAATAAAAACACATTTGTGAGTAATATAGTTGATATTACTTTTTTAAATACAATTGTATGGCACAAACATGTTCTATTGTTAACTGAAATATCTGATGCTTCTTGCATGCAAGAAGTATCGATCCAACCTTTTTGAGATACAAACAGAGGAAATGTCCAAAACTCAATTTTGCCTTTTCATAATCCACGGAACAACTTCAGGGAAAGTTCATAGCTTAGAAACATTGTGGCACTCATGGGAAAGCCCCGGATGGTGTTTACAGCTGCTCCACGAAAGAAAACCTACATTGAAAGTCATAGTTAGCTGACTGTATTAGGAATGGCATTTGAAAATATTACTCTGTACACACAGGTACACTTTATCATGGTCTTCACTTTAACTTTCCAATAATAACAGAATTGTAACAGAGAACTTAAGCCACTGTGTTTATAAGACTGTAGACTTACTGTACAAATAGTACTAATCAGCAAATATAATGTGTGTAGCACACTCATATTGTTCATCTAAAATAGTCTAATTATCCAAAATACTGCACAGTCTCATCTGGGATGTTTTTGGTTACCTTGGTTAAGGGTTGTTATCTTAATAACTTGCACAATTTGCATCAAGAGAGCTACTTGAAAGTGTCATTAGCTTTAAGTGTCCATTTTCAAACCTAAAGAGGATAAGTGTTCCATGCATTGTCATTTTCCCTGTAGCATCTCTCAACTCTGTCACTCCAAAGGTCCTCATGTTTGTGTGGCGTACTCAGGGTACTCTGATTTTCATTCCAAAGAGAAAGCCTGAGTCCACCACAGGCCAAAAAATGTACATAACCTGATGTTGGCTGTGCATGAGCTGGAGAGAATGCTCCAGCCCGTACAGTCTTTCTTGTAGGTATTTGGTTTGCTGAGGTGAACGATCGAGGGGCTCTTTGCCTTCATCCCCTTTGCATTATCAAACATAGGAAGCATAGGGAGTGTGTAATGGACTCTGGGTAATAAGAAGAGGAAAGTATTTAGGTAATGCACAGTCTATAACCTGTATGACATCATATCTGCCGAGCCTTCTCCAACCAACTCACTATATATGAAACGTCACCACCTGAAGTTGGTATTCATTTTGGGGCAAGCTTCAAAAATATGGGGACTGTCAAAGAAAGAGCTAAGAAAACCATAACACTTAAAAAATAGACAACATTTAAAAGCCTTATTTTTTGTTCATTGTGTTTTCTTTCCTGTGGGAAACCCTGCCCTTTATCTGTTTTCTCACATCTTTTTTTACAACCTTAGTGTTCTCAGCATGTTTATCCATATACTGTATATAGGGTTTGCCCTACAGTTGTAGCTTTCTGTTCTGTAATTTATTACTCATTTTCTTTAAATTTTCTTTAAGGTTTGTTGAAAATACTCCTTTACGACATTATTTTTATAGACCTTTCAGGACTTGGTTTCTCTCTTTGTACCAGCATAGTTATATCTGATAGGGCACAGTGGCATTTAAATCTCTCCCTGCTTCCAGATGGAGGATTCCTGAACTAATTATTTGAAGACCAGACTGTATTCTTTCTTTATTGTGATCTATCTAAAGCTGCCTGTATCATGGATTTATTGGGCACATAGTGATTCCACTTAAAACTGGGATTATGATATTTCCGTTGTACATTTTTTTATTAGCAGAAATATATGAAGCAGTGTTTCCCTTATTTGGGTGAGGTAGTGTGGAGATTTGGCATTGTTGCACTACCTGATGGTATGTTGCAGGACCTGGGATAAATGTGGGTGTTAAGATTTGTTAGCTCTAATAGAAGGTAGCAAATGGGATATGAAAAGACAAAAGAAATAGGTAAAAAAGTACAGTAAATATTAAACAGGTACTTCAGAGACTGGTAAAACTGAGTATTTGATTTACCTGCAGGCCTTCTGCTCTGTAACTTTCCAAAATGCAATGTGTAATTCCTTTGTATTTCCTTTGTCGACTTTTGTCTGCTTGCAAGCGGCTTTTTATAACATCTGCTGGAGTGGCTGTCCCCCAGGAAATTGACCCTACAAAAACATCATGCCCCTGATGAATATTTATGAGCTGAATTTTTAGATAAGAATAAATTGGTATCATTATCACTTTAGCCTTTCTAAAATAAATATTATCGTTATTAAAATATAACAAAGTTAAAAATACCATCAAATTCTTTATAATGTGAAAATACCATACGAAATATAATGAACATATTGTATTTAAATTGCTAAAATAGTAATGATTCTTTACTAAAACAATTACTTTACTCTCTCCTTCATTGATTGGTTAGATTTGTACAAAAAGTGTTTCAGAAGTGGAGCAAAGTAAAGAAAGCCCACTGCACATCAAGGACTAAATCATAAGTGAAACAAAAGAATAATTCCCATTATTATAATAGTAATAGATTTTTTATTATGAAATTGAGTAAATTAACTGGATTAACTAGGTTTGATAACGATTACATGGATAATGGAAACAGAGTGGGGTTTAGGTCACTGTCCACATGGAGTTTGGAGATTTTCCATGTCTAACTGTGTTTTTACAGGTTTTACTCCCACATGCCAAACAGATGCACATATTAAGTCAGTTGTTAACACTAATGTGGCACAAATGTCATTCTGTTATATTTTAATTTATTTTCACTAAGATTCACTCATCAATCTGTTTAATAACTTGCTTACACATTTTATGCTTCAGCCAGGGTTTCATTCCTGGCTCAGGGTAAGTTCTTTATTTCTATACTAATAAAAGGCAAAGCCCTCACTGACTGACTGACTGACTGACTGACTGACTGACTGACTGACTGACTCACTCACTCACTCACTCACTCATCACTAATTCTCCAACTTCCCATGCAGGTAGAAGGCTGAAATTTGGCAGGCTTATTCCTTACAGCTTACTTACAAAAGTTAAGGAGGTTTCATTTCAAAATTCTACACGTAACGGTCATAACGGCCGCCATGTTGAACTTTCTTATTTATGGTCCCATCTTCACGAAATTTGGTAGGCGGCTTCCCTGCGCTAACCAAAACTGATGTACGTACTTATTTCAGTGGTATGACGCCACTGTCAGCCGCCGTATTGAACTTTTCAACGTCACTAATTCTCCAACTTCCTGTGTAGGTAGAAGGCTGACCACATCTTCACGACATTTGGTAGGCGGCTTCCCTGCACTAACCAAAATCGATATACGTACTTATTTCGGTGGTATGACGCCACTGTCGGCCGCCATATTGAACTTTCCAACATCACTAATTCTCCAACTTCCCGTGTAGGTAGAAGGCTGAAATTTGGCGGGCTAATTCCTTACAGCTTACTTACAAAAGTTAAGCAGGTTTCATTTCAAAATTCTACACGTAACGGTCATAATGGTCAACATCGTCCGCCATGTTGAACTTTCTTATTTATGGCCCCATCTTCACGAAATTTGGTAGGTGGCTTCCCTGCGCTAACCAAAACCAATGTATGTACTTATTTCGGTGGTATGACGCCAGTGTCGGCTGCCATATTGAAGTTTCCAACGGTCTTTGTTACTTATGGGCCCATCTTCAAGAAATTTGGTATGCGGGTTCCCAACGCTAACTAAATCCTACTTACGTACATATATACGTCCATAGCCTGCAGCTCGGTCACCGTATGTGGCGGCGTTGGGTCCCCCATCCCAACGTCTCCCACGTTGTTGGCTGCCTACCTATATAAGGCCGTCTGTTTCTCAGGTCTCTACATTCCCTTCCTTGCTTCCAGAGGAGACTGGGCGGTCTCATGGCCTGGAATCCCTGCAGATTTTATTTTATTTCTCGGCCGTCTGGAGTTTTTTTTTTTTTTTTCTGTCCCCCCTGGCCATTGGACCTTACTCTTATTCTATGTTAATTAATGTTGACTTATTTTATTTTCTTACTGTGTCTCTTATTTTTCTATTCTTCATTATGTAAAGCACTTTGAGCTAAATTTTTTTTGTATGAAAATGTGCTATATAAATAAATGTTGTTGTTGTTGTTGCTTCGCCACGAGATTCGCATCTCCCTGCTGATAACTACAGCCTTTTTATTTAATCCACATCTTCTCCGCTGTTTTATTCTTCGTCTATTACGATTATAGTTATTGTGTAGGTATTTTAGACTTCCTTTACATTGTTCAGGTACCCATTTCCTTTATTGTTCCAACCGTACCCCTATTAACATGTCTATCGAGGTGATCACCATCGATCAAAGAACTGTCACTTACCGAGTAGTTTCCATGCCCGGAGATGGCACCTGCCTCTTTCATTCTGTTTGTTACATATTGCACGGCCATATCAGGCTCACTCTTGATATCCGGAGGAACATTGTGTCTTATGTATTGAATGACTGGGACAGGTTCAAGGTGTGGACTGATGACGGTACAGGAGATAATTATACTACACAGGAGCAATATAAGAGTGAAATGCTTAAGCCATTCACCTATGGTTCTGCATATGAGTTGATGGCTGCCGCTGAATTGTTCGGTTGTTGCTTTCAAGTGTACCGAAATAGCCAAATATTTTACACCTTTGGACAACCGCCAATGCCTCTTAAACATCTTAGATTAACAGGTGACGATTTCAGTAGTGGACACTTTGATGTTTATGAATATTTAAACTCTCAAAAGCTGGATGTGAAGTTATTGATGAAACCGGTTGTATGCTTACAACGCTTGACAGATGCCGAATGTCACTTCAACACAAGTCCTGCAAATACTGTCGTAATTAAACAAACCATGAAACTCAAACCGATTATGACAGCAGCAATCCAAGCTGTGAGATTTGAAACAAGATTACTTTTCACATGGCCAACTGTACGTTGCATGCTCAAGAGTATGCTCAGCGCACAGCTTAGTTATATTACAACCGGAGGGCAGAAATGACAATGTGGTATACAAAGACATCCTTAACAAATAATTGTTGGTATATTTTCCCTCAGTGTAAAAAGGTTTAATTTTCTTCTTAATAAAAATTTTAAGGCAGTACTTCACCGCTGCGAAGTGTGGGTATTTTGCTAGTATTGAATAATTACATACATTTTCAAATATTATTTTGAATATATTGTTAAATATGTTTTTGTCTTATTGTGTTTGTAGTTTATTTGGTTAACATGTTGTTTATTAATTATTTAAAAATTCTGTATTATTTTAAGAATATATGCATTAGCTTTCTGTGTTATCTGCCATGCCTCTTGTATGCGGAGCCTAAGGAAATGGGATTATCTGAAAATACGGCTGGTGGCATTGCATCTTTATTTTTGAATCCTATTTCGATTTTGTGCTTCTGTTCTGCCAGTGTCAGTGTCAAAGCAGAAGTAAACAAGGCAAAAATGATACTATTTAATTGTCAGAAAAAGGACAGTCACAGTGTAGGTAAAAAACTAAAACATCCATGCTATAAAAAGAACGGTCATAAAAAGATCAGGAGATGAATTGTAATTGAAGACATAACTAGAGTCGAAACGAGAGAGAGCCTAGAATTATATGCCAAAACCAGAACACAAACCGAATTTAAAGTTGTAAAAGGATTTACAAAGTATTCTTGAAGGATACTTCTCTCAAAAAACACACACATGCTCATAATTTCACTGTTTATAATCTCAGATGCATCAGTAATTTCAGCTATTTAAAGTATCATGGTGATGACATCACAATGCTCAGTTTCTACAACCACATGCCTAGAGACTGAGCGGTGCATCCTAGCGACCATTGCAGAAAATGGTAACGCCCACATAAAAAACAAAATGGTGCTGCAGAAAAATGAAAAAATAATGAAACTGAGCAAAATTAACAATATTTCCTGCAAAATTCCAGACCCTTAAAATAAAAATAATTATGCCTAAAATCCATGATGGACAATTTTAATAGTAAAGTCATTGGGAACATTTTATTTAAAGCAGAATTTTTTTGTATTTGCCTGCCTCATAACAACTTCATATTTGAATTCTCTGGTTCTTGAAAGTGGCATTCACTATAAGATATTCTCTATTTGTTTCTGATTTGGGTTTGTTTGCTGCCTTTTTAGGAAAACCTGTTTTTGCCCTTTTTCGTTCTTTGTTTTTTTGTAAATAAATTTGGAAATGAAAAGAATTTTTTTGTCCTTGAAAGTTGACATTCACATTTTTCCTCTCCTTTACCTAGACAGTTTGAACTT